>NC_137807.1:22902387-23360122 GCF_963383645.1 Muscardinus avellanarius
TCCCTCAGTTGCCATCTTCCTGGGAGTTGGCATTTTACCTCTGAGCTACATTCCCAGCCCTTTATTTTTTGAAAGAGAGGTTCTCATGAAGTTACTGAGGGCCTCACTAAATAGCTAGGGCTGGCCTTGAACCTACAATCTTCCTGTCTCTGCCTCCCAAATACTGGGATTACAGGCTTGTTTCTTTGCAGCGCTGAGGACAGAAGCCAGGGCCTTGCGCATCCGCTGCGCTGTTCTGGCCATGAGCTGTCCCCCAGCCCTTCTTTCCCCGCTGGCTGTTTTGTAGTTGGGAATGTCCTCCAGCGCCCAAGAAGGAGCTGGCTCTGTTATCTCGCAGCCCCCCTCGAGATTCCTGAGGCTCCCATAGATAGCGATGGCGGCAACGGCGACCCCAGTGCTCCTTGCTCTTCACATACAGGTGCTTTGCCGGTCCAGGAACGGCATCCTGAGGGAGTGCTTCCTGGTGGCCGAGCTTGAGAACCGGAGGAGGTCACCCACGGTGAGTTGGGAGAGTGCTGGTGCAGACTGGGAAAGGACACCAGAGTTGCGGGGGGTGCGACCATGGCCTCCCGTCGCCGTAGGTACCCTCCCCTTTTGGAAGTGTCCTCCTCTTCCAGAGTCTGCTGCATGTCTGTCCAGGCTCCAAGCCTTGCAGACATTCACGGAGCACCTGCTGCTGGTGCTGAGCTCAGGTGTAGTGATACCGGGACAGCAGGCATCCCTGTCCTCCAGGGGCTTATAAGCTGCTGGGACAGAGCAAAGGAAAATACCAAATGAGGAATTAACAGAAGCACAGGCACCATGAGGAAGCAGGATGACACAGAATGGGAGGACGTGAAGGCCCTGGTTCCCCCGTCCTGGGGCGAGGTGCTCCCCCGCACCCCGTGAGGTTTTGAGCACGCAGAACGTTCTGGATAACTGCTTATCTGGCTCACGTTTGACCCACCTTGGGCTTCTCGGCGGAAGCCCCCAGAGCCTCCACTCTCCAGCCAGAGTGGGAAGTCAGGCCGCCTGTCCAGAGCCCGGGTGTGCAGGGTGGGGCCCCACGCCCCAGTGTGTCTGCTCTGGGATCAGCTGGGGGCGGCACTGTCCACCAAGCACTTCGCCCCCTCTAGCTGTATCCATCAGCATTCTTGTAGCCAAAATCTAAATATCTGAACATAGAGCATAAAGGAAAATTTATTTGCTTATGGTTTTGGGCTCAGTCCGTGTGAGGCGGGGGCCGTGGGTCTCTAGCTCTGGTGGCAGGAGGCCGAGGGAGAACCCGTGGGCTCTGATCCTCACAGCAGGAAGGCCAGAAGCAAGAGGAGGAAGGGAGCATTGATAGACTCCCCGGGGCCGCACCCCAGGGGCTCACCTCCTGCTCAGGCCTAGGGTGTACCTCCCAGGTCAAGCTGTTACAAGACATTTATGTTTGGGATTGCAACCTTCGAGACTCAATTATGTCAGCTCCAAATGTTAGTAAGTGAGCTCTTCAGGGGACACTTCATACCTAACTGTACACTTGCCCACAGGTGGGGACTCAGTTTAAGAACAGTCTGAGCAGCCTCCTGGAAATCCTTATCTCCAAGGAACCCTCGTACATCCGCTGCATCAAGCCCAACGAGTGGAAGGAGCCCAGTGAGTTGTGAGCCATTCTGACGCCCCGCCTAGAGTCAGAGCATAGAGTCAACAGTCTTGTTGCTCTTGTACAGGAGCCGTTGTTGCCTTTAACACTAGAAGAAGGCCGGGCGTGGTGGTGCACGCTTGTAATCCCAGCATTCGGGAGGCTGAGACCACCATAGGATCGCAGTTCATGAACAGTCTCAGCTACTTAGTGAGGCCCTCCGCAACTCAGACCTTGTTTCAAAAATACAAAGACTAAAAAACAAGGCTGGGGAGTAGCTCGGAGGTACAATGTCCCTGGGTTCCATCCCCAGTACCTCAAAAAACAAAACAAACCCAATCCAAAATAAGAGATAAGCCAGGTGTAGTGGCATTTGCCTGTAATCCCAGTCCTTGGGAGGCTGAGACAGAAGGATTGCAGATTCAAGGCCAGCCTTGTTTCAAAAAAAACAAAACAAAACAAAACCAAACAAACAAAAAACTAGGCATGGTGGTGCATACCTGTTATCCCAGTGTTTGGGAGGCTGAGACAGGAGGATTGCAGGTTTGAGGACAGCCTCAGCAAGTAGTGAGACTCTCATCAACTTAGTGAGATCCTGTTCCAAAATAAAATAAGGCTGGGAGTATACCCAAGGCTCAGAGGTAGAAAGCCCCTGGGCTCAATCTCCAATACCATGAAAAATAATTAAAAAAAAAACTGGGCTGGGGATGCAGATTGGAGACAGAATTTCACCAAATAATTTCTCCAGTACAAAACAACAACAAATAGCCCACAGCAGGAAGTAAGTGCGACCGGAGGGGCCGGCTCCCTCTGGTGGCCCAGAGCGAGCCTTGTTCAGTTACAGGAACAGAGGCAGGCCGGGCAGGGGTCCGAGCGAGGGGTAGTTCCGGGGCCTCTTCCTGCCTGTGGATGATCTTCCAGAATGGTCTGTGACTTGGGTGCTTCCTAAGCTCCTGCCATGGTCCATTAGGAAACTGGAGGTTTACAGAGGCCCGGCAGGGGGAACGAAGGAAGCAGCCTGGGTGGAACAGCGATAGGGAACAGAGGGGACTGCAGCTCGCTGGAGAGAGCATCTCATCTCAAAGGCTACTAGCCAGTTGCCCCCGGGATGCCCAAATCACATGATTTTTTTCCTCCTCCGAGAAAAAGTAGAAGTTTGGGTTTTCCTATAAAATCTCCCCTCTTAAAAAAAAAATCAAAAAAACGAAAACGCAACTAAGACCTGGCACAACATTCCTGCGGCCAGACTGCCCATGGGGTTGAAAATGAGGCTCCTGCTGCCATCCCCTCTTCCTTTTCCCAAAGGCAAGTTCGACGACTGCCTGGTGCAGCATCAGATCAAGTACCTGGGGCTGATGGAGCACCTGCGGGTGAGGCGGGCCGGCTTCGCGTACCGGCGGAGATACGAGCATTTCTTGCAGAGGTAACACCTGCTGGGGCAACTTGCTAGATCTCTTAAGTTCGCCCTTAAAAGTTGAGTGCCAGCCGGGCATTCCCAGCACTTGGGAGGCTGAGACAGGAGGATCATAGGTTTGAGGCTAGTCTCCTTGACTTGGCGAGACTCAGCAACCTAGTGAGACCCAGTTTCAAAACAAAACAATAAAAAGGGCTGGGGTGGTCTCGTAGAATGCCCTTGGGTTCAAGCCCCAGTAACACACACACACACACACACACACACACACACACACACACACACACACACACACACTTGCATGATTGGCAGTTCCACTGATCGGGCTTGAGTTTTTTCAGGAACTGCCCAGTTATTTGCCAAAAAGGCAAATAACTTTTTTCCTTTTCGATGTACCTCTGTTACCCACCATCTTTGCCATTCATTTTTCCCTATGCCGGGTCCATTTTCCTCAATCTGGCTTCTGGTTGACCTGGGGCTGCCCTCCTTGACTGCCAAACACAGGTGCACTTCCTCTGTCTTTCCTGCAGTGTGGTGGTGGTGCCCCCCCCCCCCCCGGTACTGGAATGGAACCAACAGGTTTATTTATTTATGGTGGTTCTGGGGTTCCTGGAAGCCCTTCTACCTCCAGGCTACACTCCCAGACCTATTTTTACATTTTTTTTTTTTTTTGGAAACAGGGTCTCCCGGCAGGACCCAACAGTTTTAAAAATTCATTTGTGTGCTCGACTCTTACTGCAGCCTAAGGCTCCTCCGGCCTCCCCATAAGTACTAGTAAGCACTCCTCCGAGCCAGCGCTCTCCCAGCATGGAATGGAACGGGTCGGACCCCTCTCTGGCCCTCCTGAGTTGGGGTTAGACTTGGGGGAACAAGTGACAGGGCTCACTTCTTAGGTAAGAGGCCAGGTTTTTTTTTCTGGTACTTGGGATTGAACCCAAGGGCATTCTACCTCTGCACTATACCCCAGGCCCTATTTTAATTTTTAAACAGGGTCTCACTAAGTTGCGGAAGCTGGCCTCGAGCCTGTGATCCTCCTGTCTCAGCCTCCCAAGTACTGGGATTTCAGGCATGCGCCACCGCATCCAGCACCCGTTATTTGTGTAGGGGTTGCATATTAGGAAGGGTTGCATGCTGGAATCGGGTTTTCAGGTGAACACTGGATCCAGAATTACCCTTGAACAAACCTTGGTTGCGTCCCAAGCACAGTGCTCCTTCCTTGGGTGCAGGACCACGCTTGCCTGTTTGCCTGCTGCTGGATATCAGGGTTGCCTTCCTTTGGGTGATAGTAGATTATGCAGCCATGAACGCTCACGCACAAATTTCTGTGCGGATGTGGGCTCTCGCTTACCCTGGCTGTGTACCCAGGCGTGTAACCGAGTCCCTTGGGTTGAGTGTGCAGTGAAGCCATGGTTCTATGAGGATGGGGCAGATTGCCCTCTCTGCCAATCTGGTTTCTCTTTCATCTCTTTCTTGCCAAGGGGGCTGTGGCTGAATTTGAGGAAGTCATGTGATAACCGAGATGCCACAGGAAGGCAGAATAATAAACCTCTGTGACGGCTTTTTGATGTTTCTCCCTCCCCTGGCAGGTACAAGTCCTTGTGCCCAGACACCTGGCCACACTGGCATGGGCCTCCAGGAGAGGGCGTTGAACGGCTGATCAAGTACATCGGCTACAAACCCGAGGAGTACAAGTTGGGGAAGTAAGCGGCCAGGAACCCGCCGGAAGGTCTTGTCCCTGTCAAATACTTCATACAGCTGGGCACGGTGGCACATGCCTGTCATCGCAGTACTTGGGAGGCTAAGACAGGAGGTCCGATTGCAGGTTTGAGGTCCACCTTGGCAATTGAGTGAGACCCGTGCTGAGACCCTGTTTCAAAATAAAAAGGTTGGTGGTGTATAGCTCAGAGGTAGGATACCTCTGGGTTTATTGCAAGGCACTCACGTGCGCACGCACACGCAGACACACAGGCTCCACGCATTGATCAGCATCCATTTAGAGCCTTATTTTTTAGGGGTTTATGTAGATTTAATAGCCGGTGCTTCTACTTTTATTTTGAGGTACTAGGGATGGAACCCAGGCCATTCTACCTGCGAGCTGCACCCCAGCCCTGTTTACTTTTTTATTCTTTATTTTGAAACAGGATCTGAGTTGCAAAGGGCCTAAGTAGCTGAGGGTGTACGTGCACCACGATTCTCCTGTCTCAGCCTCCCAGATGCTGGAATTACAAGCGTGTGCCACCACGCCCGGCTCTACCCCACAATTTAAATGTGGAGATGTTCTAAGCCAATTCGGTGGCCGGAATGAGCCTCTTGCTTGTAAACTGAAGAGGTCTACGGGGCAGATCCTTACTCCTGTGTGCCTAGATCTTTGTCACGGTTCAAGTGTGTGCCTGACCTCCCGGAGGTGGGATGAGGACCTGCCGTGCGAACTTACCTTTGCCATCCCAGGAAGTGGGTTTCTAGAATGTCGGGTATGGTCACTATTGCGTTGCAGTGACCTGTGAACAGAGGACTTCTGCGTTCTTGGGAAGCTGCTATGAACAACTCGGTGCCTGAATCGGGATGATTCGAGTTTGTAGTGATGGTCATTTTGGTCAGGGTTCATTTGCTTACAAGAACAGTGCCCGTGTGTGAAGAGGATTCATTTCCAGACCGCAGCGCCCCACCTGCTTCAGGGGTCTCTGCCTTCAACATGTCAAGGGGCTGACTCCCTGTGGACCTTACCTCCTGTGCATGGCCTCTTTAGGCGCCTCTCCTGAACTGTCCTTTCTAGAGTCAGTTGCTTAATTCAGTCCAGATCCCTGAGGGAATCTGGCTCAGTGCTTCCTGAAGGATGCAGGCCAAGGAGATCATGGTTGGTATCTGTCTGCACACCCCCCCCCCCATCACGTGGTTGGCAGGGTAGGGGAGTAGGATCCTGCAGCACCACACACTGCTGCCCCCAGTGGCCGCCCTGGGAAGTTCTCCGAGGTATGGGCCCTGTGGGCGGCCTGAGTTCAGTATTTGTTTGTAACTTACCTCTGCTGTGAGTGGGACCTTTTTTTTCTTTCTTTTTTCTTCTTCTTCAATACTGGAAATACTGGAGATGGAACCCAGGGGCATTCTACCTCCAAGCTATACCCTTAGCCCTATTTTTTCCTTTTTTTGCATCAGGGTCTCACTGAGTTGCAAAGGGCCTCACTAAGTAGCTGAGATTGTCCATGAACTGTGATCCTCCTTTTCAGCCTCCAGAATGCTGGGATTACAAGCCTGCACCCCCATGGGACCTTCTCAACATAGGTCCCTTTTGTTCTCACACTTTAAAGTCCAGACCCATAATTTGAAGCAGCTTTAGGTTGAGCAGTGGATTCAGAATGGCACAACAGATCTCCAGGACAGAATAGTATTCTCCTGTAGTTTGCAAGCCAGGAGCCTGACTGGAGGGGTTGCAAGGCCAGGCTCCCTCTGAGCTTCTGTGGGAAGGTTCTTCTCCTCTCAGCTCCTGGGGACCCCGGGTGTTTCTTGGCTTGTGGCAAGTCTCTTCAGCCTCTGTCTTCGCGTGGTCTCTTCCTTTGTCCTCTTCTGTCCCTACAAGGACACGTGCACTGAATTTAGTGCCAGCCTGAACCAGCGTGATCTCATCTCCACCCTTCCCTTGGCCACATTTGTAAAGATCATATTCCGAGGTTTCTGTGTGGGAGTGGGGAGGGGAAGAGGGCCACTGTTCAACAGGTGGTAACTGACCCGTAATTAAAACACCGCTTTTCACTTCTAGGACCAAAATATTCATCCGTTTTCCCAGAACTCTGTTTGCTACCGAAGATGCCTTTGAATTTAGTAAACATCAATTAGGTATGTTTTAATTTTCTGTCTTGATTTCAATAGAATGTGAAATATACAAGTTTAGCTTGGGGCTGGGGGTTAGAGATACATCTTACATGTAAATGTCTGATTTGCTGGAAACTAGAAACAAGATATGAGGTTATGGTAAGATACATGTGAATTTATGCCTTAAAGGAGTGCTCAGAGAGCAGCTTGGGACACAGGCAGAAACCTAAGTGCCGGGATGCCCTCTGCATCCTACAAATCACCCCTCGTCCTGCGCGATAGGACCTAAGCCATGTGAGTCCATCGGGCCTTGGAGTCAGGGGTTCAAACCTTCACTTGTATAAGCAGCTGATGTTGGCAGATATAGCCTCACAGCATAGGGCCAGGGTGCCTGTCATGAATGGGAAATGACTAAAGTTAGATGGGGAGGTTCTTTCTGGAAATCTAAACTGGTATGAGGACTGGCCACATCTGAGCAACTGGACTGCACCCCAAGTCCTTGGAACCCTCAATCCGTTCTCAGAACCAACCTGTGGAGTAGGTGTTCTCAGCCCTTCTTGATACCCCAGGCACAGAGAGGCTCGGAAGGCCATGTGGCCAGTGAGCAGCGGCCGTGCGGGGACTGGATGTGGGCTGGCTTCGAGGCGGGCTCCTACCCACCACGCTCAGTCCTGACCCCCACTGCAGCAGTCTCCTGTCTGTCCTAGGGCCTGGTGGAGATTACAAGCGTGGGCTTGGCCTGAGGCAGCCCCTCTGCCCCATGCTCAGCGGGTTCTGCTGCTGAATATGGTCCCCGGTGGGACCTTGGTCCCCCTGTGGCGGGTGACAGAGGATGGTGAGGCTGTGGGGAGGTCTGGGGTCATGGGTTTTCACTCACAGTGGCCGCACCGCCTCAAGTCCCACAAGTACCCCCACCGTCGGAGCCTGTGTGCCCGTTTGCCAAATGTGCTGGTCTCTGCCTTTTGGGGTGCACATGGAGGATGAACTCTAACCCTAACAGGGAGTGGAGGGCACTTACCACTGGGTCTGCTCTTTACCTCAAGGGAGGGCAGGAAAGAAACTTGTCACTGGGCGGTGTCTGAGGGCTGGCCCAACCTAACCTGCGAGTGTCAACCACCGCACCACAGGCCTCTGTGGACCCTTCTCACACACCCCACCCGCAGGTCCCAACGCAAATGAAAAATCGTTTTATCACTGTGTTTTATTTTAAGTTGCAAGAATCCAAGCCACATATAAAGGCTGCCTAGGAAGGAGGGATTACGTGAAAAAAAGACAAGCAGGTAAGAATTCAGCAGAAACTTGCAAGTCTGTGATGGACCATCGCGGAGCCCATCCCCGTGCATCCTCCTGGCACCTGGGGGTTGGGCTCCTCTGCACCTCTCCCTCCACCCCTCTCCTGGGGTCCCTTCTTATTTTCTCCTTACTGGTTGGAAATCATAGGTTAATGGCCTATATTTGTTCCGTGGATGTGTCTTGGTTTTCCACATATGTATATTTAAAGTATGACTTGCTTTAAAGTTTCAAATATGGCTGGGCATGGTGGCGCATGCCTGTAATCCCAGTCCTTAGGGGCTGAGACATCTATAGCCTCAGCAACTTAGCAAGACCCCACTGCAAAGTAAAAAGCCAGGCGTCGTGGCACACACCTGTAATCCCAGTATCTGGGAGGCTGAGACAGGAGGATCACAGGTTTGAGGACAGGCTCAGCAAGTCATGAGACTCTGACCAACCTAGTGAGACCCTGCTTCAAAATAAAAAGAAAATGGGGCTGGGGGTGAAGCACAGAGGTAGAGTGCCCCTGGGTTCAACCCCCAGGACCCAAAAAAGTTTCAAACCTAAGCACTTTTTTTTTTTTTTTTTTTTGTGGTACTAGGGTTACTGGAAACCCTTCTACCTCTGGGCTACACTCCCAGACCTATTTTTTTTTTTTAATATATACTTTTTAAATTTGGAAACAGGGTCTCTTAAACCAGTGCGGCTGGCTTCGAACCTGCGGGATCCTCATGTCTCCGCCTCCCAAGCGTGGGGATTACAGGCGTGCGCCACCACGCTGGGCAAACCTAAGCACTCTTGAAGCCCATTCCAAATAATCCTGTCCTCAAGCAACACCCCCACCCCCATTCCTTAGATGTAATCTTTGTTGGACTTGATAGTTCTCATTCCTTTTTCTTTATAGTTTTATCATCTATGGATGTATCACTAGTGTTTGGGGGCCACATTTTTGTACACTCAGCTGTTTTTGAACTGCAACTAGGAGATATGCATGGTGGTCCTCTACGTCAAGAGGCCAGCAAGACAGCAAATACTTTGGATTTGTGGGTCATATGGTCCCTGTCATAGCTACTCCACCCTGCCATTATAGCACAAAAGCAGCTTTGGGCGATACATAAATGAACAGGTCTGGCTGTGTTGCAATCAAACTTTATTTATATAAACAGGGATCAAGTCCTCAGAGCAAAGTTGGCTAACCCAGAGTCTAGTTCAGTTGATAAACCTTTGAGATTATTTTCAGTTGTTTGTGTATTTCTGTATTAGGAAAAAAGATACTGCTCTGGGGAAAAGCATTTAAAAAAACCTAAGCCGGGCACGGCAGCACATGCCTGTAATACCAGTACTTTGGGATTACAGGTTTAGTGTCGTTAAAGGAGGCTGAGACAGGAGGATTGGGGGTTCAAAGCCAGCAGTAGCAACTTAGACTCTGTATCAAAATAACATATGGTTGGGGTTATAGCTCAGAGGTAGAACGCCCCTGGGTTCAGTTGCTAGCATCACACACACATACACAAATATAAATAGCTGCAACACTCTGAAAAGTATTAAATGTTGACGACTAAGTCAAATTAAGCGTTGGCAGAGAAGCTAGATGTGGTGAGACTTGTCTATGCCATCAAAGTGTCACTCTTGTTCCCAAAAGGCTTCAGGACACCCCGCTACATAATTTCTGGCTTCCTGGGCCCCAGCTCCCTGGCATAGCTGTCTCTCTGAGCACCCCAGGTCAGAACTGATGACATGTATCGGACTGTCAGTGTCTAGATCAGCAGAGCGCTCCGCAGGGCATCCCGATGTGTGCCAAATGGACGGGTCATTCCAGAAAAGCCTACTGTATTTACAAATGCTGTATTCACTTTCTAATGCCAGCAGTGGACTCTTTCAGCAACCAGACTAGAAGCCCACTGGCGTGGCGCCCTGGCTCGGAAGGAGCTCAAGAGAAGAAAGTGGGCCGTGCAGATAATAAGGAGGTCAGTTCTTGGCTATGATGAGCGCAGAGGCCGCTGGACCCTGTGGTGCCACAGAGCCCGGTCCTGGGCTTGGCTGGGGTTTGTGCAGAGAGGTGGAATATTACTTTCAGGATGGTGCTGGGAATTCGTTCCGGCTCTTTGCTCTGGGTGCCCAAATTTGATAGTGATCACAAAATGGTCCACTTGCAATTTCTTTCAGCATAGCTCATAGCTTGCCAAGTGAAATGCCTTCAGAAGCCAGGTAGGTGCCACGAGCCTCACAGCGGGGATAAGATGCCAGGGCACGGTGGGGACTGTGGCAAACTGGAAAGCATGGCCATTGGCCGTGGAGATGTCCCAGGCCCAGGTTGCCCAAATGTTCACAGAAAGCCAAGATCTGGCTATTAGAGATGCCTCCTCCCAGTCGGGCGTGGCAGTACATGCTTATAATCCCAGTACTTGGGAGGCTGAGACGGGAGGATCACGGGTTTGTGGCCAGCCTCAGTTACTTAGGCCCTCTGCAACTTGGACCCTGTTTCAAAATGAAGAATAAAAAATAGAGCTGGGGGTCTACCTCAGAGCTAGAAGGCGTTGGGGTTCAATCCCCAGCACAGCCAAACAAAAACAAGAACACAAACCCCCAATGGTTTCATTGGCAACTTAATTCAGGCTACTCCAAACAAGAAAGCAGCATGGGGGAAACAGAAGGTAGCTTTGGGGCCGATCTGGCCCGGGCAGCCATTGAGACCCCTTGCCATTTTGGCCTCCTCTGAAACGGACAGATGAGGCGGATAGGTAAGGCAAGCCCACAGAGAGGGGCCAGAAACCTGACTAAAGCCTTTCCTCCTGAGGTTCATCAAGGGGTTCATGCATCGCGACCGCCCCCCGTGTCCTGACAACGAGGAGTTCATTGTGTTCGTGCGGAAGAATTACATCTTGAATCTTCGGTATCATGTGCCAAAGAATGTTCTGGACAAGAGCTGGCTGAAGCCTCCCGGCATCCTGGAAAATGTAAGGACTAGGTGGAATCTGAGGCAGCTGCTCGGGGGCTGCACGCGTGTCGTTGCACTCTCGCCCGTTGGCTTGAAAGGGTCACGCAGACTCCTGAGAACCCACGATACCCTCACTAGCAGTCTAAACCAAACGGAGGTCTGTCACGTGCTTCTGAACGGGGCCTAGCTGTGGCGCTGCTTTCACGATAGGCTTGGTGTCAGTCAAAGGGATGCGCCACGCACGTTCACCCTCCTACCGTAAGATTCTTAGCTTCTACCCCGGCCCCATCGGTCTCTAGGAATCTCATTACAGCCAGCTCCTCCGGGGCCTGGCGATACTCAGGTTTGAGAAGCACTAAGTAATAGGCAATATTAAAACGTCAGAGCCAAGTCGGGTGTGGTGGCGCACACCTGGAATCCTGGTCTGTGGGAGGCTGACACAGGAGGATCACGGCTTCGAGGCAGCCTCAGCAACTTGGCCATACCCTGTTTGGAAATAGGGTTGAGAGTATAGCTCAGAGGTAGAATGTCCCTGGGTTCAAGCCCCAGTACCACAAAAAAGTCAAGAGGGAGGCCGGAAGGCTGGCTGCTTTCTCAGACTGTAAAACACCAATGCTGTACGTAAGCCGAATCAAACCGTGCTTTAAGAGCTTCTGTTCCGGGCGCCGCCACCCGGGGTGGGGTGAGGGAAGCAGGTCCTAAAGAAATGTGCTCTCCACACAGGCTTCGGGTCTTCTCCGGAAGATGTGCATGAGGAACCTGGTTCGGAAGTACTGTCGCGGGGTGACGGCTGAGCGGAAAGCCCTGGTAGGGAGGCCGCAGGGTGGCGGGGAGCGGGGCAAGTGCCCGTCCGGCAGTCGGGCTACTAGCGTCAGATGTCCTTGTCTGCCGTTCTACTTGAGAGGGGTCGTGCTAGTCTCGTAACTTGAGCCCTCAATAAATGTCCGAGGATGCTGTGGTCAGCTTCTCTGTACTGTTCCAGGTGGCCTCTGCACAGCGCGGGCTGCAGGACCCTTTCTGCTGCAGGTCTTGTCTACAAAGCTAGAGTAAATATTCTAGGCTCTATGGACCAGACGGTCTCCGCTGCTGTTATTCAACTGCTGCTACAGCAGAAAAGTAGCTGTCAGATGTGTGCCAATAAAACTTTAACAAAAACAGCAGGCTGCAGCTGTAGGCTGCTGGGCTCTGAAGTTCTGAAAACTCCCACTTGGAGGGAGCCGGTGCAAGTAAGGCGACCTGCCAGAGTGTCAGACCGTCTCTACCGCGGTCACTCTCAGGGTGCTCCGGCCAAAGCCAAGGTGCTCTGGCTTCTAGGCTGAAGTGTAAAGAGGCTCCTGCAGCCCAGGATGCAGTTCTGTGAGCCTAATCACCTCTATCCCGGAGAGCCGGTATGTAATGTCACTCCGTAAGTTTAGCCGACACCCAGAGCTGTTGTACTTTTAATTATGTGTTGCCAGATGCAGCAAAAGGTGGTTACAAGTGAGATCTTCAGGGGAAAGAAAGAAGGCTACGCAGAAAGTTTAAACCAAGCCTTTGCCGACAGCCGGCTGGGTAAGTACCTTCCTTCCCCCGTGTTGATTGTTTCTCAGTTCTAAAAAGGCTGCAAGGAAGAGGCTCAGCTTGAGCCTCTCCTGCCCGCTGTTTCCCCGGCTGAGGCCTCCGGGGTGACTCACAGGGCTCTGGTCTTCTCCCCAGATGAAGGAGACATCAACCCCAAAGTGCTTCAGCTCATTAGCAGTGAGAAAATCCAGGTAAGCCAGCGTGTGCACTCAGCCTCAAACAGGACTCTCTCCCCACGGGAGCCGGGCACGGTGCGGCTTCAACTGCGCCGCTCTGGGTGTCGGCTGAGCTTACGGGGTAACGCCTGACAATTACATACCGGCTGCTTTTCTTCTGGTCTTTCCCCGTCATCTTAAAAACTATCTCGGTTTGTGCTTCTATGTAATTAGGAGATGCGGCGGGAAACCTGTCCTGAACGCCCCTGCCATCAGCGAGGGGCAGTGGGTGGGTTGTCTGTCTGGCATTAACACTGGCTGTGAGATCTGGGCACCTTGTGTTTTCTGTGGACGTAGAGAAGGGGGGTACAGAGGGGTCCCCTTGGCTCTCTGGAGAAAAGCCTGTGGGGCTGCCTTCTGCTCTGGCTGTGTGGGTTTTCAAGCCCAGAGTGTCCTCCTGCCTGCTGGCCTCATGGAGCTGCCACGTGAGGCGGGGGCCCCAGCCTTGGGTTCCTCGGGGCAATGTGGTAAGGAAGAGCAGGGCACAGGAAGGATCTGTTGACACCTCCCTGTGCTTAAAGCCCCCAGCCCCACGCGGTACCCACCTGCCCCTCGGGGTGATGCTGGCCTCTTTGCAGTACGGTGTCCCGGTCATCAAATACGACAGGAAAGGCTTCAAGGCGCGTCCGCGGCAGCTCATCCTCACTCAGAAAGCAGCTTACGTGGTAGAACTTGCCAAAATCAAGCAGAGAATAGAGTACTCCATGCTCAAAGGTGAGTGGCGGGCAATCTTAAGGCAGTACCTGGGGCCGCAAGACACAGTGGTGCTAAAGGGTGTACAGGGAGGCACAAGGGTCAGATGCCTGGAAAGCCCAGGGTCCCGAGGCCTGGCCCAGGTGTCCACAGCTTCACTATGTGTCCAACAGGGCGATGGTCTCTCCTACAGTGACGTGGTTTTGTCTTGCTGTACTGGTTTCTGTGCCCTCCATCCTCTGGGTCCAGAAGGAGGAAACAGGTGTGGGTGGGGTGGGCTGGGCGTGGCTCTTCGGCCATTCGGAGCCAGGAAGTGGGCAGCTTAGCCTGACTCTGGATCTGTCCCCAGGGGTCTCCACTAGCGGGCTCAGTGATAGACTCTTGGTCATTCATGTGTCGCCAGAGGACAACAGGCAGAAGGTAAGCGACAGTCACCCGTCTGAACACTGCTCATCTGTCACGCTCGGCGTCAGGGCTTTCCCAACACTGGGCCCGCCGTGTCCTCTCGCCACCAGGGGGACACCATCTTACTGTGCGAACACATCTTTGAAGCGGTCACTAAACTCGCCATGCTGGTGAAGAAGGAGAACTTTGTGAATGTCGTTAAAGGAAGGTGGGTGGCTTTGACTTCAGCCTGCGGAGAAACTCACTGTTAAAACGGTAACGGCTCGTTCATCCCCTTACCTCTAAGTGACAAGGTCAGGGGTCACACCGTCTCAGAGGAGGCCCTATGCTCCTGGGGCTCCATCACCACAGGAGAGTGCCTTTGCTGGGGATGCCTGGAGGGGCAGTTGGTAGAACACAGGGCTGCAGACTTCAAGTCTCCCTGGGGATCGACCAGGGAAAGTGCTCGAATGTCTTTAGGGTAGGGAAGAAAAATAGCCCACAGACTACCCTTCCTTCACTAATTCTTACAATTCTATCTCCGAGCCTACCCCAAGCCCTATTTTTTTATTTTGACACAGGGTCTCACTGAATTGCAGAGGGCCTCACTAAGTTGCTGAGGCTGGCCGTGAACCCGGATCTTCCTGTCTCAGCCTCTCAAGTTCTGGGATCACAAGTGTGTGCCACCATGCCATGCTAGTTCTCATAATTCTGAAAAAGCCACTTTTTTTTTTTGGTGGTACTGGGGATTGAACCCAGAAGTGCTCTGACCCCCTTTTCTTGAGTTGCCAGGATAGTCTCAGACTTATAATTCTTCTACCTTGGCTGCCCAAGGAGCTGTGATTACAGGCTGTGACACTATTTGCAGTTCAACTATCACCTTTTCCCTTGCACGGGTTGGAGTGGGGCACGAGGGGTTCGCTAACAGCCTAGAAGGTGCACACGCATCATATATGCTGGCCTATAATACGCGAGACTGATTCCTTCCCCCAATTGCTTAGTGCAATTTCACACCAAACTCACCCAGTGCATCAAAGCAGACTGCTCCTGGAGGGGTCTGTCTCGTCTCTGCTCCACATTTCTACAACCCGATGAACAAACTCAGAGGTGGAATAGGGAGAGAGAGTCCTCTGCAGTATCATCTGTTTTGCTGTAAGAGTTGCAGCGTGAAGACGTGTAGCTCATGCCTCAGGTGTCAAAGTGGCCCTGAGAATAACTATACCAGCGCTAAGTTGGCCAGTGGTGAAGGTGGTTTTCTTCTGATTGCACGCATACGCACAGGAACCCTATAATAAAATACCACGACCAAACAGGAATTCAGTCTTGAAACTAGTCTGTTTCATATGGGAATTTCTTTTGCAGGCCAAGAACTGAGGAAAGAAACGTATGTCAGTAATCTGTCACTCTGTGTATTTTAAGTTTGCAGTTTTATATCAGTCCTGGCAAAGAAGGCACCATAGTTTTCCACACCGGACCGGAAGAACAAATCTATAAAGATAAAAACGGACAGTTGACAGTGGTGAGTGGCCGTGTTTATGGGGGGTGTAAGCAGTTTTAGATGAGAGAACATTTCTCCTCTGTTCCTGATTCTCCATCTGAGAGATGGGGAAAAAACCTAGAAGCGTGAATTTAAACACTGCGTAAGAATGGGGAAAAGCTTACCATATTGTCAGAGAACCAGAAGTTGACTGACAAAGGAATCTGAGCTTGTCCCCAGCTTGGAATCCATACGCTGGAGTCTGAGAACTTGAACCTTGGGCTCGGTGCTGCAGGGCCAGCGGTCCCAACAGTTCATAGGACAAGGAGCTCAGAGCTTGTTCTCTCCCAAGGATGCTGGGACACAAATCTTTACAACTCATAAGTAGGAAATATTTTAAAGTGTCTCATGCACATTTTATATACATTTGCCTGTATAATTGTTTTGTGGATGTAAATAGTGTCTTTTGTAAGCTAACTTTAGGGACGAATTACAGTAAGGATCGTTTTAAATGTAAACTAGACTGTCCAGTTTATACAGTCTGTCTTAAAACTTACACCAAAAGCTGGACGTGGTGGCACAGGCTTGTAATCCCAGTCCTTGGGAGGCTGAGACAGGAGGATCACAGGTTTGTGGCTAGCCTCAACTACTCAGTGAGGCCTTCTGCAACTTAGACCCTAATTCAAAATAAAAGAATAAAAAAATAGGGCTGGGATGTAGCTTGGAGGCAGAATGGCCCTGGGTTCCATCCCTAGTTCTGTGCAAAAAAAAAAAAAGCCCACCCTGGAGAAACTAAACATCTCTCCTTTGCATTGGTGTCTACAACAGGCTGAAGGTGTCAAGAGGCTTTAACGAGCTACTTTGCAGCATATGTGGTGCTAGGGATTGAATCTAGGGGCATTTTACCCCTGGGCTATACCCCCCAGCCCATTTTATTTGGAAACAAGGTCTCACCAAGTTGCTGAGGCTGGCCTTGAGCCTGCGATCCTCTTGTCTCGGCCTCCTAGCACTGGGATTACAGGGTGCACCACCATGCCTGGCTCTAGCAAGTCACTTTCTGAATCCGCCTGTCCCTGGGAGATGGAGCCGGCCGCTCAGCTCATCCCACTCCCGCTGTGGCGATGCTGAGGGCACAACTTCCTTCTCAGAAGAGCCGAGAGGTCTGGAAAGCCATATGCCTCTCTTGCAGGTGTCGGTCCGGAGCAAGTCCTGATACAGGGTTGTGCATCTGCCCTGTACCATCTGTTTCTGCTCCAACTGCGGAAAGAACTGGGGAGGCAGGAATTGGATCCGATTCGCTGTGTCTTCAAGGAAAAGTGCCAGCACCTGCTGGATAAGGGTCACCGTAGAAGCAACCAGGTGGCGCGTCCCGCCGAGGCCTGAGCCCAGCTTCTCGGCTGCCAGGAGCCACCCAAGGCCTCTGAGGGGGGGCTTCTAACACCCCCAGCAGGACCCGCACTCCGTGGACACTCGGACGCGTCATTACAGGGAGGACAATGGGCTTCCCACCTACCAAGCCGCCCGAGTCACAGTGAAATACGTTGTCCAAGAAGCAGCAAATGAAAATTTACAAAGCTACAAAATTCAAATTTGGCTTTAAAGAAGTGTAACTTGCACATTGTTTCTGACAGTCCACGTCCCAGACCCTGAGTGGCAACCCAAGTCCTAAGTCTTACCCTGGGGGCAAGGCCGGCGGATGCTTCCTCAGGAGCCAGGCAGCTTCTGCGGGCGGCAAGTGCACTGGCGACTCTCCCTCCCCCCCGCTGAACCTGTGTGCCGAGGAGCCAGAAACGGACGGAAACCGAAGCATGGGAAAACGTTTATTTTACGTGCCACAACGCTTGTATAGACAGGATCTACCTTTACAGCGTACAGCAGTCTTCAGAGCAGAGACAAATTGACGACAGCTTACACGTTACAGTGGTGTGGGGGGAGACCTAAGTGCAGCTGCGCAGGGCACTGAGGTCCAGGTGAACCGCTGATGCAGCCAGCTGAGCCGCCCAAAGGGAGCGGGGTGGGGGCCGTGGCTGGGCGATGGCCAGGGACCAACCCTATTCCAATTCTTGTTTTAACCATAAGCTGCTACAATGTACAATGTAATAAAACATTACTCCTTACTAAATCCTAGGGCCAGTGTTTTACTTGGGTGGCTAAGATACTTCATGTCAGCATAAGAAAAAACATTTCCTTGCACAGTATGTTTGACAGCAGAGCTTGGACCAGCCAACAGCACCCGGGCTGTGGAATGTTTGCAAGTCTCTACCCCTGGGAGGCAGCAAGGCGACACTACAGGTCCAGGTGGGGGCGGGGAGGCGGAGCTGCCGCGGCAGCCACAAGGCACGGAGGGGCAGAGTGTTCCACACGTGGCTACGACACAACCTGGGCAATGGCTTTTCCATTCCTACAGGAGACATCGGAACTGACATTTCACTTCGACTTTCTAAAAAAGTTTAACCCTGACGGCAGGGTTGGCATTTTAAAACTTACACAGTATAAAATATTTACGAAACGTTTTGTAAGTTCCCTTTCCTTAGCACTAAACAAGTAGCCTAATATAAAAGTTCCCCACGAGAGTTTAAAAAGCGTCTACCCTCTATGTGCCTTCGGGCTCAGTCATGATTGTTTTTTGTAGGCTTTGCTGCTGGGTACAAAAGAGGCGTGCAGCTGCAGGGCGGTATGTACAAAGTCTGTTGTAAAAACCGTTGCAAAATAGAAGCTCGTTTTTTGGAATACACATGTCCAAGGCTGCCCAGGTTAACACCTTTGGTATAAAACAGTAACCGTTCCCTTACTAAGCAGACAAAACCCAGCTGCTACCTGACACTTGCACATCTCAGAACTACCTAGTGGCAACCACCCTTCAGTCAGTCACTTCTGTTCCTGCACAGAGGGGACTAGGAGGTAGGTAACCGAGAACGTCCATCCCACACGCGCGCAGCACACGTCCCCGCAGACAGTCGCACACTTTCCTTAAACACGAACAGGACACAGGACAGGGTTCTGTGCATTCTCACCTGCTCCCCGAGGGATCTCCTCTGCATGGTAATAGACGAAGACACAAGGGCTCTCGGGCGTCGCTGTGTTCACAGCAGTGAAGCTGCCCTGAGGCAGCAGGCTCCCGGCGCTGTGGTGTCCCTGCCCGGATGCCAGGCTGGGAGGACAGGCTGGGGCCACACCTAGCTTCTAATGGAAGGGAAGGCATGCACTTGAAGCCCAGCTTAAAGGGGAAGGCGGCTGGAAGAAAAAGACGCACCTGCGGCAAGGTTGTGACGTCCTGGAATGAGGGGTAGAGCTAGGAGGCGAGCCAGGCCCCGCTGCCGGGCAGAGCTCTGCTCCCTACCAGACACAGCGGGCCTGGCCGGCATCAGGCCAAAGATTAGCCAAGCCTGCCAAAGGCTTGCCCCTTAAAAATTCTGCAGCCAGAGCTATGCTAAGGAACAATTTAGAGGCACGAAATTCATTAGGGCCCATTTTCACTGCCACAAGCTCTTAAGATCTGAGCACAAGACCACAGCACAGAGTGGACGTCCAGCAAAGCAGTGGAGCTGTGCCGGGTCAGAAGACACGGGAATCAAAGCTAGCCGGCAGAGGCAGAGGGGTGAGGTCGGTGGTTTTTGGTGCCGGTGGCCGCCAGGCAGAGCCCTCGGGAATGGCAAAGGGAGTGCTGCCAAGAAGCCTGCACGTGGCCGACACCCACGACAGTAAACACTGCACACACAGCTCTCACTCAGACTTCCTGCAGGAACCAAGGAGGCCTGGCTCTGGGATCCTCAGACACAGCTGTTCAACGTGAGGGGTGTGTACACCTGGGTTAAGACAATCAGTTCACCTTGTGGAGAAACATCAAAACAACCATCTGGCTTGTTACAGAAGCCTCCGCAGACGTCAGGGCCAGCGGGAGGCGCCGAGGGCGGCTGGGCTGCTGGCCGTTCACTGATGCAGGTGCGCCCGGTCGTCCGGGCGCTTGATGTGGATCCGCCGCACGCGCTCGATCCGCTCCCGCTCCCGCTCCTCGTCCTCGTCCAGGTGGTGAGAGCGGCCGGCCGCCCCACCGGTGGCCTCCAGGAGCGCGTTGTCAGGTCCCCGGCCATCCTGGGCCTCGTACAGCAAGATATTAAGGGTCTCCTCATATATCCGGGCTTCAGGGAACTCCACCTGTGTCCCCACAAAACACAGGGCAGGTAAGTTTGCATGGCGCGCACGCAGCCGGCCGCTGCCACCTGGCCAAAGAGACCGAGTGCCCAGGAAGACTGCCATGGTTCCAAGGCCCTTGTCACGCTCAACAGACTTACGCCTAGTGTTACCTGTGCCAGAGAGCACAGCGACACAGGGAATCGGGTCTCCCCACTGAGAACCCCCGTGAGCCCCTGCACGTAAACATGTACATTCACATACTGGGAAAACCACAAAAGGTGGCCGCCGTGCCAAGTCTCAGGCGCCTCCTCCTCGTCCCATGCTAACCCTGGAGATCCTTCCACACCAAGGAACTGCCCACCCAGCTGCTCCCTTTGCTGGACACTGGGCTCATCTCCCAGGGCGCAGCTAGCAGGCTGCAGGCACCCACGGGGAACCCTTGGAAAGGGCCGCCGTCCCCCCGCAGGGCATGGTGCTGGGCTGAAGAGCCCGAAAGCAAGGATGGCTGCTGAGCGGGTCTGACACCTGCGGACGATGCCTGGCTAGCGGGTCTGACACCTATGGATGATGCCTGGCTTTACGGGGCCGGATTCCGAGGTTCCGGGAGGGTCAGAGGTAGCACAGCCCACCCCGTTTTCCTGACGAGAGCTACGGAGCCGGGGGCGGGGGGGGGGGCGCAGCAGCGAGTGAGGACGTGGATGTGAGCTGGCTGAGGCACTGGGGAGCGCAGAAGTGCGGTGGAGACCAAGCCAGCAGCGCACACGCACTGCAGTGTGCGCCAGGATGCAGACCAGGTCTTCAGCTCCCAGGCAAGGCACGCGGTCTCACACAGACTGCAGGGTTGGGGTTGTTTCCTGTTCCCTCTTCTTGGACCCTGTCCCCAAGCAACCTCAGAGCTTCGACCACAGACTGCGGGAATCAAAGCTCCGAGGGAATGGCCTTCCTTCTTATTTCCTTTGCTTTCTCTGTGGTCCTAGGGCTGGAGCCCTGGGTCTCGGGCATGCAAGGCAAGTGCTCTGCTGCTGAGCTAAGCCCTAGCCCGGGCCCCCACCGAAGCCCTGGGCTCCTCTCCACCTCCAGGGCCTCGGGTGCAGGCTCAGTCACAGCGCTGGGCAGCAGAGCACGGTTACCAGAGCCCAGCTTCGTGCCCAGGTGAGAAAGGGGAAACTGGGAGCGGCCTCTAAAGTTGTGCACTGACACTGGACCCCTGGCTACAGGACCTGCCTCTAGAGGAGACGTGAACACGGGCCAGCCATGGGCCAGAGTGCACACGGTGGGACAACCGCGGGGGTGCAGGCTGAGCTGCCCAGAGCCATGGGCCACGGAGGCCACGCTCGACCTCATGGGCCGACTGCAAAACAAATACATCCACGACGTTCCGGACAAGACTCAAAATGACTGAACAGACGAAGAACCAGGAGAAGGTAACTGACAGGTAAATGCCAGTGCCAGGAGGACACGGTGTCGGGGTTACCCCACTGAGACCCGAAAGCAGCTGTTTCAAAAAAAGTTCCAGCCGGGCGTGGTGGTGCACACCTGTAATTCCAGTACTTGGGAGGCTGAGACAAGAGGATCGCAGGTTCAAGGACAGCCTCAGCAAGCAGCGAGACTCAACCTAGCAAGACCCTGTTTAAAAATAAAAATAAAGTAGGGCTGGGGGTGTTGCTCAGAGGTAGAAGGCCCCTGGGCTCAATCCTCAGCACAACACACACACAGAAAGTTCCTGTAAGTACAAACAAATGCAAGCACAGGAAGTCGTGGTCAAGAGACAAAAGATGGAAAAAAATACAATAACCCCCCCCCCAAAAAAAAACCCACTGAACGCTCAACTCCCTGGAAGGGCTGAATGACAGCAGAGATGACAGAGAAGAGTCAATAAAGTGACACAGTCTGAACAACAGAAAAAGACCAATAAAGGGAGAATTCTCTGCTTAGTTATTATCCAGTTACCAGTGAATCAGAATTAAGAACCAAGTGGACAAAATGTGCATTAAACACCTGCCTGAACTTAATTTCAGCAAGCACTTTCTAAATTAACCATCAGAAATTCAGCGATGATTAAAAGAACAAGTAACACACTTGGAATGCTGTAATGAGACGCCAATTACGAAAAAAAAAAAAACCATCTGCAGTTACTTGAGAAGCCAATGCTGGGTGTCAGCCCCAAGGCGAGGCTTCTGCAGGCCTGGGGCTGGGAGGAGGGGCCTGTTCCTACAGAGGTAGCATCTGAACACCAGCTCTCTGCAAAGCCCAATCAGAGGCTTCTGCTGCAGAAAGACAGACACCCGGGCAAGAGGAGGCTGGAGGCCCGCCCCGCTCCGCTCTGCACACAGCTTCCCCAGCAAGTGCAGGCTCACTCCAGAAGTGGCCGGCCTCTAAAGCCCTTTGCTCCTAGTGAGCTCTAAAAACCAGAAGACTTAATGGACCTTTTAATACCCAACGACAGAGATAATCCAGCTACCAGTTTGGTTTAAAAAAAAAAAAACATGAAAAAATGAGGGTCTGGTTATAAGAGGATCTCCCACCCTAAAAAAACATTCACAAGAGAAAAGCAGCAAAGCTCGCTGGTGCGGCAAGGAAGGCAGGTGATTCCGGTCCCCTGCTGTCTTTAAAAGGGAAAAGAACCTAAAAGGGAAGAGAACCTCGATGTTTTTGGCTACCCTTCAAAAAAATTTAGCTGGGCGTGGTGGCACATGTTTGGAATCCCAGTATTTGAGAGGCTGAGACAAGAGGATTCCAAGTTTGAGACCAGCCTCAGCAACCTAGCAAGACCATGTTTCAACTTAAAAATAGGGGGGCCGGGCGTGGTGACGCACACTTGTAATCCCTGCGCTTGGAGGCGGAGACAGGAGGATCGCGCAGGCTCGAAGCCAGCCGCGCTGCCTTATGAAGCGGGCAGCAGAACCCACTTCAAATCAACCCTGTGTTGGAGACAGGAATGGGCTTGAGGAAGCAAGAGCTGCCGTGAGCGGGCGCTCATGGAGAGCAGGAGGAGGACAGGTGCGTGGGCAATCACTGAACTGTCTAATTCTAGAGGTGAAACTTTTGACAATTTTTAGTAATAAAAAAAGGCTCTGTTTTTTACTGTGGTGTGATTTTCTTTCACTTGTATTTTGCGTGAGACCAGTTCCAAGACCCCAGAGAGCCACGTGCTTCTACAGCTGTGGGGAAAGAAAGCTGATAGGTGACCGGCACGCAGCACCTGGTGACTAGAGGCGACTGCCCAGGCTGCACCTGCAGTTACAGGTAATCAATTTTCCCTGAGATTGGTTGAGAAGGGAATGACAGCGTACACGGTGGTGTGATTACAGAAAAAAGGGAAAAGCAAGCCCACCCTCGTAGCCCAAGGAGCTTCGCAGGCAGAGGCCAGAGAGCAGGCAGCCGTGTGCCGCGCCACCCAGCTGGGCAGAATGGCATGCTGCAAGTCCAGTCTACCGATGTGGACAGGACGACATAGGACCCAGCGTCCAGGCCAGGGAGTCGAGCGCACTCCGGAGGCAGCTCTGGGTCAGTGGGCAAGCGAAGGCCTTACAAATGGTGGGGCGGGGTAGGTCAGGACAAGAAAGCCCGGCTAAGGTCTAGACAGCTGTTTCCCTGCTGAGCGACGCCTGATGGGGCCGTGCTGACGGGAGCATCGTGTGGAGGAGGGAGAGGGACTGCACAGGCCACGCCCGTGTCAGGAGAGTCGGCGCCGGCCACAGCCACGCGGCACAAGGACCGACCTGAGCCTGCCGGGCAGCAAAGGACGCGGGTCTGGCACGGCCGTCTCTAGTGAGCGTCAGAAGGGACGCCCGCTCTCCAGGCCCGAGACACCAGCCGGTGTGACCAGAAGCAACTGCAAGGCGAGGAGAGTAGCAGCCCCCGCCCCGTACCTTGGTCTGCTTCTTCTCGGTGGCGTAGACGATGGACGTGCAACACACTTCCGCGATCTTGCGGCCCTGGCCGTAGAACGACCAGCAGCAGATCTCGTCCCCGATGACGTCCTTGATGAACAGGACCCTCCCGTTGAAGCGCAGCGAGAGCTTGTCAAACAGCTCAATGTTCTTCAGCATGTTGTCGTCCGAATTGCTGTGACAAGGACATTCGCAGCGGTGACCGCGGGCCGCTTCCTCCACCCTCTTCCACTCAGAATCGCCCCCGGGGAAGGCGCCACCGTGAGGAGGGAGAACGAGCGTCAGGGGAACCAGGCACCTGCCCAAGGCCCAAACCAGCCATGGCGGAGCTGGGCTCCAGAGACGGCTCCGGCCCTACGCCCTGCTCCTAGGCTGCGCGCTCGGGTGCTTCCCCCGCACAGCCAGAGACAGAGTGCTGAAGACAGGGTGGCACCCGGCCGGCCCCAGGAAGGTTCTCATCCTGGTCAGGTTACAGGCCGAATAGCCTCTAAGCTCCCGACGTCCCTCAAGGCCCTGCCCGAGAGCCACATGTTCCCCAAGAGCCAGAGGCATCCTCAAACCCACGCATGCTGCTGTGCAGGGGTTACCGAGTAGGGCACAGCGACCTCTGGACACAGCGCGGCAAGGGCTTGGTGGCCGGCCTCAGTTACACACGACCTGGCAGCCCCGCTCCTCGGCAGCAGTGCGCACAGTCGCCAGAAGTGGAGACAGCCCAAGCCTTCCACTGATGAGAAGACGCACAGAACATGGTCTGTCCGTACAGTGGAATACCAGTCAGCCATGAAAAGAAATGAAGTACTAATTCACGCTACAGCGCAGGGAGCCGAAGACATGCCGGGTGAAGGCACCAGCCACAGGAGGCAACGTGCTACGCATCTCCATTCACAAGTAACGTCCAGAGCAGGAAAGCCTACAGGCAAAGGCAGACCAGCAGTCGCCTGCAGCTCTGCGGGGACGGGGAGACTGAGTGAGCAGAGGGTTTCTTTCAGGTGATGGAAATGTTTTAAAATCAGAAAGTAACCAAGGCTGCACAACTTGGTGGTTAGATTTAAAACTACTGAGGTGACCCCACAGCAGGTGCACTTTATGGCGTGAGCGCCACCTGGCGGCCGCAGCTCCCGGGCCCCCCCAGGTGCAGCGGCCCCCTCCCGCGGGCAGGCGGCGGGCCTGGCTGCTGCGGTGAGGTTTACCTAGAGCGTGCACGAGTCTTTTCTGGTGGGCACCTTACCTGGTATAGGAGTACTTGTTGTTACTTCTATTGTACAGCAACTTCACTGCTGGCTGTGGGTTGTTTGAAAAGGAAGAGAGGTTACTTGTCAAACTGGTACAATGCGCTGAAGATTCCCCAAGGGCCAGGCCCTGCCACGAGGTACAGGAGACTGCCAAGCAAAGCCTGCCAGCTGGAGAGGACAGCCCACGACCCAGCGGCCGGGTGACACGAGATGAGCCCAGCGTCCCGTGCTCAGGTGATCACACGCGCCTTGACCTCAGAACTCGTGCAGAAGGGCCGCCATCATTTGACAGTAAAAGAAACATGCCGGGGGGGGGGGTGCTCCAACATACCTTATTTGAAGTCGCGATAAGTTTTTGTTCTTCCTTGGAAGAGGTAATGACAGGAACTTTGCAGAAAGGCTCGTACGTGTCTTTGTTCTGCTGGAACAAGACATGCTGTCAGCCTGGGGCCTGCCTTGCTCTGGGCGAGGGAGGGGAGCGCTTGCACGCTGAGGCGCAGGGAGCACGCTGTGGGGCTCCCCGTGGGCTGCCCCTCTCGGGCGGCCACAGCCACGGTGCGGGTGTACACCCACCGTGACGCTTTCCAGAGCCCGGCATGCCACTCAAAATGGAACCACAGTGTGGCAGATGAAACACGACTGGGCCGAGGGCTCCTGTGAGCCCACCGCAGAGACTGCAGGGATACAAGATGAGGAAAAGAATGGACGGGCCAGGAGAGAGGAAACCCAGCTGGTGGCAGGAAGGAGCGTGGGGCCTCAGAGGACTGCTCCAAAGGCCAGTGGGTGCAGTCGAGAGCGGGGCGCTGCTGGGACCCCGGGAACACTTTCCACAGCAAGGACAGGGCTGGGCTCCTATTCTGAAAGCTGCCCTGGCCTCTGCCCTGCTCAGACCCAGGAGACAGCCAGCTGTGCAGCGCCCTGCCGGACGGGATGGGAGTGGAGGACTTCCCTGGGGGGCAATGGCCTGCCCCAAGGGCGTAGAAAGATTCTGACATGTGGGGTCTCCACGGAGAAACATCAACCCACGGCCCAACCACAAAGTGAGGGCATCTGCAGAGGTTTCGCTCACGGGGCCAGAATGAGTTCCATAGGGGGCCCAGAACCCTGGTCGAGCCTAAAACCCGGGCTTCACTAGGAGGCCTGCTGTGCATACACGAGATGACCCGCCACCGCGGGCCTGAAGTCAGCCCGAGCCCTTAGGGGCCTGAGCGATGCTGGCAAGCCTCTTGGGGCCACTCTATCCAGAGGGGGAGGCCCCGGGGTAGCCTGTTAATGCTCACAGCTCACATCATCTCCAGGAGGCGGGAACTCCCCCCCCCCATCTTGCAGAGGGAAAACAAAAGCAGGTGCCTGGTACCATCCCCTGGAGGAAGAGAGGGTGTGCCTACTTGTAGGGCCGCCTGGCACTCTTCCACCAGGCCCTGGACCAAGTAGTACTTGGCTTCTGCCAGCAGCTCCTCGATCTCCCGGCGGCTCTCGGGCAAGGGGACAGCCCCGTCTCGAAGGTAGTTGAGTACTGTGCCGAAGTGCTTCCCGCAGCGGTCGATGAGGATCCAGCCTGCAGTGGGGAGGAGGGCGGGCTGGTTACGGGCGCTCTTCCCTGGGAGGGAGGGGTGGGGCCATGCCGAGCGTCCCTGACTCCCTCCACCCCTATGGGAGAGAAGTGCAGACTGGTACCCAACTGCCACCCTAGAGACAGCACTGCCACAGCCCGCAGCCCCTGGGGCCAGACGAAGCTCCAGCCCCAGACGCCTGTGGTCTTTATCTCCGTGGGCCACCAGGACCCCTGAAGCCTAAAAACGCTCGAGCATAGACAAGGACACACCGTAGCTGGGTGTGGGGGCACACCCCATAATCCCAGAACTTGGGAGGCTAAGACAGGAGGATTGCAGGTTCAGGGCTGGTGCACTGTACCTTAGTGAGACCCTGCCCCAACATTAAAAAAAAAAAAAAAAGAAATTATAAAGGGCTAGAGGTGTATGTATCTCAGAATGCTCCTGCCTCAATTCCTAGTACCATAAATAAACAAGTAAACAGGTCCAAACAACCACATCCAGTAACAGGAGGAGGAGTCCTGGGGTACAAACACCTACTGCCTTTCTGTAACGCTGTGTTCAAACTCTCAAGTGGCCACACCATTCCTAAGAGAGCACAGACTCATCCCCGGACACTCCCCAGCACCTCCTCGGGAGCGATCCACGGTCCTCGCAGCCAGCGCTTCTTGACCAGTGATGGCGACAGCAGACAGAACAGCGACCTCGCCAGTCAATGTGGAAGCTGCTCTTATTGGACAAGGAAAGGTCCCGACTGCCAACAGACCGGGCACAGGGACGTGCCTGGGCTGGGCAGGGAGCCTGGCCCTCTGCGCCCATGTCCTCCACAGTTGTCCGTGGCCGGCTACTTCTCCACTAGAGCCCCAGGGGTATCAAAATTCCTTTCACAGCCCATGGAGCAAGAGCCGGGCCTGGAGCCTAAGGTTCAAGTCTCAGCCCCGCTGGCCGCAGGTGACTGGCGTCAGGCAGGGGCTTCACGGGTCTCTGGTCCCATTATCACAGGGAGAGACTGCCAGCACTCGGCAGTTAGGAGGTGAAAGCAATCAGGGCGGCTTAGAGTCCTCTCCTTCCCCTCTCGCTCGCAGCCTGGGGGCCTCCGATTGGAGGCGCAGGCAGGCGACGGAGGCCAGGAGCGGCAGACCTTCCCTGGCAGGCTCCTCGTCACTGCAGCACGCTAGTTAATGCTTCTCTGCAGTGATTGCAGGAGCTGGGTAACACGCCTGTCTCCAGCTCCCCCTTCTGCAGCTACTCAGCCAAGGTCCTGGGCCTTTGTTAAGGCCGGTCCCTCCCTCCGGAGGCTGCCTAGCTGCGGCTTCCTGAGCAGCAGGAGGAAGCGCCCGACCTGACTGGAGCGGGCCTCGCCAGAGGGCGCCTGGAGCGCGACTGGCCCAAGGAAAGGAAGGGCCTTTGCATGCCCTGTGTCTCTGGACAGCGGCCTCCGCTTGCTCTCCCTCTGCTTCTACATCGAGAAAAACAAAACGTGGACTGACCCTCTTGCACAGCTCACAGCGGCTGGAGAGCAGGCCTGCCCCCGATGCCTGAGCCCAGATGTGCCGAGCAGTACCACAAACCCAGGCTGTTCTGTGAACCTCCTGGCCTTCGGGTGGATCACAAACTTGGAAATAAAAAGCTACCGACCCCCTGCAGGGCAGACAGAACGCGCGTGCAGCTGAAGTGGCTACCCTGGACCAGACGCTTTCTCCAGAGAGCTGGCTGGAGGGGGAGGACGGTGCCGTCCTCGCAAGTGCTCTTTTGAGGGAGGCTCATTCCCCGCATTTCCACAGAAAAGAGAGTCCCAGAGGGTCCAGCGACATTCCACGGGGACATAGGACTAGGCCACAAAGAACAAGTAAGAATTCAGCACCCTGGCCTCCAGAAGGTGCCCGTCCAGCTCAGCGCCCGGGAAGCACCGGCCCCGCTCACTTTCGCCTCTGCACAGCTTGCTGCTGGGGAGGAGCGGGCCTCAGAGAGCACTCATCCAGGCGGCCAGAACTTCCATAAGCGAGCAGGCGGAGCAGGACGCGGCTGAGGAGCGGCCAGGAAATGCCTGTGGGGAAGGAGTCATACTTTGGACAAATAAGGGCAAAGCAGCCAGGGCCCTCTCCATGAGGTTCCAATTAGCGTTTCGACTTTTAAATATTTCGGTTGCTTTCAAAGCAGCAATCCACCCCTCGGAAATGGCAAGTGGAAGGCCGTCCACAGAACACACCCTGCAGCCCAGCCCGGCTGGAGGGCGAGCTAGGCTGGGGGCCGGCTAGGCTCAGGGAGGGAGGACAAGGCTGGGGATCTGTGGTCTCAGGGAGGGAGGACACGGGCTGGGGACCCGTGGTCTGCGGAGCTGCCGAAGGTGGGCTGCGGAGGTGGGCTGCAGAAGGGCTAGGCTGGAGGGAGGGCTCAGTTGGAGGGAGGGAGGGCTCGGCTGACGGAGGGCTCGGCTGAGGGCCTGGGCAGGCACAGGTGGGCAGGCCTTGGCATCTCGCGGCGTCGCGGCCCAGCGTCTGAGGGCAGCAGCCTATGGGGAAGCGTCCTTGCCAGGGGGCATCGTGTCTCAGTTGGGCTCTATGTCCAGCATTTTCTGCTTCTAAGGGCCGGCAGAAAGCTGTGAAGTGTTCCGTACTGAGCGCACAGCAGGGTGACCTCTCGGTGGCAGGTGGCACTGTTATTAGCTAAAGGCCATTGACGACCAGCCCTCCACATCCCAGGGCCCCTGCTCAATAGCATCCCGAGGGGGCGAGGAGGCGACTCCAGAACCGCAGAAAACGGTGCACTGCTCTGGGCCAGGTGCAGGACTGCCAGGCTCCCTCCTCTCAGCCCTTCGGGCACTTCCCCTGGGCGTCTGCCCTCCCTTTCCCACTCTTCCTCCAGGAAGGCTTTGCCGACTTCTCACCATACTAAGATATTTATCATCTATGTTTTGTGGTTTCCAAACTTGCTTGATCTTAAAAGTTCCCCAAAATGTGTTGTAAACTCAGAGTCTAGGAATCTGCCTCGTGCCTGGGCCCGAATCTCTAGGGCAGGGTGTCCTCCAACCTTCATTTTGGACTGGATCATTCTTAGGGGTGGGTGGGAGGAGTGTCCTAGCACTGTGGGTGGCAGTGGCATTCCTGGCCTTTGCCCCCCTCCAGGCAGTGGCAGCAGCACCCCACCTCCAAGCTGTAACAACCCCAAAATACCTCTGGACGTGGCCAGATGTCCCTTGGGGGACTGTCCCTGTCTGTGCACTGCTGAGGTGTAACAAAGACCTACAGTGGGCTTGGATCTAGGAATAGCTCAGTGACGAGCCTCTGCCCCCAATGCCCAGGCCGGGGAGCGGGTATGGGGGAAGATGGAAAAATAAAAAAGGCACAAAAAGCAAAGGCAGGAAAAGCAAAGGCACACTGCTGAGGTGTCCAGAGGCGCTAGAACGGCTGAGATAGTCAGACTGGGAGAAGAGACCTAGAACACAGAACCACAAGTAAAGAGGACCCCGAAGTGGGCATGGAGGCACATGTGTGTGATCCCAGTCCTTGAGAGGCTGAAACAGAAGGGCTGCAGGTTCTAGGACAGCGTCGGCAACTTAGCGAGGCCCTCAAATACTCAGAGAGACCCTTTTTCGATATTAAAAATTATTAAGATGGGGTGGGGTATAGCTTAGCTCAGGGGGTGAATGCCCCTGGTTTAATCCCCAGTCCTAACAAAAAGCAAAAAGAAAGGAAACAGGATCCAGAATACGTATTTCTGCAAAGCAGTGAGGGGAAAGAAGCCAATGTGTCAAGAAGATGCAGCGGGTCAGCTGCAAGATGGAGTCCAGACGGCCAGCAGCCATGGACAGGCACTTCCACACTGCCAATTTGGAAATGCAAAGTGAAACGGGGGCGCATCACAGCCACTGGGTTGGAACAGTTCAAAGGCTGGAGAGCGCCAGTGTTGGCCAAATTCAGACCACCGCAAGGGGCACGCAGCGCAGGCACCAGATCGGCATCCTGTGAAGCGGAGGATGCCAGCGCCGACCGGCGCCTCCTCACTGGCCAAAACGAAGGCAGGACCATCTCTATGCACCACCACGTGGCAAAGGTTGGGGGAGAACGCTCGGGAACAATTTAATTCCTAACAGTGAGCAGTCTACAGACATCAACGCACACGCTCCATCAACTGCTTGTCCAGTGTGAAGCTGCAAGACTGATGCTAAGCAGAAAGAGACGCAAACAGCGCAGCCACTCGCAGAACGCCGGGGACCGCGGGTACGGGGTAGGACAGTAACAGCCGTGCTCAGGCGACAGGATACGGGGTAGGACAGCAACAGCCGTGCTCAGGCGACAGGATACGGGGTAGGACAGCAATAGCCGTGCTCAGGCGACAGGATACGGGGTAGGACAGCAACAGCCGTGCTCAGGCGACAGGATACGGGGTAGGACAGCAACAGCCGTGCTCAGGCGACAGGATACGGGGTAGGACAGAAACAGCCGTGCTCAGGCGACAGGATACGGGGTAGGACAGAAACAGCCGTGCTCAGGCGACAGGATACGGGGTAGGACAGAAACTGCCGTGCTCAAGGCGATACCCAGCAAGATGCACACCTGTGTCCCCAGGCCTGGCCAGAGTCGCCCGGAGAGCAGCTCTGAGGTGCACACTCCTCAGCCGCACCTGCCCAGCGACCCCCGGCTCTCAGGGCCGGGACGCAGACCCACAGTGACCCCAAGTCAGACACTGTGCATCTCCAGGAAGGAGAGGCACACAGACACGGTGCGGCGCGGCCTGGGCGCAGCTGCCTTAGCCTGGCCGGCGTGGCTTCCCAGGGAGTGTCTGACAATACAAGGACTCTTCCATCTAGTGTATACAGGCCCTAATTCCAAAGGCATCAGCCAGAGACCTGACACCATGAAGGGGAGTACTGTACCATGCCTCAGGGATATAACGGGCTGTGCTACAGGGCTATTAGGAGGTGCTACATAAATCCATGGGACCATGGCAATGCTGACCGGCTCAGGTACAAATGCGCACAGCGCTTTAAGGCTGGACTCTGCTGGGCAGGGGCAGAGAGAAGCCACGCCTGGCCTGCAGGGCCGCTCACAGGCGCAGGGGAGGGGCCGCCCCTCAACACTCCCCTCCAGGCAGGACCAAGGCCACCGAGACTGACCCAGAGCCTTGGGCATCAGTACAGCCCAGACCTTTCTGTTCTCAGTCTTGCTGAACTGCCAGGGCTGGCCTTGCATTTGGAATCCTCTAGCCTCAGCTTCCCATGAGCAGGGATTGCCCAGCCTCGCACTCTTTCTAGTATCCTCATGATTGCATCCCATGGCTCTGCAACACGTGAGCCTTCCAAATTGAGAAGCGAGGGAAGAGGTTAAAAGAAAAGGCCATTTGCTCAATGCCACAAATCCAATAAATGGCAAAATCAGGCAACTTTAGTCAAAATTAGCAGAACATGCCTGACTCTTGGAAACAGCCAGCTGTGACTATCCCCACGGGGCGGAGCCAGGCTCGACGCAGGTCTAACTCCCATGCCACGTCTTCCTGTACAGGAATTAGATGCACACTGTACAGAGCCCAAACACACAGATGCAGGGGCAAAAGACTCCACCCGAAGCCAGGGCCTCGCCTGGGACCACCGCTTCCTACGGCGTCCTGTAGCGAGGTCTCCTGGGGTGACACGCACGCTCCCGCGCTGTCCTCCAGCGAGGTCTCATGGCGCCGAACACACCTCCCCGTGCCGTCCTCCAGCGAGGTCTCCTGGGGTGACACGCACGCTCCTGCGCCGTCCTCCAGTGAGGTCTCTTGGCGCCGCACACACCTCCCCGTGCCGTCCTCCAGCGAGGTCTCATTGCACTGCACACACCTCCCTGTGCTGTCCTCTAGCGAGGTCTCGGCGGCGCCACCCGCCTTCCCAGCCTCCGCCCTTGGCTAGCAAGCCGCCCTGCTGGACTCCATGCTAACTGAGCACACGCGATGTTTCTGTTTGTAGTAGACCTGACTGCAGCTGCGGGCCTCTGGCCCCGAGGCCAGGGTAAAGCTGGCCGATGAAGCCTGTGCTCCTTGTACCCGACAGTGTACTTGGGGCAACACGCAGCTACGGGTCAGGCTGCAGTGTCTTCTCGAAGGCAGCAGGACGGCTTTGCCTGGCAGGGATGGTGGGAGACCAGATACCCACCGACAGTTGAGCCCCACAGGGCCCTCGAGCTTTGGCACAAACCCGGTGCCCGAGGCGGACGGTAAGAGCCAGCGAGTCCTGGCTCGGCAGCCTCCCCATCTCCAGCCCCAGAGCCTTCGAGAAGGACTGTACTCTCCATGACGCTGACTCCCCACCTGGAACGGTAGCTGATCTCCACCGCTCGCCAGGCTGCAAAGAGGATGTTTCACCTGTAACCTGGCCCCAAGCTTCTCACAGCAGGTGGTGCCTGGCAGGTCAGGGATGGCGCTGCTTCCCGGGGCAGCCCCCGGGCGGCCGCACTGGCGGCTGAGTGAGGGGCGGCGCTCCTCGGCACCTGTGATGAGGGGAGGCGCCAGGAGGCCTTCCTGAAGAGGATCGACTCGGCCACACGCTTGCGCGCCCTTCCTGAGCCTCCTGGGGAACGGGGAGGGCAGGGGAAGACAGCCATCCTGGCTCCTCAGGTAAAGCCTGCTTCCTTCTGCAGCTCAGTGCCACCGTCTTGATTTACACGATCCGGAGGCATTGCGGGTGTTTTCGGGGGCGGGGAGAGGCACAGCAGCTCTGGGGCAGCAACCACACTTCATGCGACATGGCGACCAGGAAGCCCAGGGACGCGGAGCCCGCGGCCTTCTCCAGGGTGCCACGGGAAACAGCCTAAGCAGCTGGCAGCCCACACGAGGACCAACCTCCCCTGCACATGTCCAAACCCGCCCCTCTCCAAGCACCTTCTGGGAGGCGGGGCTTCAGTTCGGGAGGCCAAGCTCTCCTGCGGGGCTGGCCTGCTCTCAGGCAATCTCGGGGCCAACACATGGGGTGGGGATTTTCATGCCTCCTCTGACCCACCTGTCACCCCAGCCAGGTCAGGCCGCAGCCTGCCGGGTGCTGTGAAGCTGGCAGTGACGGTCAGGAGTGCACGCTAAGCAACACCTTGCATTTCACCTAGAGGACCTCCCACGAGACACGACCCTGAGCATCTGTGTGCTGGAGACGCGCCACACGCCCAAGGCCCCGCGAGGTGGGCACAGCGCGCCCATCCTACCACATGAGGAAAACGAGCTGTCCAAGGCTCGGCCGTGGTTAGGGTCGCCAGCCAGGGAAGCTGGGGCTCAAACGCAGGCTGCGGGGTCTTTGTCAGCCCCGTGCCCCCCACTCTAGGAAGGCGAAGGTCCAGAGAAAACCCTCACGCCGCCCCCCCACCCCGGAGGCGGAAGTGCCACTGTGAGGTCACGGAGTGGGGAGGGGCCAAGCAGGGAGCTGAGCTGGCCTCCACTATGCACAGGGGCCGGAGGGCCCGGGTGGGAGGGGACCTTCAAGTCGCACAGCACGATGACCAGGTCTCTAGAGTCCTCATCAGGCGACTTGGTCATCACCAGGTCTCCCCTCGATGCCCCTCATAGTGTCCCTGTGACCCTCAGGGCTCCTCGCACACCTTGAGGACACCAAGCGCAACCGGAAGCCCCCCGCCCCCAGCCCCTCTGAGGTCGCTGGGCGCCACAGGCCCAGGCGGCTTACCTTCGCTGTCGGTGAGCACCTCCATGCGCCCGCTGAACATGGCTTTCAGCATGGTGTCCTGCTTGGTCAGCGTCTGCATGGTGGTGTAGTACAGGGCTCCGCCCACGTTCAGCTTCACGTACTTGGAGCTGGGGCTGGTGCCTTTGAAGGAGGTGGTGCGGGTCGCCGCCGCGGGCACCGCTGAGCTCACCACGCTTTCTCCTGACATCTCTTCCTGCCGGGGGAAGACACGGGTCACCTCGCGACGAGCCCTGCATGGCGCACCTGCACACGGCGCTGAAAACCTCACGCTTGTTTCCACTGTGGACAGCCCAGGAAAGCCACAGAAAAACCTGCATTTGGGGCCCCTCCTGAGATCAGGCCAGCGGGGTCAGGAGGGCAGCAACTGGTGGGAGCCAGGGGGCTGCTGCTCCCTCGAAGGGGCACGCAACCCCCACCAGCTGCTCCAAACTGCAGGCAGCGCGTCTAGCACACTGACCTTGCCTGCCGACCCTGGAGGAGCGAGTCTGCCATGACTCGCCTTCGCTACAGAGACTCCTGTCCAGTACCCTGAGTCCACGCTTCCACGCTGCATCCTAACATGGCCGAAGCGCGACCCTGCTCTACCCTTCCTTGTCGCGGTCGCCAGCGGAACTGCGTGCCAAGCTGAGTGGGAGCCCAACCCTTGCTCCCAAGGTTTCCCCAGGGGGAGTTCTGGAGCGCTCAGCAGGAACTCTTGGAAGCAAGTTCCTGAGAAACGAGAGACTTCCTGTACTAGGACGAGTCACCCCAGGCAGCAAGGTCCCAGAGCGCCTCCCCCGCAGAAATGGACAGACATCTGAGCAGACTTGGGAGAGAGTCGCGCCTGGCAAATGCATGCTTTGAACATCTAGGTAAAGGGCTAGTGCTGGAGGTAAGGTCCAGCTCCCGGGGCGGGGCAGCCAGGAGGAGGAGTGCGGCAGGCCCCACGGGGAGGCCGTGGCATGGCCACCGCACATGGCGAGCTTTGCCAGCAGACAAGGCCACGCCGTGACCACGACCATGCTGCCACCAGATGGGAACAGGCCGTTCCACAATCACGTCTCAACGCTCTCCCAAACAAGACGACCAGACCCTTCCCCCCTGCCAGGCTCACGCAATCTTGGCTGCTTCCTTTGCAACCAGAGGCCTGGCCTGGCTCCACTCCCCTTTCAACAGGCCTCTGACACCTGACCACAGAGCCGGCGACGTGCCGGCAGCTCCCACCACGGCGAAGCCCCTTCTCTGCCAGCCAGGCCCTCCGGCTCTCCCCCATGCCATGCACAGCTGGGCCCAGCTGCGTGTGACTGCGGGCATGCTTGGGTGGGCTTTGACCGGAGGGCACTAACACAAAACTTCTTTGAACTATTCTGAAAAAATGATAGGTTATGACTTTATCTTTTCCAGAAATACTTCCATAGTAAAGTGCATTACGTTTCTAATTCTTAGACCACGGACGTTATATTTAAGTGGAGCGAGGAATGAAGTTTTGATGGGACAAGTGTTGAAATAGTGGCACTACGCCAGCAGAGGCAACGACTGCACGGTCGTCTTGGCAACATTCCAGTGCGGCTTCCAACTCTCCGGCCAACCCTACCCCAGCTCCATCCCCCCTGGAGGGGCCGGATTGAGGGCTGGACCGTGTCCAGGGCTCTCAGAGACACAGAATGGCTCCCGCAAGGTACTGCCTTCCCAAACTTCCCGCCACCGCTTCAAACATCACAAGAAGGCACATTTTCAAAAGCTCCGGCTGCACTCACCTGGGGTCTCTGTGACTTGATGACAGAAAAAAAGCAAGCCAGAGGAAGCGGCGACCCCCCCCCCCCAGTCCGAGTCCCCAGAAGCCCTGCACTAGTAGCTGTGGCCGCCCACATCCTCCAGAAGACCTGGCTATGGGGTGACAGAGGCAGCTCAGAGGGATAAGAAGTTCCTGAAACTGTGAAGACCCAGAGAGAAGGCTTCCAGTTGTACGTGGGTTTTGCTGGGGGGAAGGAGGTTAAAGTTTGCCCCAGAATAGAGATACTTTTCTAGCATTCTTTTCAGATTCAAATTTTCACAATAATGCTTATGGGAAATGGTCTACACCTGGTAAGCACCTACTAGGAAACATTAAAAACGGGCATCAAGTGCTTGGCTTGCTTTCTCAGGGATTCCAACATCTTTGTAAAGATAATTCGCATATGGTGAAGTGTATTTTAGGTGTACAGTGGGATGCGTTTTGGTCGATTCGTACATCTAGATAGTCCCATCCTATCAAGACAGAGAACACGTCCGTGCTCCTCAGAGAGAGCACTTCCACACCCGGTAGAAGGCCCCCTGTGCTCCTTCAGCCAATTAACTTCTACTAACACTGTGTGTGCGGACACGCACTGGAGACTGCACCTGGTCAGGGGCACTCTACTCCTGAGACACACCCCCAGCCGATTTAATTTTTGTTTTGACACAGGGTCTCACTAGGTAGCTGAGATTCTTGCTGAGTTGCTGAGGCTGGCCTTGAGCCTGCGATCCTCCTGTCTCAGCCTCCCAAGTGCTGGGATAACAGGTGTGTGCCACCACCACTTAAGACTTGATCATGCCCAGCAACGTTGGAGGACAGCCGACATCAGTTCCACTTTGTGGATTCAGATGCCATGGCCCAGAGATGGCTGGTACTCCTCAGGGGCAGGAGCAGGGCTGGTGGGCAACGGGCGAAGAGACGGGCAAACCCTGGCTGGCCTGCGGGCCACCTCGCTCCGCAGACCCAGAGCAGCGGCGTGTGGCTTGTGAAAGGAGGGCTCCACCGCCTTTGTTTAGAAGACAAAACACAAAAAGTCCTGAAGAGAGATGGAGGGCTCGGCGCGGCACCTGTGTTTAGGCCCAGAGTGGCCGCCCAGAACACAGGCAGGACGTGTGCCTCTATCCTCTCTCTCAAGCCTCCCGTTGCGGTGAGGCAAGCCAGCGAAAACGCTCAAACAGGAGACACGCCAAGCATGATTGGGAATGCTCTCAGATTACCTTCTTTTTGGAGACTGGTTCCAGAGGTGAGGAAGACTGAATCGCTACAGAATAAAGGCAGAAGCTTCGGAGCCTTCCCAGGGCCAGCCCCTCCCAAATCAGTCCGCTCAGCACCGGGGCGGGCCCTGGAGAGAAGGTACGGCTGTGTTCATACCTGAGCCGAGTTTCAGTGAGCGGGGACCCGGCAGGGGCAACAGGCCGTCACGGCAAAGCCCTCCTGAGGCCTCTCCCTGCCCTCCACTGGGGTCCTGCCGCTTTACTCCTTTCAAAGGTTTGGCCTCACCATCGGTGAGATAGGGAGGCGGAGCAGGAGAGAATAAAATTGGTTACAAGACTCGGGTGGTCAACACTTGAGATCTAGGCTTTGGATTCCACTCAATCATTAGCTAGATGGGTAAACCTGGGCGGCTCTCTTTCTGGTCTTAAACAGTGGTCTTAAGAAACACCGATGCCTGGGTCCAACTTGTGGACATTAAGAATACCCAATGTGATTCTAATGTGCAGCAAGAGTGCGAACCATTGTTCCAAAAAGTTCCACACACTTACTTAGGCTGTAAGTAACCGTGTGGTCTTGGAGAAGCTCTCCAAACTCTCGCACTGTTGAGCCAGTGAACCGTGAGCCCCACACAAAAACAAAAACAAACCAAAGTAAAAGCATGCCCTCCACTTCACAGCTTCCGAGTTCCAGGCAGGGAGGAACTGTACACATGCTTGAAAGAAAAAGAAAAAAAACATCAGCCACAGGGGGAAATTTGTTGAAGGGAGACCCAGGCATGTAGCGCAGAAAAGAAAGGCCTCGGCTCCATCTCTGTAGAGCCGGCTCCTGTGTACATGTGGAGGGAACCTGAACGGAGAATCCAGCAAACACGGACTGCAATCCCAGTTCTGCTTCCTGTGTGATGAGTAGAGGAGCCATTTCACCCTGGTTTCTGTTTCCAGACTTTTAAAATGGAGTGTTAAGGTCATAATCTTCAAAATAATCCTCAGGGAATGAATGTTAAGGCACTTGGCACCTGGTCTTTAGTTTCCCTTCTACCCTTCAAGCTTTAAGACCAGTTCCCAACCCTGGCTAATACAGTCACCTGTATGTGCTTAAAAAGCATGGCAAGCCAGGCGTGGTGGTGCATGCACACCTACGATCCCAGTACTTGAGAGGCTGAGACTGGAGGATCTCAGTGTGAGGCATTTGTTTCAAAATAAAACAGGGCCGGGTGTAGCTCAGGTGGTAGAATGCCCTATATTCAATCTCCAGTACTACAAAAAAACGACAAAGCAGGGATGGCCTGCCTGGGCTGCAACCCAGACCAATTAATCTTGGAGGGGGTGGGGGCAGCAGCTCGGTAGGTAGTACTTAAAAAAGCCCTTCGGGGCTATCAGATAGACTGCCAGAACTCAGTACCACTGAGTGAAGCAAAGTGTTTGTTTAATCAGCTTGATCTAAGACTCGCCAGGGATGTGAGGACAAAACACAAGCTTGGGGGGGATTCTTATGTGGGGAAACTTCACCCATGAAGTCCCACATTTTTAATTCTGCCAGCGTTTCAACAAAATTGACACTGGTGCATTAAACCCCATTGGAAACCATAAACTGGAGCTTGTATATCCTTTATTAGCATTGAAAACAAAAATACAGATTGTCCTACAAAAAGGACACTGAGATAATATAGTACCCTTTACACATTAAGCCATCCTATAAATAAGACACTGGACAAAGATGATGTCTGGGGCAGATGAGAAAATAAGGACTAAGAAACGCTGCATTAAGATTAGGTGTGATGCCGGGCGTGGTGGCGCACGCTTGTAATCCCCGCACTTGGGAGGCGGAGACAGGAGGATCGCACAGATTCGAAGCCAGCCGTGCTGGCTTAAGAGACCCTGTTTCCAAAAATAAAAAAGTATACAATAGGTCTGGGAGTGTGGCCCGGAGGTAGAAGGGTTTCTAGGAACCCCAGTACCACCAAAAAAAAAAAAAAAAAAAAAAAAAAAAAAATTAGGTGACACTTCCCCAAACTGAGGGTGCTGCTACAATTCAGAGGTCTGGTCTCCATTCCAGACAAATCAAATTGAATGAGCCCCGTAACTGCATTACTGTCCATCTAAAATTTGCTTATAAAGCAGCCACTGTCAATTCCAAGTATTCCACAGAAAAGTCATTCTCTCCCACTTAGCCTAGACTTCTCAGAGGTCTAGGGAAGAAGACTATCATCAATTGCACTTTTTTTTTTTTTTTGGTGGTGGTGCTGGGGTTCCTGGAAACAGATGTTTGAAAACAGATCGGTGGGCCCCAGCCCTGAACTACCTGTGGTAGGTCTTGGAAACTTGGCCATTTTTAACAAGTTCCTAGGTAGCGATGGCGCTGCTGTCGCTCGTGGGGCCCCAGTTTAAGAACCACTATTTTAGGTGACCCTTATTTTGGACAAAATGGAGCAGATCAAAGTCAAATACAGGCGGATTCATTTTCCTCTGGCTGGGGATTGAAGGTCCCTGAAGACTGCACATTCTCGGAAAGTGACTCGCCCACATGGAAAAAGAGGCGCTGAGCTGATCTTTGGTCATCCCCACTTAAGCACAAAGAGCTACTCAAGAAATCAAGCCTTGAGGATACCACGTAAACAGAAACCTTCCCACAGCTGAGACAGCAAGGTGAGACAGTCTAGGCTCCAGAGGTGTGGTCACCTCCGGCTTCAAAGAAAGCGGCCAGATCGGTACCCAGTTGAGGCCGGACTCCACTGACCTCAGACTCCTGGCAGTCTAACTCCTGGGATTCCCGACCTTAAACACGGGTGCGCACAACCCGCCCGGCAGCTTTGGCGCTCGGACCACCCTGGGAGTCTCTTCCCCACTTCCCCGAAACCACCGACTCCAGCTACATCGTCCGAGGCTCCCGAAGGCTCGGTTGCCAGGAGCCTCTTCTCTTCGGCCATTCTCCTCTGCGCTCCCCCGAACCCTCATTTTCCACCCCAAACGTCTGTTTTCAGTGACACCTCTTTGTTCTCACAACCTTCTACTCCCCTCTTCGACAAGCTCTCAGGACCCCCACACGCACCTCACCCGCGCACACGACCACTTGCCAGGTCCGAGTAACTTTTCGCAGGTCCCCAACAGGCAGGAACCCCCCTCCCCAATTCCCCACCGGGAGCCCTTCCCCCACCCAGGGCCTCGCCCCTACCAGCCCCCCAACAGCCGCACAGTCGGGACCGCCACCCAGAGCACCCCGTCCCGCCGACCCTTCCCCCCGCGACCCCGCCGCCGTCCCGCTCTCGCGGCCGCGCGGAGGCCCCAGACTGGGGGCGCTGCCCTCCTTACCATGAAAAGTCGGAGGACGCCGGAGTTTCCACACCCGGACTGAGAGCGGCAGGAAACACCCAGCTTACAAGAGCCCCGGGCGGAGGCGGGGCCGGGGCGGGACTTCCGCTTTCGTCACTTCCGCCCCGCAGCGTGCGCCTCCCTAAAGCATCCGTAGTGACCCTCCGTATCAACCGCTTCCCTTCCAACCTCTCCGGCCACGGTGGCTTCTGACTCTTCACTTCTGGGTTAGATATTTATCCCGGCCCTGAAATGTTCCGCCATTTCAACTTCCAGAGAAGAGGACACGGCGCAGGGAGCTTTCATTTCCTGGCAAATAAGCCGGACGGAACTTTTGTTTCCCGGAACCGAATACTTGCTGCCGGGCGGAGTTTGGAGAGCGAACACCCCGGGGCAAGATGGCGGCCGGGAATCGGCTGCCGCCCCGGGTCTGGCAGGACTCTGGGGTATCGGGCTGAGGCGGCGGCAGCTGCGGCCCGAACCGCGAGCGCTGGGGCGTCGAGCGGACAAAGGTCTACGGCCTGCGGGTAGCGGGCGGGAACAGGGTCGCAGGTTCTCGGGCGGGACGGGGGCTTTGAGGGAGGAGGTTCTGGGGCCGAGTCCGTGCTGGGTCAGGGCGGAGGGGCAGGGTCCCCCGGCTGGCTCCGGGCTTCAGAGCAGGGTCCCTCCACTGCCCTTTCCACCTCATCATTCGCCTTATTATCAGGCCACTGTAAACTTGTTAAGCTAGGCGAGAAGGACTTGGGGTGCTCGTGAGTGTTGATGCCCCGGAAAGACGCTGGGCCCCAGGAGTCGCCTGGAGTTCGAATTCTGTTCGCTCGCAGTGTGACCTTGGGTGTGTGAGTCCACTCACTTCTCTGTCCCTCAGTTTCCTCGTCTGTAAAATGGAGTAATTCGCTTGTTTCACAGAGACTCTTTTTGTTTTTGCGGGTCTGGGGATGGAATCCAGGGGCATTCGACCTCCGAGCTACACCCCCTGCCCGATTTTTTATTCTTTATTTTGAAACAGGGTCTCAACGGAGTTGCAGAGGCTCTCACTAAATAGCTGAGGTTGTCCGCGAACCGCGATCTTCCGGTCTCAGCCTCCCGAATGCTGGGATTACAAGCATGCGCCACCACGCCCGGCTCAGAGACTGTTTTATAATGCGTGTTAGTACTTTGCCGGACACTCAGCTCTTACTAAGGAAAAGCCTGGTTATAACTTCAGTTTAGCCCCCAGGGCAGCCTTGTATTCTCAGCTTCTCTTTGCTTTGCCGTTGTGTGAATGGGGGAGCCCTGGGTCTTGTCTGTTTTATTTACCAATAAATAAATCCTTCTTGGCTCAAAATCAGGAGCCCAGTGAATGCTGGCCTGTCCTGTTCCCTCGGTGCGTTTCCTTTTTCCCACCGAAAAGTGGAATTGATATTAGCACCCACCGAGATAAATTATAGTTTTCAATAAATGATAGCTAGTATTAATGGTTTCTCCAAGTCCTGCTGTGGATTCTTGAATTTTAAAAGTGTGACTATTGAGACCTAATAGGATACAGCTGTTGAAAAGACAGAGTTGGTTAAATATCTGAACAGTGACATGTAGTCTCCCCTTAACATATGGTGGCAGTCATTAAACCTGGTGACCCAGCTATTTTCACCATACAGGAAAAACCACTTAATTACCTATAGTGCTTCTCCTTGGGATGCTACTGCCTGGACTGTCATGTGCTTTTCTAGTTCTTGAGGCTGGCCTCATCCAGAAAAGACTGATCTGGAGCAGATCTCACGGTAACATACAGAAGTAGTGTAGAATATGAATCTTGTCTGTTAAGTACTAAAATCTCAGCTCTGCCATTTACCACTGGTCGAACTTGTACTCTGGGAAGTAGTGGTCTCCTATAGGCGCCACCACGCCCGGCGCCTGTTCTCTTTCAATTGTGAGGACTGGGGCAATATAAAGTCTGACATTAACTAAAGAGACACAAGCGCTTTCTTTTTTAAACCACGGGCACTGTATTCATTGCTTATACTTGGAGAAGAAGATGCATGATGCGCACCTATAAAACTTAACCCTAAATTTGGACTTTTTTTTTCCTGCCACAGCCAGAAAAACACACTCCTCCTTGGCCGAGTGTCCTGTGAGCGGTCACTAATGGTTACCTAGCACATCCGCAACACAGGCAGTCCTCAGGTGAGCTCCCCTGAGCAGAAACCAGCGTGCTGATGCAGAAGACAGGCTTTGTTAACAGATTGTTAGGCAGGCTTTGTCGATGTGTTTCTGGAGTTACTGGTGGTAGATCCGCACACACACACCATATTGGCAGAGCCCTAGGTTATTTGACAGGTGGGAGAAAACCACAGAAGTTCCCGGGCAGGTTCATGTGGCAGAAGCTTAGCACGAACTTTTTATTCTATATTATATTTCACTGTGGGTGAGCTGGAGCACACAACTAAGCTTTGAGCAAATTAACTTGGTAAAGAGATGGTTAAATCTCGCTGACCGAATGATTCAGTGTTTTTTCAGCTGGGCTGAGTATGGATTTGAACAGAATAACTGAGTCATCAAGCATTTAAAGGCATGGTCCCCGTGTGGGAGGCTCCTGGGGTCAGTGATGGGGGGAGGGGTACTGGGAAGGAACTGGGAAGGGCTGCATCAGCCCTATTTTAGTTTTTATTTTAAAACACTGTCTCCATAAATTGTGGAGGGCCTCACTGAGTTGCTGAGGCTGGCTGGGAACTTGTGATCCTCCTGTCTCAGCCTCCTAAGTACTGGGATTACAAGTGTGCACCACCACACCTGGCTTGGGGTGTGCTTTTGACTCCTAGCCAAAGCCCCCCTTTGGAGAAAGACAATAGTAATGGTTAAATACAAATGTATACTTTAAAGTCTCCGTCTGCAGAAGCACCTGCCAGTGGACAGGGACGATTCCCCCGTAAAGTCCTCCTCCATCCATGGCAGTATGGGAGCAGGAAGGACAGCCGGATAGACAATAGAGTTCTGCTTCTGGATTGTCATGCATCCTGCGATCACGTATAGTAGCTTTTGCTTTTTAATGCCAAGATGGCCCCTTTAAAAAACGGAAGACTTTTTGCACTGTGTACAGTGTAGGCACCAGTAAACATTTGTTGAGTGATAAAAAATCATGTGTAACTTTTCCCTCAAGTCTACTTGGCAAAATAGAAGTTGGCTGCTTATTGTTGGCTTCCCAGATGTGGCAGACTGCTTCAGAAAATCCCGGTGTCTGGGAGCCTGAACTTAGCATCTGATTGGAACTGAAGCCTTATGGGTAGGACCAGTTCCCGCTATGTTCACTTGTCATACATGTGCAGAGCCTTCCCGCGCCCTGTGCCGAGCACGGTGCCCATTCTAAAAAATCTCAGTTGTTTAATGCAGGATATAGCGTCTCTGGTCCTGGTGAGCTGCGTGAAGTGGGCTGGGAGCAAGCTGGGACTTGTGCCCGGAGACCCGCGAGGCCTTGGAGGATGCTGGAGGGTCCCGCGTGTCTCCTCGCCCTTTGCACCTGAGCCCCTTTCTGTGTGTCTTCTCCATAGCACTGTCTGTAGTAGCAGCGCCTCGCCATTTGCCTTGCAGGGTTTGTGCAAGCTCGCAAACATGTTCACTGTCTCTCAGACCTCGAGAGCGTGGTTCATTGACAGAGCCCGTCAGGCGCGGGAAGAGAGGCTGGTGCAGAAGGAACGGGAGCGCGCCGCTGTAGAGATCCAGGCCCACGTCCGCAGCTTCCTCTGTCGGGTTCGACTGCAGAAAGACATCAGGTGGGTGCCGGGTACTGCCACTGCTCCCAACTGGTAGAAATGGATGAGCTGTTGTTGCAGAACCTGCCTTCTAGGTGCGATGAGCTCCTAATTAAAACTGTTTTTTTTTTTTTTTTAACCTTTCCCTCCCTAGGAGAGAAATTGACGAGTTTTTTAAAGCAGATGACACTGGGTCCAGTAAAAGAAGTGCACTTTGTATTTTTAGGATTGCCAGGAAACTGCTGTTCTTGTTCAAAATTAAGGAGGATAATGAGGTAAGTAATAACAGCAGGCACACCCAGTACTTTCCACATGCTGGGACTTTTAAAAGTATTTTATAAATACTAACTCATTTTGTCCACTCGGCAACTCTCTGAGGTAGTTGCTTTCAACCCCGCGTCTGGTCCCGTTGCTTTCTTGGGACCTGACGTGGCAGGATCATGCCCAGTGCCTCTGGGGATCCTCTCACAGCGTTAAGCACGAGTTGGGCTCAGGTGCCAGGTGTGTAAGTAAGAGGCATCATATGTGAGACTGAACACAGTAGGACATACAAGTCGTCATAGACAGTAGCCCGCGGGCTGCTGCAGTGAGTGCAAAGGAAGCAGCAGGGTCTGTTCCTGTCCCGTCCAGGGGGCACATGCCAGGAGGCTCCCACCACTGGTGCATCTTTACTCTGATTTTTAAAGACATGCCAGACATCCGGGTCTTTATAGGTAATGCCCTGATTTGTAAAAGTTGGTAGCTAACTTGAAAGTTTTTATATCATGCAAACCAAATAAAACACACCAGTGTGCATTGTAGGGTTGGAATGATAAGCCTGGAAAACGCAATTTCAGAAAAGCAGTGGTCATGTGTAATATTACTAAGGGTACCATTGAGGCCCCAAGAGGAAATGACATCAGTAAGGTCCCAGTGCTCGGGAACACCAGCCTGGGAGAGGGGGGAGCGCACGGACAGCGAGCACCCGGACTTGAATGTGGGAGGTGACCCCGTCTTAGAGGCAGAAACTGGGGCCCTGCCATTTTTAGGCATGGGTCTGAGATTTGTACAAGGTGTAACTTGTTTTCCATTTCCTTCCTTTTGTGAATCAGAACGAAAGTGATGATACAGCAGCCTTTAGCTGACGGCTGTGAGGCACAGTCAGCAGCCCTGGCGCTTGCACAATGGCGGACTGAGCGCACACATCAGCGACACCTGCTCATCTGCAGGAATCCAAGCCCACGGGTCCAGATGGACCTTGTTTTGCAAAAGAAGCTCCATTCTGGATTTTTTTTTTTAAATGTGAAATAACACTCATTTCTATAGCACTTCTGTAGACTAAGCAAGGTGGTACACGCCTGTGATCTCAGCAACTCAGGAGGCTGAGGCAGGAGGATTGCAAGTCAAGGCCAGCCTGGGCAACTCAGTGAGGCCCTGTGTCAAAAGAAAAAGTAAAAAGAGCTAGTGATGTAGCTCAGTGATATAGACATCCCTGGGCTCAATCTCCAGTAGCACAAAAAAAGCAAATAAATACAACACCCTGTGCAGCTCCTTCAGCCTGTGGGCCACTGATGGGGAGCCGGCCTTAGCCTTTCTGATCCTCAGTTCCCACACCTGCAAGAAGGAGTTAAATGTGATTACACTATGTAAACCACCTGCCAGGTGCCCGCCAAGCGTGTGCTCCCCATCTTTCTTGCTTTGCTGCCATGGGAACTTATAACCCCCTTTGTGCCTCTGCAGAGATTCGAGAAGTTATGCCGTTGCATCCTGAGCAGCATGGATGCTGAGAACGAACCGAAGGTTAGTGGGCTGAGGGTGCTCACCTGGCTCTGAGAGTCCTGTTGGATAGCAGGGCTTCAGTCCGCCCATGCGCAGATCGGTACGGGGCAGATGGACAACGCTGGCAACGCAGGAGTCATGGCATGGCCTTTGTTGACTAAGGAGCCGTGTTCTACTCTGGCCTCTGACTCAGCACAGTGATTCCCATACTGGGCGATTTTACCTTGGAGTTCAGTGTTCAAACAAGTGGCACTTGCTGCCCGTTCAGCCCCACTGCCTTCCGCCGCACTCATGAGCCCAGTGCTACACATTAGACCTTGGCAGTGTGATCCTGTCACTGCCCAGGGTGACACTTCTTTCTTCTTTTTCCCTTGTAGGTGTGGTACGTGTCCCTGGCTCTTTCCAAGGATCTCACTCTCCTGTGGATTAAGCAGATTAAGGACATTCTGTGGTATTGCTGTGAATTTCTTGAGCAGCTCAAGGTAAAACAAAAACAAGTCCTGTAAACCTGCCGTTCTCGCCTGGAGCCTTTAGTCTGTATTTTCAGAGGCCCCATCGTCCCTCCTTGGTTTTCGCTTTGTAGGAATCTGGTAAAGAAACGTTGGCTGAGCCTCTGGTGAGGCCCAGGAGGACAGGGCAGCTGCTGGTACTTCCGGGTCCTCCTAGTTCTTGTCTCTTGCCTCTGTCCTCTTCTGTGGCACCACATCCTCCCTTACTGTGCTCATGGAGCCAGCATTCTGACTTCTCATCCTTACTCTGTCTCGATCAGAGAGTAAGGGAGGCCTCCTCACGGCTCCAGTGTGCGGGAGGATCTTAAAGCCCCAGTGGGATCCTGGGCTCGACCCAGAGCCCGTCGTGCTGGTGAGAGCAGGGGGCCTAGTGCAGCGCCGGCCCTCGGGGTGCACACAGGCGAACAGGGCCACGAGCAGAGCAGACAGCCGCCATTCTGCCTTGCGTGTCGGGACGGGAGGGCTTCAGGGATGGGCCTGATAGGCTCGGGCTGCAGCTGCGTGATGGAGCATGCCCTGGGTCATCCCTGTTGGGACGCTCATGGGTAGCCTTTGGCACCAGCCTGCAAGGCAGCCAGCCACGTGCCAGGTGAGGCGCTGGGGCCCGAGCAGTGGTCTCCTCTCAGGGCCTCGGAGCCCTGGGCTTCCACAGAAATACCGCAGCGCCAGGCAGCTCGGTCGCCCTCTGCCGCCACCGCAGCCAGGCAGATCCTTTGGTCTGCTTTTGGTTTTCATATTCCGTGAGAGATTTCCACTTGAAATGCGACACTTCTATTAAAAAATGTTGGAAAAGAGCAGCGGTGGTGCATGCCTTCGATCCCAGGAAAGCACGATGCCATCCCTAGTCTGCAGGTGAGGGGCCAAGCCGGAGACGCCCAGGCTCGCTAGCTAGGAAGCGTGGAGGCCGAGGGCAGAGCCCACCTGCTGTCCTGTGCAGCGCTCAGACGGACAGACGGGCACGTACAGTGGACCAACCCGGTCTTGTCATTGAGATGCTCGGGTCACCCAGGACTGGAGAGGCTGAAGCAGGAGGATCACAGCGCCCAGGACAGCTCTCATCAACCTAGCGAGACCCTATTTCAGAATAAAACTAAATTAGGGCTGGGGGTGTAGCTCAGAGGTAGACTGCCCCAAGTTCAAGCCGCAGTGAGACGCACGCCCACTTCTCCAGTTCTGTTCCCAGAGTGTTTGCTCTGTGCTTAAATACCAGTTGCTGGATCCTCGTCCTCCAACCCCAATAGTGGTCATTCCCCAAGAGAATAAGAACAGCCACACGTTCCGACCCACTTCTCTCCCTGTCCCAGTGCTGCGAAAGCCGTAAGTGGGTGCCGGTGTCTGGGGTTGGCGGGTGTGTGTCTCGCTCTGACTCCTCGTCTCATTTCCAGCCTGAAATCTTACAAGACTCCAAGCTCATCACTCTGTACCTCACGATGCTCGTCACCTTCACAGACACGTCAACCTGGAAAATTCTCCGGGGAAAAGGTGTGTGGGTCTCGCTTCCAAATCTCGCCTACCTGGCATTTTCTTAGAGAGCATGCCACGTTTTCTCTACCCCGAGCCTCAGGGAAGTCTCCGGAACCACCACCCCGGTGCCCTGGCGCTTCCTCACACCACGCTGTAGTCTCCAGAGCATGGAGGTGCTATGCCTTGAGTGCGCCTTCCCTGTACTCGTCTAAGTGAGGCCTCTTCTGACCTCATGTTTATAGCATCCACATTAGCAAATAAATCTGTTTTGCCCGTGAGTTTTGCATTGTAAAGTGGCCTAGTTCCCTGAAAACTGTCCTTAGCCTTATGTGTCTCCTAAGTTCATTTCATCCATCCATTCAGCAAGTAGCCCAGGATGTACAGGACGCTGTGCCAGACTTGGGAGACGCGGGGATGAGCCAGAGAGCAAACAGCAGTGCCCGCGGGGACTGCGGTGCCCTGTCCTCGCAGCGCTCAGAGTCCAGTGGGAAACGTACCAGATAGGAATCACTTAAACCATCGCCCTCCATACCCACAGCTTCTGGATTGGTAGACTCAACCAACTGTGGATCAGAAATGTAAAAACCAATTGTATCTGTCCTGAGCAGTGGAGACTTCTTGTCATGGTTCCTTAAGAGTATGCTGTAACAACTATTTACACAATATTGCGATTAGGTTTTAAAGTAATCTACACCTGATTTATTTTTTAAAATTAATTAATTAATTTATTTTTCTTTTTGCGGGTCTGGGGATGGAACCCAGGGGCATTTGACCTCTGAGCTACACCCCCTACCATGTTTTTTATTCTTTATTTTGAGACAGGGTCTCACTAAGTTGCGGAGGGCCTAAATAGCTGAGTCTGTTCGCGAATCGCGATCCTCTAGTCTCAGCTTCCCGAATGCTGGGGTTATACCTGATTTAAAGCTCACAGGAGGACGTGTATATGGTACGAAAACAGGGTGCCATCATGTGTAAGGGACTTGAGCACCCACAGATTGTTGTTATGTAGGGGTAACAGAGGGAGGCTTGAGACCAGTGCCCCACAAGCACTGAGGCTAACTGCACACACCATTGTAATAAACACAGAGCGTTTGGAAAGGAGGTCTGTGGGGAGTGAGAGCTCACAGGCTGGGGGCCTAGCTTGGTGTGCGGCTCAGGTGTTCCTGAGGGAGTGATGTCTGCGCCCACAGCTGGAGGGAGGGGTGGAGCTCAGAAGAGAAGGGAGAAACCAAAAGCAGACTTCCAGGAGAGCCAAGGGTTATTGTGGCATTATCCTGGCCTCCGGGAGTGATCTAAGAGTCATAGAGTTCTCCACCAGGCATTGTGGCACATGCCTGTAAGCCCAGCTACGTGGAGCCTGAGGCAGGATCGGGAGTTCAGGGCTAGCCTGGGAAGCTTGTCGAGACCTCGTCTCAGAAGAAAATAGAAAAGGCTGGAGGTGTAGCCCTGTGGTGAAACACTTGCTTAGCATGCACGAGGCCCTGGATTCAAATCCCCATACTACAAACAAACAAATAAATAAACAGAGAAAAGATTCCTCCAGCAGTAAAGATACGTGAAGGTCTATGTTGTAGGCCTAGAAATAAAAACCAAAAATATAAATTTTGGAGTTCTAAGTCTTGCCTGGCTCTTGTGTCCTGGAAGGGAAAAGAGAGGCCCCCAGGGAGAGTACGAAGTGCCGGCCCTGGGAGGGAGTTGGAAAGGCACATTCCAGATGCATGGCACCGCTGTGCTGTGGCTTAGCCCTGAGGGACTCGGGAGGCGGGGCAGAGAGTACTGCCTTTCCTCGTGGCCTGGGACAGAACTTTCTGTCCCATATAAAGAGGTCGCGTTACGGCAAGAGACATTGTTCTCAAATTCGTTTCTCCATTTAGGTGAGAACCTTCGACCAGCCATGAACCATTTTTGTGCAAACATAATGGGACATCTCAACCAGCGTGGGTTCTATTCTGTGCTGCAGGTGCGCAACTGCATCCCAATTCGTGAGCTCCCAGCCCATAACACCTGAGTCGGGGTTTTCATACTGTCTGCGGCATGTCCGGTGCCCAACCTGCAGAAGCACTCTCTGCAGGAAGAGCTTAATGCTCAGGGTCCTCTCCTCCTTCCCCTGCTTTGGGTCCCTCTGTGCTTCAGATAAAGGCAGGACAATGACACTGGGGCCCCTTGGACACTGCATTTTTGGCCACAGAGGTAATCCAGTCCATTGAAATCTAAACTCAGGAAGGAGGCCTGAAGGCTTGTTCCTTCGTGATCAGGTCTTGAATTACATTCCTAGCTCTGTGTCCTCAGATAGCCCTGTCCACTCTGTACTTTATTGTGCTGGTTCATACCCTGGGGAATTGTCTAGACTGATTGCTATTAAAAAGTACCATGGAATTCTTGGGTTTCAGAAGTAATGTTGACTTAGTGCCTCTTGGCTGGGAGCGTAGCTCAGTGGCAGAACACTTGCCTGACATCCGCGAGGCCCTGGACTCAGCCCCTTACACTGAAAACACAACAGCATACATACATGCATGCATGCATACATGCATACATACATACATACATGCATACATACATGCATAAGTAGCCAGGTGTGGTGGCACACACTTGTAATTCCAGCATTTGGGAGGCTGAAACAGGAGGATCGCGGTCCAGGTATAGCCTCAGCTACTTAGTGAGGCCCTCTGCAATTCAGTGAGACCCTGTTTCAAAATAAGGAATAAAAAATAGGGTGGGGGGTATAGCTTGGAGGTAGAATGCCCCTGGGTTCCATCCCCAGTATTGAAAAAAATACACATGTGAGATGTGATCCTTCTTCCTGCCTGTCTCCTTGATGGCCTGTTTCTTCTCACGGTGACCTGGGGGCTGGTGTGGCAGCGAGAGGGGGCCGTGAGCAGCTCCTCTCAGGAGAGGCGGCGTCTGCCTGACCCCGTAACTCTGAACACCTCACCATGCCTTGAAATTTAAGTTAGGCGTCCTTATTAGGTGTTAAAGGTTTTTTCTTTTTCCTTTTAAGAGACGGCATGTCTCTTAAAGGGTCTATGTTGTAGACCTGTGTGCTGCTAGGCTAGTCCAAACTCCTGCGTTCAGACTGTCCTGCCTCAACCTCCCTAGTAACTGGGACTAGTTACTCAGTACTTGTCTTTCCCTTCCCTTTTTCAGAGTTTTCTGATAGTGTTTTATACCTAAAGCACTTATTTTTTCTTTTGGTACTAGGGATTGAATCCAGGGGCTTTCTATCCTGAGCTACACCCCCAACTCTTTCTTATTTTATTTATCTTTAAATCCAAGGGCATTATACTTCTGAGCTTTACCCCAGTCCTTTGCTTGTTTTTTGAAACAAGATTTCTCTATGTTGCTGAAAGTCTTGTTAAATTTCTGAGGCTGGTCTCGAACTAGCGATCCTCCTGTCTCATCCTCCCAAGTACTGGGATTACAGGCAGGTGCTACCATGATCAGCTTTATTTTTTATGTGGTTTTTTTTTTTTTTTTTTTTTTTTTTTTTGGTGGTACTGGGGTTCCTGGAAACCCTTCTACCTCTGGGCTGTACTCCCAGACCTATTTTATTTTTATTTGGAAGCAGGGTCTCTTAAGCCAGCGTGTCTGGTTCAAACATGCGCGATCCTCCTGTCCCCGCCTCCCAAGCGTGGGGATTACAAGCGTGCGCCACCACCCCTGGCTTTATGTCTTTTTTTCAAAATCATACCCTGATAGGAAGTGTTTTCACCCCTGACCATTTTAATGTTCTTTACAGGTGTTGCTGACCCGAGGCCTGGCCAGGTCCCGGCCTTGTCTGTCCAAAGGCACTTTGACAGCGGCCTTCTCTCTGGCGTTGCGGTGAGTCGGCGCCCAGCCCAGGGCCGCTTCTTCCGCGTGCTGGCTCCTCTTGGCTTTTCTTTCTCTTGTTTCTGGTGTCAGGCATGGCCTTGCCCGCTATGCTCCAAATCAGAGGAAGTGTTTGTAGTGAGCGGGACGCACCCGTGACGCTCGACCTCTCGCTTGGTCCCCAGCCTCTAGCCCGGAGCCTTTCTGCAGTGTGATCTGAGGGAAGCCCTGCAGGATGAATTGCATTCGTCCCACCATCACTGGCAAAATAAAGGAACCTCCGCGCTGGCGGAGGAGGAGGCGGGCCGGAGGTGCTGGGTGGGAGGAGCAGACGGGCCGAGGCTGCCCTCACTGCTTTCATACGCGGTTCCCTAAGAAAGATTGTACCTGCGATTCTAAGGACTGCCACATGGGAAAGCTGTCCAGAATATTAGTGAGTCCAGAATATCCTAGATCTGTGCGGGACCCCTGCCTTGGGTGGAGACTGATAGAAGCGTGGGAATAAGAGGTACCACGGCCAGACCAGCCTGCACCAGGCGGGCACGGTCAAACCAGCCTGGTCCGGCCGCCCGTCCCACTCCTCTTTGGATCCGAGTGCACTGGAGTGCTGAAAGCCACGGGCCGTCCTGTGGCTTTCAGCCACAGGACGGCCCGTGCGGCTGTTGAACCTGCTGTTGGCCCAGACGTGTCTGCCTCCTTTTTGGATGGTGGGGCTTGTGTCGGCTCCTTTGCAGTCACGTTTCACAGAGCGCTGCTCTGGAATGAGTCCGGCACGTGCTGGCTCGGTGTGTAAAAGGGCAGAGAGCAGACGTTCTGAGCTCTGAGGCACCAGCTGGCGGGACCCGCCGTGCCAGCCGACGGCCAACGTGGGGTGTTTGTGATTCAAAGGTGGTCCGTCAACTGGCCACATCTAGTCATAGACTGCACCTCTCTCCTTTAAGAATTTACGCACACTTGTAATCCCCGCACTTGGGAGGCGTAGACAGGAGGATCATGCAGGTTGGAAGCCAAATAAAAAAAAAATATAAAAAATATTTTCCAAAAAAAAAAATAAAAAAAGGTCTGGGAGTGTAGCACAGAGGTGGAAGGGTTTCCATTAAAAAAAAAAAAAAAAGAATTTGACAAGCCGGGCCTGATGGCACATGCCTGCCATCCCAGGACTTGTGGGACTGAACCTGGAGGATCACAGGTTCCAGGACAGCTTCCGCAGTGTAATGAGACTCTCAGCAACCTAGCAAGACCCTGGCTCAAAACAAAAAATACACCTGGGGTGTTGGTCAGAGGTAGAATGCCTCTGTGCTCAATCTCTATACCACACACGCACACCAAAAACAAAAACCCCAAAAGAATTTAACAGAGCCGGGCGTGGTGGCGCACTTATAATCCCCGTGCTTGGGAGGCGGAGACAGAAGGATTCCACCCTTAAGAGACCCTGTTTCCAAATAAAAATATAAAATGGGTCTGGGAATGTAGCCTGGAGATAGAAGGGTTTCCAGGAACCCCAGTGCCATAGGGGGAAAAAAAAAAAGAATTTAACGGCATTAATTATTATTCTCTCTCTATGTAATGGATTGTATCGATCACTTGGTAAGGCCAGGCCACTCTAAAGGTATGTGTGGTGCTGGGGGTTAAATTCATGCACGTTCTGCCTCCAAGCTACATTGCCAGCCATTTTTGTTTGTTTTTTAAACAGGCTCTCGCTAAGTTGTTGAGAGTCTTACTAAATTGCCTCGGCTGGCCTCAAGCTTTTGGTCCTCCTGTCTCAGCCTCCCAGGTGTCGGGATTACAGGCGTGAACCACCATGCCCGCCCAGCTAGATGTTTTCCTTCAGTGGGGCACTTCTCCCACCTTTGAGTATTTAAACATAATTGCACATGAGCTGGACGTGGAGGCATGCCTATAATCATAACCCTAGTACCTCTGAGGCTGAGACAGGAGGATCAGAGGGTTGAGGCCAGCCTCAGCAACTTAGCAAGACCCTGTTTCAAAACAGAAAACAAAACAGGGCTGAGGGTGTCACTCAGAATTCCCTAAGGTTTAGACCCCAGTACACAAAGGAAGAATTGATGGTCTCTTGCCGGTAGAACAGGTCGTGGGCCACCTAGGGAAGTGTGGGAGTGCTGGGCTGGAGTGACCGCCATGCCGGCTGGGAGGCATCCCTGCGGCCCTCCAGGCCCCTCTGTACCTCCCTGCAAGCTTCCCTGGCCTCCCGGTCGCAGTCAGTCTGAGTTACGTGGAGGGTAGTGCAGGGTGGAATCTAGATTTCTGTGCGCGCCCCAGCAGGGGATGGCCCTCGTGGACCCCTATCGCGATACAAAGGTGAAGTGGTTAGTTGGAGTTTCAGTGCATTCTCTTGTGGCTTGCTCTTCCTCCTTCTAGGGAATAATACAATCCTGCTTTAACCGTCTCTAGTTTGCAGAACATAACTGGATTCTCTTTTGGCTTGCCTACCTCAAATCAGTGAGATAGCTTGGTCAGCTTCGTCTAGATAAGGGGTAACATGTTGAGTCATCAGCATTCTTGTAGCTATAATCTAAAAGAATGACCAAATAACTTAGAAGAAGGAGGGTTTATTTTCTCACGGTTTCAGGCTCAGTCCATGTGAGGCCAGGGGTCACGGATCCCAGGCCATGGGGACAGGAAGTGGAGAAAGGGAAGCTCGTGGGCTGCGCCCCTCGCATCGTGGAGGCCTGAAGCAAGGGAGTGAGCTGGGGTCGAGGAGCCCTTTATTTAATGTCCAAGGCCGTACCCCAGGCCCGGCTCCTCCAGCCACACTCCCGGCCTGCGGTTCCACCAGTAAGTCCATTACACTGGATTTCTCCACTGCGGGGATCACAACCCTCGTGACTCAATCATACCAGCCCTCAATATTAAAAAAATAAGCTCTTTAGAGGACATTTTATATCTAACATATGGGCAGTGATGTTTTTAGCATTTTCAGCCTTGTAAAATTTTCTTATTCCCAAAATGGTATTCTTGAAAGTAAAAACTTATTATTTGAATTTTGATGGTGAAATACCAGTACCATAATGGCTCATTTGCGGCTGGACATCTTAGCTGAAAAAATCATTTCTCCCTCTAGGTTCTCATTATATATATATTTTTTTCTGTCTATTTGGTCTCTGAGTAATTTTTTAAATATAACACCTTTATTGACGTATAATTCACATGTCATGTTTTACCCATCCGAAGTCACAGTTGAGTGGTGTAAGTATATTCACTGAGTTTATAGCCATCACCACTAGTTGGAGAACATTTTCATTACCCTAAAAAGAACCCCGTGCTCTTTGGCGGAAGGCGGCCCCGGCGCGCCCTCCTGTGCGTGGTCAGCGCCCCCTCTGTGGCCGCGGCCTTTGGCGGCTTGGGCCACTGTGGAGCTGCCTCCACTTCTCGGCTCTTAGGGACTTCGCTGCTGTGAACATTTACGTCAAGTTTAGACATGTTTTTATTTCTCTTGAATACGGTTCTCAGAGGCCATTGGTGGCTGGTCATGAACAGTGACTCTTTAAAGAACTGCCAAGCTGTCTCCAGAGCGGCTCTGCCGGTTTGCGTTTCTAGAGTGGGCTCCGGCTTCTCCGCGTGCTCACCAGCACTCGCTCTGCCGTCTGTCTTTTTGATCTGAGCCTTCGCAGTGGGCGTGAAGTGGCATTGCACTTTCCGTGACCTGCAGTCCCTGACCTTAATGAAATATATTGTCTTTTCATGTGCTTTTTAGCCATTTGTATCTCGTTATATTTTTTGCCCATTTTAATTGGGTTGTTGGTCTTTTATTATTGAGTTTATAGGTTCAATATATATTCTAGACATAATTTCCGTATCCATACTTTTTCCGAAGCCAGGTGTGGTGGCGCATGCCTATAAACCCAGCACTTGGGAGGCTGAGACGGGAGGATCTCAGTTTAGAGGACAGCCTCAGCAAATAGCTAGATTCTCATCAAGCTAGCAAGGCCCTGTTTCCAAATAAGAAATAAAATGGCTGGAGGTGAATCTCAGAGGTTGGACATCCCAGGTTCTATCCTCAGTAACACAGAAGAGTTCTTCCCACTGTGGGGACTGTCTTCTCTGTCTTTCCTTCTTCCTTCCTTCCTTTCTTTCTTCTTCATCTTTTTTTTTTTTTTTGTACCTGGGATAGAACCCACGGGCTTTCTACCTCTGAGCTGCACCCCAGCCCTATCTTATTTTCTGTTTTGTTTTGTGGTGCTGGGGTGGAGCCCGGGCATGTTCTGTCTCTGAGCTGCACCCGTAGGCGTATTTTATTTCTTACTTGGAAGCAAGGTCTCGCCAGGTTGATGACAGTCTCCCTAAGTTGCTGAGGCTGGCCTCAGACTCGAGATCCTCCTGCCTCAGTCTACCAGGTGCTGGGATGACAGGCGATGTCGCCACACCCTGTGTTTACCTTTGTTTTGGACAAGGCCTGGCTGAGTTGCTGAGGCCAGCCTCAGAACTGCGGTCCTGTTGTCCCAGCCTCCCAAATACTGGGGTTACAGACACCCCACAGCACTGACTTGTGCCTGACTTGCTGGTGTCTTTTGAATCACATAATTTTTATTTTTTTATTATTAAATTTTTTTTTTTTTTTGTACTGGGGGTGAAACCCAGGGGCTTTCTACCTCCGGGCTATACTCTCAGACCTATTTTATATTTTATTTGGAAACAGGGTCTCACTAAGTTGCTGAGAGCCTCACTAAGTAGCTGAGGCTGGCTTGGAACCCGCGCGATCTCCTGTCTCAGCCTCCCCAGCGCGGGGAGGACAAGCGTGCGCCGCCGCCGCGCCGGCCGAGTTTTCTTTTTTATGAAGTGAAATGTATCTGTCTCCCTGGGTCGGTTGTGTTTTTGATGTAGATTGTCTTTTCACTTTCTTGATGCTGTCTTTTTTTTGTTTTTGGTAGTAAGGATGGAACCCAGGGGCGTTCTGCCTCTAAGGAGTCATTCTTTGACCTAAAGTCTCAAAGACTTCTGGGTTTCCTTCTAAGAATTTTATAATTTTAATGATAAAACTAATATTTAGGTTTGTGATCCATTTTCAGTTCATTTTTATATACTATGTGAGATAAGGTTCATTATTTTATTTTCATATTTATCTTTTTCTGATTATGGAAGTATTAATAAATACTTATTGTAGAAAGCCTAGATAAAGCAGCAAAATGCAAGGAAAGAAAAGTTTCTCATGATTCTGCAACTCAGAGATGTACTGTTGACATTGTTTTCAATCTGCCTTCCCAGTCCTCTTTTGTATTAACATATTTATATATTTATGTCTGTGCCTTCACTGGTTAGCATCAGACCGCACATTCTTTGAAGTAGGCCTTCTGGGTACGCCACCACGAGCGGTGAGCGTGGAAACAGCTCTCAGTAGAGACCTTGGTGGCACCGCACACCAGAGGCCCCCTTCCCTCTCCTCACAGGCCCCCTGCTCCTCTCGCCGCTAGATACTTCTTATCTTGAGCTAGTCTTCCCCTGCCAGCAAAGCGTCACGGCGGGTCTGTCAGTGCCACGCAGTAAAGTGCTTGGACCTGAGCTGCCGCTGACTTCCGCCTCCTGGTGTGCGTCCCTTTTGGGGCTGCTTTTCCCAGACATGCCGGAAGCAGAAGTTCTGGGGTCAGAGGGCGGCGGGTGTGCTCCTTAGTGCTGCCCGCGCAGTGTCTGATCAGCCCCCTGTCTGTCTAGCCCCGTGATCGCTGCGCAGTTCTCAGACAATCTGGTGCGGCCGTTCCTCGTCCACATCATGTCCGTGCCTGCTCTCGCGACGCATCTCAGCACACTGACCCCTGAGGTAAGTGGGCTTTGTGAGTTTACCCCAACTCCAGTCCAAAAGGAAAAAGTTTTCTCTGCGAATTCTCCTTCCCTGGCTTTTCTGCTAAGCCAGAAGCCAGCGTAAATGCACTCATCTTAGTATCCCGAGAATGAGGTTCTCATCTGCGCCCGTCGCCGCCCGGGAGCTCAGTGGCACGGCCACGTGACTGGGGTGGCACAGCCTCGTGGGGGACTCCCCGCCAGGCCCCACTGTAACAGTCTGCCTTTGCCGCAGCGTCTCGCGGTTTTAGAATGTCATGACATGCTTCGTAGATTCATCCTGTTCTTACGACATGAGCACCGGTGCCGGGACATATGTGAAAGTTTAGAAGGCTGCCACACGCTGTGTCTAATGGGTGAGTGTTGGCAACTGGAATTTGATTACCTCTGGCTCAGGGAGGGGGCAAATGCTTTTGACTTTTCACCTGTTAGTTTTGGGTAATATTTGGAAGTACTTATTTAAAAAAAAAAAAAAAAGCATGTATTCAGATAGACAGTTAAAACAGGTCAAGCTGGGCATGGTGATGCACGCCCTAATCCCACTACTTGAGAACCCGAGACAGGAGGGTCAGGAATTCGAGGCCAGTGCTCAGTCACTAAGTGAGGCCCTGTTTCAAAGTAAAAAGGATTGGGAGCCTAGCTCAGCGGTAACGTGCCCCTGGGTTCATTCCCCAGTACCACAGATTTAAAAAAAAACAAAAAGAGAGGTAAAATTAAAAATGATTGGAAAGTACAGCTGGCAAGCTAGGTAAGCAATGTCAGTGGACATTAGGTTTGAGCCCTTGGCTTTTAGGCAGCCGAGGACAGAGTGCAGTGTGAGTTGCCTGGGTTCTTGATGCGGAAGTTGGCCTCGAGCAGAGGCGGTCCTGCTCCATAATGTGTCATTGCAGCCAAAGAGGGCCTTGTGGATAGGAGCTTTGCAGACAGTGGAGAGCCCTAAGTGTCATGGCTGGATGAGAGGAGCTGTAGGTAGAAGGGCTCTTGGGCCCGACCTTCACAGGGAGGTCTGCAGAGGCGCTAGAGCCTCGACGCAATGACGATCTGTGGTGAACATAGGAGCAGCGATCGCCCAGGCGTCCAGCGGGTCGCTTCTGTGTTACCCTGCGTCTTTCATGTTGCTATATCTGGGTTTTAGCCATCTGGAGGCCAAGTACCTCCGAGCACGGGATGCCCTGCGTGTTTCTTCATGTAGTCCTTGCACAGGCGGTAGGGACCATCATTCCAGTCTTGCAGATAAGGGGCACGTTGAGGAGGGGGCCGCGAGCCGTGCGGCCCGTCTGTGCAGAGCAAGGACTGGGAGTGAGCCGGCCTGTCGCTCCCCGACACCACAACGTGGCCCCGCGGAACCTCTGTGCCCCGCCGCTGGGCTGACTGCGCAGCGAGCAGGCCCGGGGTCAGCGAAGGGGCCGTCGGCGCGTCACAGCGGCCTTCTCTCTTGTAGGCAACCTCCTGCACTTGGGCTCCCTCAGCCCCGGAGTGCTGGAGGAAGAGACGGCTGGGTTTGTGAGTGTGCTCACGCAGATGCTGTGCTACTGCCAGAAGTACGTGTCCCAGAAGAAGTCCAACCTGACCCACTGGCACCCGGTCCTGGGCTGGTTCTCCCAGTCCGTGGATTACGGGTACGTCCTGGAGATGGCCGCGGCCTTCCCCTCCCTCCTGTCACCTCCCCTCTTCCCTCTTTCTTCCAGGTTATTATTTGTTTCCTATTATAAACACAATATGTGTTCATTGTATAAGACAGAGGTAAGACCAGAGTCGATGCCCTCCCTCATCTAGCTGCCCAGAGATGGCCTATGAGCCCCCTGAGTTTTCCCGTGTGAGGGCCTTTGTGCGGTAATGAGGTCCTGCGACTTTGCCTTTTGTAAAAATTGATTCAAAGACATATTTTTCAGAGTTGCTATATTTTTGGAGATGCTGAAACATGACAAAAGGTTCAAAGAGATAACACCATCTCAGATCCTTTTTTTCTCTTTTTTCCCTTTTTCTTTCTTTTCTTTTCTTTTTTTTTTTTTTCTTGGTGGTACTGGGATTCTTGGAAGGCTACACTCCAGGCTACACTCCCAGACCTATTTTATATATTTTTTTAAATTTGGAAACAGGGTCTCTTAAGCCAGAGAGACTGGCTTCGAACCTGCGCGATCCCCCTGTCTCCACCTCCCAAGCATGGGGATTACAAGTGTGCGCCACTATGCCCGGCCTCAGATCCTTTTTAAGAGGTGGAATATGCATTTTGAAATTTTTTTTTTTTTTTTTTTTTTTGGTGGCACTGGGGTTCCTGGAAGCCCTTCTACCTCCGGGCTACACTCCCAGACCTATTTTTTATATTTTTTTTATTTGGAAACAGGGTCTCTTAAGCCAGCAAGGCTGGCTCCGAATCAGCACGACCCTCCTGTTTCTGCCTCCCAAGCGCAGGGATTACAAGCGTGCGCCACGACGCCCGGCGAATTTTGAAAATTTTGAAAACTCAAAAATATTAGGCTAGAGGTCAAGGTAGCATGTCATGCGTGAGCCTCGTGCCCAGGCTTGGGAGGCACAGGTGCCGTGACATCCAGCAGCTCCCTTGCCCATGTCTGCCGAGGCCTGGGGTCCCTGGCAGGTGCCCTAGAGGCAGGAAGCTGAGGGCCAGGGGAGGAGGTCCCTGGGTTGACTCCCCTCCTGTGAGCCTGAGTGGTATCCTCGAGTCCTGGCAAAGTGGAAAAAGTCACCAAAGAACAGCCAACCCCATGCTCACACCTCGACCTGGAGTATAGCACACGTATGCTGGGATTCTGGAGGGTATGCTGCAGGGGCCACGTGGCAGGACAGCCACTCAGTGGGCAGCCAGCTCTCGGCTGCACTGCTCTCCACCTCAGCTTCCTGCTCTGAAATGTTGGGTAAGCACGGTCTCAGAGGACTGGAGGAGACGGTGTGTGCAGAGGGCCTACCAGCAGGCCTTGCTGACTCCCAGCGGGGGGGCACTGTATGTGGGCAGTGCTGGGGCCAGCCCGCAGGGGAGAGAGGAGGTGCTCCGTTGAGCTGGGTGTGGGGCTGCAGCTGTGGGCGAGTGAGGAGGACGGCACCACCAGCGAGGGAGCTTTGTCCACCTCGTGACCACTTTTCCAAGGCGACGGTGATGCACGGAGCCCAGGACTGGGGGAGCCGTGCACTGGCGGCGGCACCGGAGGGCCGGGTGGTGACAGACGTTAGCGCCTTCTCGTACCCGGTCCTGACTGCTCGTTCCTCTTCTTACCTTTCTGATTCTCTTTTCTGCCATGTTGAGTGCTGAGCGCCAGCTCCGCCTGGGCAGGCAGCAGAGGGCTGACCGCGGTCTCCCTCCTAGGCTCAACGAGTCGATGCACCTGGTCACGGGGCAGCTGCGGTTCCTGTGGGCGGCGCCTCTCATCCGCCTCTTCTTCAGCGACATCCTCAGCAAGAAGCTGCCCGCGCACCAGGAGCCGGCGCCCGCGCAGCCAGCCTCCCCACAGAACGTGCTCCCGGTGAAGAGTGAGTGGCCGAGCCGGCCCCCTTCCCCCCGTGGGCTCCCCGTGTGCAGGGGCTGTGGCTTCTCCCACAGCGGTTCAGAGGCCGCCTCCCCCAAACCCACACTTAGCACATCAGTGACCGGAAACAAGGGCCGGAGACGGACAGGTAGCGCACATCCCTGAGAGCCACTCGGCTGTCTCTCGACTTCAGTTTGGCTGTGAACTTTCTAGAGCCCAAATGAAAAGGGTTTCGTGGGCCCTTTTTCACAAAGGAAAGACAGAGAAGGCCTGTTTTTAGGGGATGCTGGACTTGCCTCGGCTGTCAGTTGTGAAACAAGTCTCCACATGTAGGTACCTGTAGAGGAGCCACGGAGCACAGCGGGGGCAGCCTCTCAGCAGCACCCCCCGGCAGACGGGGTGGGGCCTCCAACAACGCCTCCGTGGCGCGAGCCACCCCGTGTCCACCTCGTTTTCAGCTTCAGAGTAGCTTTTCTGCCACCACCTTGTTACGCTGGTCTTCTCGTGGATAGTCGTGCGCTTGGGCTCAGCAAATGTTACTTCAGCCAGATATGAGTGGGAAGCTTAGGGTGCCATCAGAACCAAGCACCAGTACTCGAGGTGTCAGGCCTCACTTCCTCCAAACGGCAGAAAAGTGAAACTCAGGCCAAGCAAGGTGGTGTACACCTGTAATCCCAATACTTGGGAGGGTGAGATAGGAGGATCGCAGGTTCGATGACAGCCTCGGCAATGTAGGGATCTTAGCAACCTAGCAAGACTCTGTTTCAAAAAAATTTTTTTTAAAAAAGGCTGGAAGTGTAGCTCAGAGATAGAATGTCCATAGGTTCAATCCCCAGTACCTCAAAAAGAAAGGAAAAGGAAAAGGAAAAGAAACTCAGCCCAGCCTGTGATTTATATCTTCTTCCCCTAATATGGTCCTCTGAATCTTTGTTTCTGTGGCTTCTGAGATTAGGGGGTAGCAATAAAAGGGGTGCATGTCAGAGTCCAATGTGCCTGGCTTGTCTTGAGAAATTTGGGGATATTCTGAAATGGTCTTTGGGTTGTACCTAAAATCCAGTTGTGAATGTCTTTCTGGTCTACCCCAAAGAAATGTCTTGAGCCGTCCACGCAGCAGCCCTGCTGCCTGGCCTGCCTTTGCTGTGGACTTTTGTCAGCTGCTCGTGCCTCGACCAGGTGGGATTTGGCAGACGTCTCAGCTTCTGCTCACGGTCCCTCCTTCCTCCGGGCCAGGTCTCCTCAAGCGAGCATTTCAGAAGTCCGCATCGGTCCGGAACATCCTGCGGCCCGTCGGGGGCAAGCGCGTCGACTCCGCGGAGGTGCAGAAGGTCTGCAACATCTGCGTGCTCTACCAGACTTCGCTGACCACCCTGACCCAGATCCGCCTGCAGATTCTCACAGGTGCGGCGTCCCCAGGCTGCTGGAAGCTCCCGGCTCCCAGGTGTGCTAGACGGGGTTTCTTAGAGTGGATTTTCTTCCTGGCTCCCTTGACTCACACAGCAGCTTTCTGAAGGAGGGTGTTTTGAGCTGGAGATCGGTGTGCCGCGGTGGAATAGCTCGAGCCCGGGACTTCGTTTTGTTCCCATCACCTGACTCCATTGTAGTTATGAGGTTCAACTCGCAGAGGTCCTTTTTTTCTGAATAAAAAACTAGAAAAGATAGGGAGGCTGAAGGGGAAAAACACAGCACCCTGAATCCCACACACACAGATACACTTGTGCCAGAGTGTGTCACACACATAACTGTATTTAAAACTGAAACGCACCATTATCTTCCCCTTCCATTCACCATTCTGTAAGCATTTTCACATCTCAGCAGTTCTTCAGAAACCTCATTTCTGTTGTCTGCATGATTCCTCATCGCATGGAGGTGCCCAGGAGTCTTCTTTTTGGCGGAGCCCTGTCAGAGACAGATTTGGCGGCAGGGCTTTTATTGCAGCTCCGCGGCGGTGGGGCTGTGTCGGCGCTGAGTACAGAGCCCTGCGGGGCGCGGGCTGAGGACCCCGCACTGGGCCATCTCCCACTCAGATGTGGCTGCTTCCACTGTCTTCCACACTCTCTTATTCATTCTTTAAATACTTGTAGAGCACTTGTATGTGAAAAGCACTGGGAATACAGAGGCGAATGAGACAGCCAGGGGCCCTGGCGCCCCGGGTTTATATTCGTGGGGAAACCAGCAACGTGCAAAAGTAGGTTCAATAAAATGATGGGCACGTGAACATCAGGAACAGAGTGTGGGTTTGGAGTGAGCAGGGGTTCTCGGCTGTGGCACCATTGACGCCGGGGGCTGGGTAGTCCTGGGCTGTAGTTGTTGTCCAGGGCACTGGACGATGTTGGCCAGCCTCTGGCCAGCAGCACCTTCCTCCCCCGGGGTTTCGAGCCACTGGCTCAGTAGCAGTGATGCTGATGGAAGCAGGTGTATTCCAGATGTGTTTTAGAGGTGTGGTCTGCGGGTCTTACTGCTCGAGTGGATTTGGGGCCTGAGGATTAAGGGTTTCATGGGTGATGCCAGGTGTAGGGCCTGAGTCCCTGTGAGGAGGGTAGTGCCCTCTGCTCAGCTGGGGAAGTCGGGGTGGGGAGCTGTTGGAGTTCCAGGTCCCTGCCAGGTGTGCAGGTGGAGGTGTTCAGAGGTGTGGAGACGTCAGCAGAGGGATGGAGTATAAGGCTCAGGACAGATTCATGATAGACCAGAGGGAGGAGAGATGGGCTGAGACTCTGTCTGAGGCTTTCCAGGACCCGAGGGCTGGGGAGCAGTGTGGGTGGGAGGTCTTGAGATTGCCTCCTGTGTCTAACTTTTTAAGATATGTTCACATCCAAGCTGATTTTCTCACATGAGAATCCAAAACTAAGCTTTTTAGCCAACACAAAATACACATTTTTAAGAATAAAAATAAATGTACTACGTTCTATTAGTTTAGCTATATATACATCAGATTTGAGAGAAAAATAACATTTTTTTCTTAAAATACTGTTTTTCTCCTCTCATAATTTACAAAGCGCCTCTGTTGATACATCCTTATGCCCCTCACAGCGCTGAGGCCTCGCTGGCCCTCTGATAGCACTTGCTGGGGCCCAGCATCTCCGCTTCTGGCTAAGCTGCCCAGGATGCGGCCCTCGGTGCCTGAGGCTCCGAGCCAGTATGTTATTCTACACCCTGAGCCATTCACAAAACATGAGGACAGTGTAACCTGTGTTAAATTGTGAGGTTTCTGTGTTACTTGGTGTATATGATATTACACAGACTACCTAAAAACTAGTTATAGCCGGGCATGGTGGAGCACACTTGTAATCCCAGCATTTGGGAGGCTGAGACAAGAGGATTGGAGTTTACAGCCTCAGCTACTTGGTGAGGCCCTTTGCAACTCAGTGAGACCTTGTTTCAAAGTAAAGAATAAAAAATAGAGCAGGGGGTGTAGCTCAGAGGTCGAATGCCCCTGGGTTCCATCCGCAGACCTGCAAAAAATTAAAATAAAATAAATAAGGCTGGGGGTGTAGCTCGGAGATAGAATGCCCCCTGGGTTCCATCCCCAGTACCACCAAAAAAAAACTAGTTATAAGTTGAGCACATATATAACCACTAAGCTGGTCAAGACACTTGCTTTTTAAACGTTTCTAGCCATGTCCTCTTACCCTTGCAAATGTGAGGTCAGACCTTTCGGGATTCTAGCTCAGTGGACGTTACATTTCTTAGCCGTCTCTACAGCCCTTCAGTTCCCCTATAAGCAGCCCCAGGTAGCACTGAACGCCCCCCCCCCCCGGCTATTGTATCTTCCTCCAGTTGTGCTTCATTTAAAATTAATAACCGCATGCTTTACACGGTGAGAGGTAGTGTAAGGGCTCAAATTTGGGCGATTCTTCCTTTCTGTGGGACACACCTTACCAGGTATTCAGTGACACAGAATTTCAGATCCCGACTGCCTGCCTGCCTGCCTGCCTGTCTTCTTTCTTTTCCTTTTCTATTTGTGTGTTTAGTTAGTTAAATATTATATATGGAGGGGTAGAGATTGAACTCAGGGGTATTCCACCTCCAAGCTACACCCCCAGCCCTATTTTTGTTTTTTATTTTGAAACAGCATCTCAGTACGTTACAGAGGTCCTTGCTAAGTGTCTGAGGCTGGCTGCCGACCTTCGAACCTCCTGTCTCAGCCTCCCAAGGTTTACAGGTGTACACCGCCATGCCCGGCCCAGATCCAGATACTCGGAATCACTAGCTGCATCCTTAAATTTAAAATACACCAGCAAGTCAGCCTTCGGGAAGCAGACTTAGAATGTCCTCGGCGTCACCGTCTTCTTCCCCAGGCTTCCTTTCGCTGGATCTTTTAGAGTGTCTCTGCTACAGCCTTTCGTTGCTTTACCGTTTGTAACAGAGCGATGGGAGCTGCCTATGGCAGGTTGGTGGCGCACACCTGCAGTCCCGGCACTTGGGAGGCCGAGACGGGGAGGTCATAGGTCAAAGGCCAGACTTAGCAATGTAGATCCTATTTCAAAAGAAAAAGTAAAAAGGGCCAGAGGTACAGCTCAGAGGTAAGGCCCCTGTGTTCAGTGCTTAGTACAGAAAAGAAAGTAAGGGATGACAATGAGAAGGAAGCTTCATAGGCGTGGGTGAGCCTGCAAGACTGTGGCCCGGCCCGGCCCTCTGCGTGTTCTTCTAAATAAATGAGCTGTCAGTCAGCTACAGGCGGCCGAGCGGTCAGATCAGACCATGTTAAATGAGAAAAAATGCCACGCTGTGACGAGTCCCGCCTGCCCGCTTCTGAAGCAGAGCTTTCTGGAGTCCTCTGCTCCTGACCCCTGTCCCAGTGCTTTTCTGCTCAGTTAAACTCTGCTAAGTATTATTTGTCTCAGGATTTTCTGGCCCACAGAGTCTGAAAATACTTATTTCTAGCCCTTTCCAGAAAAAAACCAAAAAAACAAAAATAACCCTCGCTGACCCCTGATTTAGAACATCGTTACTAAGTCAGGCCGGCCTGGGTTCTCTTTCTGGCTGTGACACCTAGTGACTGTGTGGTCCTCAGCAGATTCCTCAGCCTCTTTGTGCTCTGGTTCCTTCCTTCATGAATAGAGGTGACCTTGGGCTTCACAGGCGGACGGGAGCCGGTGCACAGCAGCTGGTTAGGGTGAGCGCCACCAAAGACATGTCATCATCACCGCGGGGCTCCTGGTGAAATGCGGCAAATGTTCACTGACTTAAGTGTTGTGTTTTCCTGTGAAAAGGAGAAATAACAGACTAGTCATAGATTCCCAAACTGGTTCGGTTTACTGCGCTCTTTCAAGAACGTTACTCAGCACCCCTGGAAACCATCTTCCTTAAGCGAATAACCAGAAGACTGTAGCGGGTAAACTGCATCGTCCCCGCCCGCCCGCCCGCCCTGGTGCCCGGGGGCTGTACCCCCGGGCTCTGCACCTGATGGAGCCCCACCTGAAGCCTGGGTTTCTCTGTCCTTTTGCAGGTCTCACTTACCTTGATGACCTGCTGCCCAAACTGTGGGCGTTTATCTGTGAGCTGGGGCCCCACGGGGGGCTCAAGCTCTTCTTGGAATGCCTCAACAATCACACTGAAGAGCCCCAGCAGCTCTTGGCCATGCTGATGCTGTTCTGTGACTGCTCCCGGCACCTCATCACGTAGGTGAACTGCGGGGCGAGGCCCTCCCAGACCCCGAGACGCAGCTGCAGTGTCAGCAGGCAGGGACTGCTGCTGCAGCCGTGGCGCGCGTGGGCCGGTGTGCGGGGAGCTGGGTGTGCAGATGCCTGTCTCGGCCCCAGCTGCTCCGAGAGGCCGAGGCAGGAGGGCCGGTGCTGCCAGGAGTTTGACAGCAGCCTGGGCCACGCAGGAAAACCCTGTCTCAACAGGGACAATCAGACCAGAAAACTCTGCCAAGCAGGCAGCGCACGTAGGCGTTCCTCCATTGGCATTTCTCTTCCTGTCACTGCAGAGTCAGGACCACAGTGTGTGGGCTTTGGGGGCTTCTGGCGATGGGATCAAGTCAGGGCTTCGTCATTCACACACCACGCTAGGCAGAGTCCTGGGGAGAGCTGAGCCAGGGCACGGAGCCGCTCAGCCATACACTGGAGCTCCCGGGGTCGGGGGTCCCGCCTCTGCCAGACTCACTGTCCTCTCTAGAAATGGGAATAACAGCAGCAGCCGCTTCTCAGGCACTGGTGAGGGTGAGAAGAGAGGATGCCGGCACAGCCGGCACAGGAAGAGCTGGGACGTGCTGGCCGGTGCTCCTCATTACCTAGCCTTGGGAGTCGCCTAACCTCTCTGAGCCTCAGGCATGTTATTATGGAGATGCTACGGCCAATCTGGGAAAGAGTAAATAAGAAAGAAACTCCCCATCCTCAGTCCAGCGCCAGGCAGAGCAGGAAGTTAACAAATGGTAGACCCAGTCAGCCCCCTTGCTTTTTAAACGCAAGCGTCTACGCATGTATTTGGTGTTCTCTTAATTTCACTGTTTGCCAAAAGGCTGGTGAAGAATACTAAGGTAGAAAGGACCTTAGGCTGGAAGACCTCGCAGGAGGGGACGGCCATGCACGTGCCGAGGGGCTGAGCGAGGAGGGCAGGGCTCTAGAGCAGCTGGCGTGAGCGCAGGGCCTGTTGGGCTGGGAAGACGCTCCTCAGGGCCGAGAGGGAGTCGTAGAACAGAGTGCTCGTGGTGGGTTTAGATTTTTAGCTACAGCTCTGTCTCCATATTCATCCATTCATGTATTCTTTTAAACATTTATTCATTCACTCGCCAATACCAGGGGCCCCAGAGCCCGTCCTCGATGAGGACCAAGGCCCCACAGCCTTCCTCAGGGAGCACAGACACCGAGTCAGGAGCCCGCACACTGAGGCAGGAAACAAGCGTGCAGGTCCTTCTGGCTGGGGACCTAGGCGAGCGGAGCCCAGTGTTTTTTAATTGCTTTGGTTATTTCTTTACCATCGGCAATTTCAAGTAAGGAGAAAGTAGAAAACCCAGCAGCCCCTCACAGGCCGCCATGAACTCACAGTGGTCAGCGCGTGGCCATCTTGTTCCCCAAGCCCCTGCAGCTGGCCTCCTCGTCACAGGGAAGCCGCGCCCTCGCATCTCAACATTGGCTCTGATAGGAATTAGTCATTAGAGAGAGAGCTCATTTCTTAAACACATTGATTTTGTCTGTAGGGACTAAGATCTCATTTCTTTCCTTTTCTTGGTGGGAAATTCTGAATAGTGTTCTGCCTGCTTTAGGATTCTTGATGACATTGAAGTGTATGAAGAACAAATATCATTCAAACTGGAAGAGCTGGTCACCATCTCCTCGTTCCTGAACTCCTTCGTGTTCAAGATGATCTGGGATGGAATCGTCGGTACGGTAAAGGTGTCCGGCATTGTCGGACTGAGGCTGTCCTCAGGGAGGCCACAGAGTCGGCCTGCTCTTCGCTCCTGTGCGGGCCGAGGTTAATAGCCTGTACACCTGCTCACGGCCAGCTGCGCCTCTCCCCTCAATGGCATGCAAGGGGAGTGGCATGGTTGTGAGTCTCAGTTGCCCCGGCGGCTCAGGATCTGCACGCACGCCGGGGATGCCTGGTGACGATTAACATCACCCTGAATCTCCTTTGGGTTTCCCACCTTCACATCTGTGAGGATAGACGTGCCAGTTCACGTTTCTAGAGTTCTGTCTCCTGGAATGTTCCCTGGTGTTCAGCACAAAGCCCTCGGAGTGAAAAGGGCCTTTGGACCGGATGCTAGCGGGGGCCACCGTGAGTGTCTGAGACACACAGGCCCTGCGGGCGCTTGGGACATTCCCGGGGACCTTTCGAGGCTTCCAGTTCCACAGAAGACCTAAGCGAGGGTGCCCAAGGCTTGTGCCCGGGAGGCGAGCACTGTCCTTGCCCTTCCGGCTCGGCCCTCCCACCAGCGTGACCTCTGCCTGCTTGCCCCACAGAGAACGCCAAGGGCGAGGCGCTGGAGCTCTTCCAGTCTGTCCATGGGTGGCTCATGGTGCTGTACGAGCGGGACTGCCGGCGGCGCTTTGCGCCCGAGGACCACTGGCTGCGAAAGTGAGCGGGGTGCGGAGGGCGAGGCGGCGTGGCACGGCGCCTGGGCGGCTGGGTGGAGGGAGGCCCCTTCCCTCTCCTCTTCCCTCTGTTGTCTGTGGAGAGACTCTGTTCCTGTGAGGGCTGGCGGGATGGTCAGCGCCAGTCGCTCTGTTACGCCCTGATGAGTTAATTCACAGCAGCACAGCCAGGCCCATCGGCAGCTTCTTTCTTATTCACGCTGGGAAGAGTGGAACTTCCCGCTGACTTGCACGGCCAGGGCATGAGGGCTAGATCACGGTGTTTACCGGCAGAATGACCTGAAAACTGCTTTTATTTTTTGGGGGGATGGATACTGGGAATTGAACCCAAGGGCATTCTACCTCCAGCTACACCCCTAGACCTATTTTTTTATTTTGAAACAATCTTGCTAGGTTGTTGAGAGTCTCACTACTTTCTGAGGCAGTATTCGAACCTGCAATCCTCCTGTCTCAGCCTCCGTGCTCCCAAATACTGGGATTACAAGCATGTGCCACCATACCCAGCTTGCTCTCGGGGTTTGGGGGGTATGAAGGGGTGGAATCCGAGAGTGCACCAGTGTTTCTACCCGTGGCGTGTCAGCTCTGCTAGAGAGCGAGGCCTCACAAGCTGTCATAAAGGCCCCCGTGGTGCCGCCCCGCCCCATTGCTGCTGCGTGGGTACGGCGCAGTAGCTCACGGGTAAGGGAGGGCTGTGGCTGTGACCCAGGGGCTTCACCACAGAGGCAATGCATACGGACCATGTGCTAGAGAGAGGTTTAATAACCCCAAACCTGTCTTTCCAATTAAGGGATCTCAAACCTAGTGTGCTCTTCCAAGAACTCGACAAGGATCGGAAGCGGGCGCAGTTGATCCTGCAGTACATCCCCCATGTCATTCCGCACAGAAACGTGAGTCTCGCCCAGAGCGGGGTCGCTGCTGGTGCTCTGGCCCGGTGATGCCCGGCTCCCCACCTTTAGAGCCATTGGCAGGGACCGAGATCACTCCTCCTGCAGACTCTACAGCGGCTCTTCTTACCAGAGCAGCCTGCCCTGAGTGCTGGTACAGAGATGAAGAATGGTGGGTGGGTGGGTGTGCGCCTCAGGGAGGGCTGGCCCCACGAGGCGAGGGGGAGGGAGAGAACTGCAAGCAAAGTGCCCAGAGCCCCTGTTGAGGAGGACGGCAACACATGGTCTGGACGGCTGAGGGAGGGTCAGGAAAGGGAAATGGGGCTGGGAGTTGCCAGCTTAGAGCAAGAAGCGCATATGCACTACAGCCAGGAGCTTGGGTTTCAGCCAGACCACAGCGGGGTCTTCGGCTCTGAGCTGTACTTTAGAGAGATGCTGCCGTGATGCAGAGGGCTAGCTAGAGGCGGGGCATTGAGGCCGTCGGGCTTGCACAAAGGAGAGGCCACCAGAGGAGAAAGATGGCCACATCAGGAGAGAGGGGCCAGCACCTAAGGCCTCTAAGAAAACGAGAGCTGTCCGCAAATCCAGGATTAATTCCACAGTTAACCGCCTTGGGGGTGAAGCAGCTCTAGCCCCCCTTAGAGGCCAGTGGCTATTGCCTTTTCTAGTAGCAGCCTGTTTACGTGTAGAGTTGATACATGACTAGAGCGGCCACCAGGGCCTCCATTAGTGCACCTGTCGGTGTGATTCACATTGTGGCTGTTACCTTTGTACTGACTAAAGCTCCTGACTGTTTGGGAGATCCCCACTCCTTGGAGCAGCAGCTGTGATTGGAGTGTGTGCACATCAGCTAACTCCCTGAGCATGGGCACAGTCGTGATTCCAGGCTCAGATGGTGCAGAGGATTATGTTCACGGCTGGCCATGCCACGGTGCACACCAGCTAGTCCTGCTCATGGGAGGCTGAGGCAGAGGGGTTCAAGACCAGCCTGGGCAACAGTCAGACTCTGCCTCTTAAAAGAAAAAAAAAAAAGGGAGCTGGGCATGGTGGTACACGCTTTAATTTCAGCATTTGGGAGGCTGAGACAGGAGAATCATGGTTCGAGGACAGCCTCAGCTACTTTTTAATGCGGCCCCTTAGAATACCCCTGGGTTCCATACCCAGTACCGCAAAAAAACAAAAAAAAAAAAAAACAAAAAAAAAAAACAAAAAAAAAACAAAAAAAAAAAACTAGGGCTGGGGGTGTAGCTTGGAGGTAGAATACCCCTGGGTTACACACACACACACACACACACACACACACACACACTCACTCAATCAATCAATAAAGGGGCCCATCTCAGGCTTACGAGTGCAGTGGGGAAGGGGTGCTGGAGCTTGAACGCAGAGCCGCTGTGCCACTGACCTGCACCCCAGTCCTTTGAAAAGTATGGTTGTGCTAATTTGCCTAGGCTGGCCTCAAACTTTCAATCGCCCTGCGCAGGCACCAAGCTTCCCGTCCTGGTTGCTGTTCATGTGACCTAAGTGTTTCTTGGGTCGTTTCAGAGAGTTCTCCTGTTCAGAAACATGGTTACCAAGGAGAAGGAGCGGCTGGGGCTCGTGGAGACCAGCTCTGCCTCCCCGCACGTCACGCACATCACCATCCGCCGGTCCCGCATGTTGGAGGTGAGTGAGCAGCCGCAGGAGCGCATTGCCGGCCTATGTGCTCCGTCAGGTGGGTCTTACAGGCAGGAGCTCCTGCCTCCCAGCCCGCCTCGGGACTCTCAATCAGGCTCTGGGGACTGGCTGTCGACCGCCCCAACAGCTGCTCGATGAACCATGTCCTCTGCTGGGGACCCATGGCCTCTTTTGCCTCGAGAGGGGATGGGCTAGAGTGCTGGAGTCCTTGTGCCTCCCTGCAGGCCGCTGGGAATGAGGACGGGAGCTCGGCTGCAGCGGCCCCTGCCTTCTGCACCTGCCCAGGCCCCTCTGCCCACGAGCACTGTCCCTACGGGCACTCTTCACTCTGTGAAGGCGGCGCAGGTGGATGGGGATGTTTCGCGGTACCTTTCTGCCAAGCTGCCCGCCTGAGCCGGACCCAGTGGTGTGAGGTTAGAGACCAGGGCCGCATCCTCAGGTGCTCCCCAGGGTCAGGAGTTGGTCATCGCTACCGAGGGTTCTGGGGTGAGCGCAAGGCCCGTGGATCCCAGCCACGGGAAGCCTGCTCCTCTGTGGGAGGTTGCACTTAGCTCACCCGACAACAGGCCGCTGGATGGCGTCATGGTGTGTGACCTCCCTGGGCGCCTCCGGGGTTGTGAGTGCTCAGCCCACCAGCACGGCGCTGCTGACCGCCTGCACGCCGCCATTCCCAGGAGCGCTCAGCTCGATTCATCTCCTGCATTTCTCTCTAGACCTCTGATTGCACTCTGGCCTGAGATCTCATTTGTGTGTTACCAGAGTAAGACAGTCAGGGTGCCACCACAGCTCAGGGCGCACAGCCGCCCCCTTGGTGCCCAGCAGCAGCCTCCCTCCTGTGTCTCTGTCCCTCTGCACTGAGTGCACGCCACGTTTGTGGACCGCCACAGCAGACCAACACCAGGAGCTTAGAGAAGGCAGCATGTGTTACACTGCCCATGGTTTTGACATTTGTAGGGACAGAGAACAGGTGGCCACAGGGCCCCTGCAGGTCGTGTGCATGAGCACAGCTGGAACCAGCTGGGTGCGCCTCCTTGCAGGAGTATTTTGTTTGCTGAGCAAATAGAAATGTTCCCCACTGCTGCAGTTCCCTCCCGCTTCCTTTGAAGTGTAACCTCTAGGCCAGTGCGCCCCTACTCAAAGAAAACAGCCCATGAGTGAGTGAGGGGCAGGTGACAGCTGGCCTCGGCTCGGCCTGGGAGCAGTGGAGAGGCTCCCAGGCTTCTGGCTAGCCTCCGGGTGTGCAGGAGTCAGAATCCCCGGCTATGCGTGACGTCCTCTGAGCTAATGCGCTTGTAAGGACCTGGAGGGTGTGTAATTCCCGCTGGGCTCTGCGTGTGGGCCACCGGTTTGCAGCCTCTGCTTTGACCGAGAAAGAAGCGGCTCACGGTGCTGTGCTGTTCCCTCTCCAGCACTTTCCTCTCAGATGCTCCCCGTCTTCAGAGGTCCTTGGGCGCCCGGCCATCACACCCCACACTGGGGCCGGCACCCGCCCGTGGAGGAGTTGGGTGACGTGGAGTGGTGCCTCCTGTGGGCAGCGGGAGCCCTGGCTTCCTCCGTGAGCCTTACTGCTTATGGCACCAGTCATGTAGGGCGTGTGTGTGTGTGTGTGTGTGTTGTACTGGGGATTGAACCCAGGGGCATTCTATCTCCGAGTTGTACCTTAGCCCTGTTTTAGTTTTTGTTTTTAAACACAGTTTCACTAGGTTGCTGCAGGTCTTATTGTTGAGCACATTCTCACAAAACTGAACTAGGGAGGGGAGGGGCATTTATCATTGCCCCCCAGTTCTTAGGGTGTGGTGTGGCTTGGCCATTAGAATGAGTGGACACAGGACATCAGGCTGGCTGGGCTCTTAGCTGCCTTGACCTCCGTGGCTGGTGTACGGTCTGTGCTTCTCTGAGGCCTCTAGGTGCTGGTGTGCAGGGCTGTGCTTCTCTGAGGCCTCTAGGTGCTGGTCTGCGGTCTGTGCTTCTCTGAGTCCTCTAGGTGCTGGTCTGCGGGCCGTGCTTCTCTGAGGCCTCTAGGTGCTGGTCTGCGGGCCGTGCTTCTCTGAGGCCTCTAGGTGCTGGTCTGCGGCCTGTGCTTCTCTGAGTCCTCTAGGTGCTGGTCTGCGGGCCGTGCTTCTCTGAGGCCTCTAGGTGCTGGTCTGCGGGCCGTGTTTCTCTGAGGCCTCTAGGTGCTGGTCTGCGGGCCGTGCTTCTCTGAGGCCTCTAGGTGCTGGTCTGCGGCCTGTGCTTCTCTGAGTCCTCTAGGTGCTGGTCTGCGGGCCGTGCTTCTCTGAGGCCTCTAGGTGCTGGTCTGCGGGCCGTGCTTCTCTGAGGCCTCTAGGTGCTGGTCTGCGGTCTGTGCTTCTCTGAGGCCTCTAGGTGCTGGTGTGCAGGGCCGTGCTTCTCTGAGGCCTCTAGGTGCTGGTCTGCGGTCTGTGCTTCTCTGAGTCCTCTAGGTGCTGGTGTGCAGGGCCGTGCTTCTCTGAGGCCTCTAGGTGCTGGTCTGCGGGCCGTGCTTCTCTGAGGCCTCTAGGTGCTGGTCTGCGGTCTGTGCTTCTCTGAGTCCTCTAGGTGCTGGTGTGCAGGGCCGTGCTTCTCTGAGGCCTCTAGGTGCTGGTCTGCGGTCTGTGCTTCTCTGAGTCCTCTAGGTGCTGGTGTGCAGGGCCGTGCTTCTCTGAGGCCTCTAGGTGCTGGTCTGCGGTCTGTGCTTCTCTGAGGCCTCTAGGTGCTGGTGTGCAGGGCCGTGCTTCTCTGAGGCCTCTAGGTGCTGGTCTGCGGTCTGTGCTTCTCTGAGGCCTCTAGGTGCTGGTGTGCAGGGCCGTGCTTCTCTGAGGCCTCTAGGTGCTGGTCTGCGGTCTGTGCTTCTCTGAGTCCTCTAGGTGCTGGTGTGCAGGGCCGTGCTTCTCTGAGGCCTCTAGGTGCTGGTCTGCGGTCTGTGCTTCTCTGAGTCCTCTAGGTGCTGGTGTGCGGGCCGTGCTTCTCTGAGGCCCCTAGGTGCTGGTGTGCGGTCTGTGCTTCTCTGAGGCCTCTAGGTGCTGGTCTGCGGTCTGTGCTTCTCTGAGGCCTCTAGGTGCTGGTGTGCAGGGCCGTGCTTCTCTGAGGCCTCTAGGTGCTGGTGTGCGGGCCGTGCTTCTCTGAGGCCCCTAGGTGCTGGTGTGCGGTCTGTGCTTCTCTGAGGCCTCTAGGTGCTGGTGTGCGGTCTGTGCTTCTCTGAGGCCTCTAGGTGCTGGTCTGCGGTCTGTGCTTCTCTGAGGCCCCTAGGTGCTGGTGTGCGGTCTGTGCTTCTCTGAGGCCTCTAGGTGCTGGTCTTGGTGCTGCGGGAGGCTCCCCTAGAGGCAGCTCGGGCTGGAGCGCTAATATCCCCAAACTGGAAGGAACCTCAGACACAGTCCCATCCAGCCCTTTCCACCTGTCGAAGGCAGACTAGGAGAGAGACTCGTTGTGTACTCTCGCTGGTGCACTGTCATGCCTCACGGGAGATTCGGAGCGCCATTCCTGCATGTGCACAGAACTTGGGGAAGAGCTTTAGATTCTTAGTGGTCGCTCAGGTACAGTGATGGTCACGCCCGGGAGCCCGGCCTTCCTTCCCCACCCAGTGTTCTCCACACCAGCACCCTGAGCTGCAGGAGGAGGAGGAGGAAGAGCGCCGGGCTCACACCTGCCTTCCTGCACAACTGTAACCCTCTCACAGTTACACCAGCTCCCAGGGCAGGGACTACCTCGGAGGAGGCAGGCGGCAGGTTCCTCTCCAGGACTCTTTAAAGAAGAGGCTGGAGGGCGGCGTGCAGCAAGACTGCGCTCGGAACCCAGCAAGTGTGCCCTGAGCGCGGCCGCAAGCTCGATAGCTCCCGCGTGCCCTCCCATCAGCCCTCGTGGCCTGCGGCATCTGCCGACAGGAGTACGGGTAGGAAGTGGGAACAGAATGGAGAGATCTGCGGGACCCAGGGATGTGGAACCCTCCGCCAGTCCCCAGGCCCACCAAGAGAATGCCCCTCAGTTAGGCACTGTGGCTCAGCGCTGCCACGGCTGCCTGGTGGCGTCTGCTTTCTCCCTTTCTTCATTCAATTTAATGTGCACAAAAGTGCTTTTCGGGTGTGAATGTACAAAACACGTCCTGTTTCTACAGTGACCCCAGGGACTTCAGAGGTCGTGTCTCTTCAGCTCACCAGCTCTGCAGCCTGCTTGCTGCCTGTGTGGGACTCGGCCTTTGGGTCGCTAAGCGAGCAGGACAGGAGAGCAGCAAGGGTGTCCCTGAAGGCCTCGCCGAGCTGCAGTGCTTGTTGACTTGTGACAGGGTGCCCAGATTGGCAGGCAGCACGCTGTGAAAGTGCGTTTGTGTCAGGACAAGCCTGCTGCGGTGTGCCAGTGAGGAGGGATGCAGGTTGGCCTCCGGAGGGTGTCAAGGTGATTTGTGACAGTGTCTAAAGCAGCAGTCTCAGGCCGGGCGTGAAGGCGCACGCTTGGATCCCAGCATTTAGGAGGCGAGACCCGAGGACCGCGGTTCACCAACAGCCTCAGCTACTTGGCCCTTTGCAACTCAGTGAGACCCTGTCTCAAAAAATAAAAAGACTGAAAAACAGGGCTGGGGTGTAGCTCGGAGGTGCAGTGCCCCCAGGTTCTATTCCAAGTGCCAAATAAATAAATAAATAAAGCGGCAGTTTCACCTGGTCACGGCCCTCTCATGTTAGCTGGGCCTGTCCTGTTCACTGGTTTTAATAAGCACTATTCTGCAATAAAACCTGCGTGCCCCAGAGCCAATAACAGCAGTGACACAGTCACAGCTGGGAAGAGTCGGCAGGTGAGGGTCAAGAGACACACTAGGCGATATGGTCCAGGAGAGGGGCCACCGGTCTGCAATTCTGGATATTAGGTAGTGCTAAATGGCTTTGTTGGTGTGTGTGTGTGTGTGTGTGTGTGTGTGTGTGTGTGTTTTGTGTTTCTGGGGATCAGGCCCAGATTTGAGGGGCTGACTGCAAGCCAGAAGCCCTCCTCCTCTTCTGCCAGGCATCTGCTCTGCTGCTCTAGGTCTTTCTGGACAGAAAGCCGGCCAGCTCTGCTTCCTGTCTCAGTTCCTGTGACTCCACCCCAGCTGCCCTGGGATGTAACCTTGGTCCCTCAGTACAACACTCAAGGCCCTGCGTGGCCCAGAGAAAGCAGGGGCTGAGGGGTGGGGCACTTGGCATTTTTCATCTTACTGTGTTTTGTAAGTTTGACTTTTTTCCTATGAGCTAAAAGGTTCTCTTAGCATTAAACAGGAGAAAAGCCAGGCGTGGTGGCGCACGCTTGTAATCCCCGCACTTGGGAGGCTGAGACAGGAGGATTGCAAAGGTTCGAAGCCAGCCTCAGCTACTTAGTGAGGCTCTCAGCAACTTAGTGAGACCCTGTTTCCAAATAAAATATAAAAATAGGTCTGGGAGTATAGCCTAGAGGTAGAAAGCCTTTGGGTTCCACCCCCAGTACCACAAACAAAACAACAAAACAAAACAAAACAAAAAAAACAGGAGAGAGGGATCTACCTTGTCCAGTTTTTGTCCTTTCTCTGATGGCCGAGAGCGCGTTGTGACGCACATCTCTGCTCCCTCCCTGCCCTCTCGAGGGCGGTCTCCCCTTGCCAGAGTATGAGGCCACTGCGTCATCAGAGTGAGTCTCCATTCTACGGCGAGCGGGCCGCTCTTCTCGTGTGTCCACAGTCCTGACCTGCACACTTAGTAACGACGTGGGGAGCTTACCCGCCTGAGTGGTGCGAGGCTGTGGTCCCAGCGGCTGTGACTGTCTTGGCAGGACGGCTACGAGCAGCTCCGGCAGCTCTCCCAGCACGCCATGAAGGGCGTAATCCGCGTGAAGTTTGTCAACGACCTCGGCGTGGACGAGGCTGGGATCGATCAGGACGGCGTTTTCAAGGAGTTCTTGGAAGAAATCATCAAGAGGGTGTTTGACCCTGCACTCAACCTGTTCAAGGTGGCTGTGGGGCCGAGTGTGGGGCGGGCAGCTGCGGAGCTTGGGGGACTGAGGACGAGACCTTGACCACCCGCCCCTCCCTGTGCTTTGCATGGCAGACGACCAGCGGGGATGAGAGGCTGTACCCCTCGCCCACGTCCTACATTCACGAGAACTACCTGCAGCTCTTCGAGTTCGTGGGGAAGATGCTGGGGAAGGCTGTGTACGAGGTAGGCACGCTAAGAAGTGTGGCGCAGGTGTGTACAGTGCAGTGTGACGGGCTTCACACCCTCGTGTGGTAGGCCCGGCTGTGTGAGCAGCCTCCTGTCCAGATACAGCCAGGAAAGGGCAGAAGCCAAGGCTGCCCACACGATGCCTGCGCTCTCCCTCTCGCCCACCCACAGTCCTGTTGGGTCTGTGAGAGCCACTGTCCACGGCCTCCCCCTGGCCTGGTTACTCTCCCAGGCCTCTCCCTGGTGTGAGGACGGAGCCACATTGCCACCCGCTGGCCAGTGCTCCCCTGCAGGACACAGCTGCGTGGCTTGGATAATGTGCTGTCCCTTTGTGGTGCTTGGAGTGGAACCCGGGCCCCACATGGAAGTGTGCTCTACCCCTGAGCGACACACAGCCCAGTTTTGAAGTCTTTTGTATCTGAGCAGGTGCTTCAGCGTGAGTCAGGGGCTCCGGGAATTGGCCTGTGGATTAGAACAAGGGTGGGTACTGCCTGGCCAGTGATGCCACCGTGTGCGCTTGGGTTGCTTTACCTCGCCAGGACAGTAGGGTAGGAAGAGCTGCGTGACTGGGCTGCCATTGCTGGGAAGTGAATTCCTACAGGGAGCCTTCCTTTGATGCTCACATTTGGTCCCTGGCCGTCAGCACTGCCGTCCTCCCCGTCGGCAAGAGGAGTGCTGAGTCCCCGTGCCCGAGGCTCGTTCTGTGGGTGCTGGGGAGGCCACACAGCTCCTGACCCTGTCCTTGGTGGGACTCCCTCTAGGCCACAGCGCAAGCCCCTCGCGGCCAGGCTTCATGGCCCTCGTGGGCTCCAGAGCCACATGAGCACCTCATCTCCCATGCCCAGAGGGCCTGGAGGCCAGGAGGGAGGCCAGAAGACCTTGTGGAGGCCTGGAGGCCTTGTGGAGGCCAGGAGGCCTTGTGGAGGCCAGCTGCCTTGGCTCGAGCACCCTGTGGCCGTCCCCTCTGGGATCCTCTGTCTGTGGCCTTGGCCCAAACACCACTGTGCTCCTCCTGCCCGGCGCTGGCTGGGCAGCCTGAGCGTTCATTCTCTGTCTCTGATCACTCATCTGCAAAGTGGAAGTAGTTTATTGTTAATTCCCATTTATAAAAACAAGAGCATGTGTGGTGGACATGCCTGTCATCCCAGTTCTTAGGAGGCTGAGACAGGAGGATCGCAGGTTCAAGGACAGCCTCGGCAATGTAGCGAGACTCTCAGCTACCCAGTGAGAGCCTGTTTCAAAACAAAATAACAAAAAGGGCCAGGGTAGGTCAGGTGGAGCGCCCCTGGGCTGCATCCCTAGTAACTCCGCGCGCGCGCACACGACCTACATGAGCGCATGCCAGCTTGTCCTTTAAGTGGCCCCTGGCTTTCCTAAACATCCTCCACAGAGGGGAGGGGAGGCCTCACCTCTACCCTCCCTCCTGAGCCTCTGACCTCTGACAGTCAGCATGATGAGAGCAGGGGGGCGCAGCCTGTGTGAGCTGGTGTGCGTTCACCCCGGGCCTGTGTGAGCTGGTGTGCGTTCACCCCGGGCCTGTGTGAGCGTTGGTGTGCGTTCACCCCGGGCCTGTGTGAGCTGGTGTGCGTTCACCCCGGGCCTGTGTGAGCTGGTGTGCGTTCACCCCGGGCCTGTGTGAGCTGGTGTGCGTTCACCCCGGGCCTGTGTGAGCTGGTGTGCGTTCACCCCGGGCCTGTGTGAGCTGGTGTGCGTTCACCCCGGGCCTGTGTGAGCTGGTGTGCGTTCACCCCGGGCCTGTGTGAGCTGGTGTGCGTTCACCCCGGGCCTGTGTGAGCTGGTGTGCGTTCACCCCGGGCCTGTGTGAGCTGGTGTGCGTTCACCCCGGGCCTGTGTGAGCTGGTGTGCGTTCACCCCGGGCCTGTGTGAGCTGGTGTGCGTTCACCCCGGGCCTGTGTGAGCTGGTGTGCGTTCACCCCGGGCCTGTGTGAGCGTTGGTGTGCGTTCACCCCGGGCCTGTGTGAGCTGGTGTGCGTTCACCCCGGGCCTGTGTGAGCTGGTGTGCGTTCACCCCGGGCCTGTGTGAGCTGGTGTGCGTTCACCCCAGTCCTGTGTGAGCTGGTGTGCGTTCACCCCGGGCCTGTGTGAGCTGGTGTGCGTTCACCCCAGTCCTGTGTGAGCTGGTGTGTGTTCACCCCGGGCCTGTGTGAGCAGTGGTGTGTGTTCATACCGGGACTGTGTGAGCGTTGGTGTGTGTTCACCCTGGGCCTGTGTGAGCTGGTGTGTGTTCACCCTGGGCCTGTGTGAGCTGGTGGTGTGCTTTCACCCTGGGCCTGTGTGAGCAGTGGTGTGTGTTCATACCGGGACTGTGTGAGCAGTGGTGTGTTCACCCTGGGTCTGTGTGAGCTGGTGTGTGTTCACACCGGGACTGTGTGAGCGGTGGTTTGTGTTCACCTCGGGGGTGTGTGAGTGGTGGTGTGTGTTCACTTGGGCCTGTGTGAGTGGTGGTGTGTGTTCACCTCGGGCCTGTGTGAGTGGCGGTGTATGTTCACCTGGGGCTGTGTGAGGTGTGTGTTCACCCCTGGTCTGTCTGAGCGGTGGTGTGTGTTCACTCTGGGCCTGTGTGAGCTGGTGTGTATTCACCCTGGGCCTATGTGAGTGGTGGTGTGTGTTCACCTTAGGGCCTGCATGAGTGGTGGTGTGTGTTCACCTTAGGGCCTGCGTGAGTGGTGGTGTGTGTTCACCTTGGGCATGTGTGAGCATTGTTGTGTGTGCACCTCGGGCCTGTGTGAGCGGTAGTTTCTGTTCACCCTGGGCCTGTGTGAGCGGTGGTGTGTGTTCACCCCCGGCCTGTGTGAGCTAGTTTGTGTTCACCCCAGGCCTGTGTGAGCAGTGGTGTGTGTTCAACTCAGGCCTGTGCGAGTGGTGGTGTGTTCACACTGGGCCTGTGTGAGCTGGTGTGTGTTCACCCTGGCCCTATGTGAGTGGTGGTGTGTGTTCACCTCTGGCCTCTGTAAGCGGTGGTGCACGTTCACCTCGGGCCTGTGTGAGTGGTAGTGTGTGTTCACCTAGGGCCTGTGTGAACGGTGGTGTGTTCACCCTGTGCCTGTGTGAGCTGGTGTGCGTTCACCCTGGGCCTGTGTGAGGTGTGTGTGCACCGTGGGCCTGTGTGAGCGGTGGTTTGTATTCACCATGGACCTGCGTGAGCGGTGGTGTGTGTTCACCTTGGGCCTGTGTAAGCGGTAGTGTGTGTTCACCTCGGGGCTGTGTGAGTGGTGGTGTGTGTCACACTGGGCCTGTGTGAGCAGTGGTGTGTGTTCACCTCGGGCCTGTGTGAGTGGTGGTGTGTGTTCACCCTGGCCTGTGTGAGGTGTGTGTTCACCTTGGGCCTGTGTGAGCGGTGGTGTGTGTTCACCCTAGCCTGTGTGAGCGGTGGTGTGTGTTCACCTCTGGTCTGTGTGAGTAGTGGTTGTGTTCACCCTGGGCCTGTGTGAGTGGTGGTGTGTTCACCCAAGGCCTGTGTGAGCTGCTGTGTATTCACTTCGGGCCTGTGTGAGGGGTGGTGTGCGTTCCCCATGGGCCTGTGTGAGCGGTGGTGTGTGTTCACCTCGGACCTGTGTGAGCGGTGGTGTGTTCACCCTAGGCCTGTGTGAGGTGTGTGTTCACCCTTGGCCTGTGTGAGCGGTGGTGTGTGTTCACCTTGGTCCTGTGTGAGCGGTGGTATGTGTTCACCTCTGACCTGTGAGCGGTGGTGTGTGTTCACCCTGGGCCTGTGTGAGCGGTGGTGTGTGTTCATTCTGGGCCTGTGTGAGGTGTGTGTTAACCCCGGGTCTGTGTGAGCGGTGGTGTGTTTTAACCCTGGGCCTGTGTGAGCTGGTTTGTGTTCACCCTGGGCCTGTGTGAGCTGGTGTGTGATCACCTCGGGCCAATGTGAGCGGTGGTGTGTGTTCATTCTGGGCATATGTGAGCGGTGGTGTGTATTCACTCCAGGCCTGTGTGAGTGGTGGTGTGTGTTCACCTTGGGCCTGTGTGAGCTGGTGTGTGTTCAAGTCAGGCCTGTGTGAGCAGTGGTGTGTTCACCCAGGGCCTGTGTGAGCTGGTGTGTGTTCTCCCTGGTCCAGTGTGAGTGGTGGTGTGTGTTCACCTCGGGCCTGTGTGAGCGGTGGTGTGTGTTCACCCTGGGCCTGCGTGAGTGGTGGTGTGTGTTCACCTTGGGCATGTGTGAGCGTTGTGTGTGCACCTCGGGGCTGTGTGAGCGGGTGTGTGTGTTTACCCTGGGCCTGTGTGAGCGGTGGTTTGTGTTCACCCCAGGCCTGTGTGAGCTGGTTTGTGTTCACCCCGGGCCTGTGTGAGCGGTGGAGTGTGTTCAACTCAGGCCTGTGTGAGTGGTGGTGTGTTCACACTGGGCCTGTGTGAGCTGGTGTGTGTTCACGCTGGCCCTATGTGAGTGGTAGTGTGTGTTCACCTCTGGCCTCTGTAAGCGGTGGTGTGTGAGTGGTGGTGTGTGTTCACCCTGGACCTGTGTGAGCGGTGGTGTGTGTTCACCTTGGTCCTGTGTGAGCGGTGGTGTGTGTTCACCTCTGACCTGTGAGCGGTGGTGTGTGTTCACCCTGGGCCTGTGTGAGCGGTGGTGTGTGTTCATTCTGGGCCTGTGTGAGGTGTGTGTTAACCCCGGGTCTGTGTGAGCGGTGGTGTGTTTTAACCCTGGGCCTGTGTGAGCTGGTTTGTGTTCACCCTGGGCCTGTGTGAGCTGGTGTGTGATCACCTCGGGCCAATGTGAGCGGTGGTGTGTGTTCATTCTGGGCATATGTGAGCGGTGGTGTGTATTCACTCCAGGCCTGTGTGAGCGGTGGTGTGTATTCACCTCGGGCCTGTGTGAGCGGTGGTGTGTGTTCACCTCAGGTCTGTGTGAGCGGTGGTATGTTCACCCAGGGCCTGTGTGAGCTGGTGTGTGTTCTCCCTGGTCAAGTGTGAGAGGTGGTGTGTGTTCACCCTGGGCCTGAGTGAGTGGTGGTGTGTGTTCACATTGGGCCAGTGTGAGCGGTGGTGTGTGTTCACCTCGGGTCTGTGTGAGCTGGTGTGTGTTCACCCTGGGCCTGTGTGACGTATGTGTTCACCCCGATTCTGTGTGAGCGGTGGTGTGTGTTCACCCTGAGCCTGTGTGAGCAGGTGTGTGTTCACCCTGGGCCTGTGTGAGCAGTGGTGTGTGTTCACCTTGGGCCTGTGTGAGCGGTGGTGTGTGTTCAACCTGGGCATGTGTGAGCGTTGGTGTGTGTTCACCTTGGTCCTGTGTGAGCGGTGGTGTGTGTTCACCCTGGGCCTGTGTGAGTGGTGGTGTGTGTTCACCCTGGGCCTGTGTGAGGTGTGTGTTCACTCCCGATTCTGTGTGAGCGGTGGTGTGTTCACCCTGGGCCTGTGTGAGCTGGTGTGTGTTCACCCTGGGCCTGTGTGAGTGGTGGTGTGTGTTCACCTTGGGCCAGTGTGAGCGGTGGTGTGTGTTCAACTCGGGCCTGTGTGAGCTGGTGTGTGTTCACCCTGGGCCTGTGTAAGCGGTGGTGTGTGTTCACCTCGGGCTTGTGTGAGCTGTTGTGTGTTCACCCTGGGCCTGTATGACGTATGTGTTCACCCCGATTCTGTGTGAGCGGTGGTGTGTGTTCACCCTGAGCCTGTGTGAGCTGGTGTGTGTTCACCCTGGGCCTGTATGAGCGGTGGTGTGTGTTCACCCTGGGCATGTGTGAGCGGTGGTGTGTGTTCAACCTGGGCATGTGTGAGCGTTGGTGTGTGTTCACCTTGGTCCTGTGTGAGCGGTGGTGTGTGTTCACCCTGGGCCTGTGTGAGCGGTGGTGTGTGTTCACCCTGGGCCTGTGTGAGCGTTGGTGTGTGTTCACCCTGGGCCTGTGTGAGGTGTGTGTTCACCCCGGGTCTGTGTGAGCGGTGGTGTGTTTTAACCCTGGGCCTGTGTGAGCTGGTTTGTGTTCACCCTGGGCCTGTGTGAGCTGGTATGTGATCACCTCGGGCCAATGTGAGCGGTGGTGTGTGTTCACCCTGGGCCTATGCGAGCGGTGGTGTGTGTTCACTCCAGGCCTGTGTGAGTGGTGGTGTGTGTTCACCTTGGGCATGTGTAAGCGTTGGTGTGTGTTCACCTCGGGCCTGTGTGAGCGGTAGTGTGTGTTCACCCTGGGCTTGTGTGAGTGGTGGTGTGTGTTCACCCTGGGCCTGTGTGAGGTGTGTGTTCACCCCGGGTCTGTGTGAGCGGTGGTGTGTTTTAATCCTGGGCTTGTGTGAGCTGGTTTGTGTTCACCCTGGGCCTGTGTGAGCTGGTATGTGATCACCTCGGGCCAATGTGAGCTGTGGTGTGTGTTCACCCTGGGCCTATGCGAGCGGTGGTGTGTATTCACTCCAGGCCTGTGTGAGTGGTGGTGTGTGTTCACCTTGGGCATGTGTGAGCGTTGGTGTGTGTTTACCTCGGGCCTGTGTGAGCGGTAGTGTGTATTCAACCTGGGCCTGTGTGAGCGGTGGTGTGTGTTCACCTTGGGCCTGTGTGAGCGGTGGTGTGTGTTCACCTTGGGCATGTGTGAGCTTTGGTGTGTGTTCACCTTGGTCCTGTGTGAGCAGTGGTGTGTGTTCACCTCTGACCTGTGAACAGTGGTGTGTGTTCACCCTGGGCCTGTGTGAGCGTTGGTGTTTGTTCACCCTGGGCCTGTGTGAGGTGTGTGTTCACCCCGGGCCTGTGTGAGCTGGTATGTGATCACCTCGGGCCAATGTGAGCGGTGGTGTGTGTTCACCCTGGGCCTATGCGAGCGGTGGTGTGTATTCACTCCAGGCCTGTGTGAGCGGTGGTGTGTGTTCACCTTGGGCATGTGTGAGCGTTGGTGTGTGTTCACCCTGGGCTTGTGTGAGCGGTGGTGTGTGTTCACCCCGGGACTGTGTGAGTGGTGGTGTGTTTTCACCCCGGGCCTGTGTGAGTGTTGTGTGTGCACGAAAGGCCTGTGTGAGCTGCTTTGTGTTCACCCTGGGCCTGTGTGAGCTGGTATGTGATCACCTCGGGCCAATGTGAGCGGCGGTGTGTGTTCACCCTGGGCCTATGCGAGCGGTGGTGTATATTCACTCCAGGCCTGTGTGAGTGGTGGTGTGTGTTCACCTTGGGCATGTGTGAGCGTTGGTGTGTGTTCACCTCGGGCCTGTGTGAGCGGTAGTGTGTGTTCACCCTGGGCCTGTGTGAGCGGTGGTGTGTGTTCACCCCGGGACTGTGTGAGCGGTGGTGTGTTTTCACCCCGGGCCTGTGTGAGTGTTGTGTGTGCACGAAAGGCCTGTGTGAGCTGGTGTGTGTTCACCTCGGGCCTGTGTGAGCGGTTGTGTGTATTCACCCTGGCCAGTGTGAGCGGTGGTGTGTGTTCAACTCGGGCCTGTGTGAGTGGTGGTGTGTGTTCACCCTGGGCCAGGGTGAGTGGTTGTGTGTGTTTACCAAAGGCCAGTGTGAGCTGGTGTGTGTTCACATTGGGCCTATGTGAGTGGTGGTGTGTGTTCACCCTGGGCGTGTGTGAACGATGGTGTGTGTTCACCCCGGTCCTGTGTGTGCGGTGGTGTGTGTTCACCCCGGTCCTGTGTGTGAGGTGGTGTGTGTTCACCTCAGGCCTGTGTGAGTGGTGATTTGTGTTAACCCTGGGCCTGTATTAGCTTGTGTTTGTTCACCCTGGGCCTGTGTGAGCGGTGGTGTGTGTTCACCCTGGGCCTGTGTGAGGTGTGTGTTCACCCCGGGTCTGTGTGAGCGGTAGTGTGTGTTCACCCTGGCCTGTGTGAGCGGTGGTGTGTGTTCACCTCGGGCCTGTGTGAGTGGTGGTGTGTGTTCACCCTGGGCCAGGGTGAGTGGTTGTGTGTGTTCACCAAAGGCCTGTGTGAGCTGGTGTGTGTTCACATTGGGCCTGTGTGAGTGTTAGTGTGAGTTCCCCCTGGGCCTGTGTGAGTGGTGGTGTGTGTTCACCCCGGGACTGTGAGCGGTGGTGTGTTTTCACCCCGGGACTGTGTGAGCTGGTGTGTTTTCACCCCGGGCCTGTGAGAGGGTGTGTTCACGCAAGGCCTGTGTGAGCTGGTGTGTGTTCACGCCAGGCCTGTGTGAGCGGTGGTGTGTGTTCAACTCGGGCCTGTGTGAGCGGTTGTGTGTTCACCGTGGGCCTGTGTGAGCTGGTGTGTGTTCACCCTGGGACTGTGTGAGTGGTGGTGTGTGTTCACCTCGGGCCTGAGTGAGTGGTGGTTGTGTTCAGCCTGAGTGTGTGTGAGCGGTGGTGTGTGTTTACCTCGGGCCTGTGTGAGCAGTAGTGTGTGTTCACCTCGTGCCTGTGTGAGCAGTGGTGTGTGTTCACCTCAGGCCTGTGTGAGTGGTGGTGTGTGTTCATCCTGGGCCTGTGTGAGCGGTGGTGTGTGTTCACCCTGGGCCTGTGTGAGCTGGTGTGTGTTCACCCTGGGACTGTGTGAGTGGTGGTGTGTGTTCACCTCGTGCCTGAGTGAGTGGTGGTTGTGTTCACCCTGAGTGTGTGTGAGCGGTGGTGTGTGTTTACCTCGGGCCTGTGTGAGCAGTAGTGTGTGTTCACCTCGTGCCTGTGTGAGCAGTGGTGTGTGTTCACCTCAGGCCTGTGTGAGTGGTGGTGTGTGTTCATCCTGGGCCTGTGTGAGCGGTGGTGTGTGTTCACCCTGGGCCTGTGTGAGCTGGTGTGTGTTCACCCTGGGCCTGTGTGAGCGGTGGAGTGTGTTCACCTGGACCTGCGTGAGCGGTGGTGTGTGTTCACCTTGGGCCTGTGTAAGCGGTAGTGTGTGTTCACCTCGGGCGTGTGTGAGTGGTGGTGTGTGTTCACTTGGGCCTGTGAGCGGTGGTGTGTGTGTGTTCACCTCGGGCCTATGTGAGTGGTGGTGTATGTTCACCCTGGGCCTGTGTGAGCGGTGGAGTGTGTTCACCCTGGACCTGCGTGAGCAGTGGTGTGTGTTCACCTTGGGCCTGTGTAAGCGTGGTTTGTGTTCACCTCGGGCGTATGTGAGTGGTGTTGTGTGTTCACTTGGGCCTGTGAGCAGTGGTGTGTGTTCACCTTGGGCCTATGTGAGTGGTGGTGTATGTTCACCCTGGGCCTGTGTGAGGTGTGTGTTCACCCCTGATCTGTGTGATCGGTGGTGTGTGTTCACCCTGGGCCTGTGTGACCTGGTGTGTGTTCACCCTTGGCCTGTGTGAGCGGTGGTGTGTGTTGACCTTAGGGCCTGTGTGAATGGTGGTGTGTGTTCATCCTGGGCCTGTGTGAGCTGGTGTGTGTTCACCCTGGGCCTGTGTGAGCGGTGGAGTGTGTTCACCCTGGGCCTGTGTGAGCTGGTGTGTGTTCACCCCGGGTCTTTGTGAGCGGTGGTGTGTGTTCACCTCGGGCCTCTATGAACGGTGGTGTGTGTTCACCCTGGGCCTTTGTGAGCGGTGTTGTTTGTTCATCCTGGGCCTGTGTGAGGTGTTTGTTCACCCTGGGCCTGTGTGAGTGTTTGTGTTCACCCGGGACCTGTGTGAGCGGTGGTGTGTGTTCACCTTGGTCCTGTGTAAGTGGTGGTTTGTGTTCACCTCGGGCGTGTGTGAGTGGTGGTGTGTGTTCACCCTGGGCCTTTGTGAGCGGTGGTGTGTGTTCACCTCGGGCATGTGTGAGTGGTGGTGTGTGTTCACCCTGGGCCTGTGTGTGGTGTGTGTTCACCCCCGATTCTGTGTGAGCGGTGGTATGTGTTCACCCTGGGCCTGTGTGAGCTGGTGTGTGTTCACCCTGGGCCTGTGTGAGGTGTGTGTTCACTCGGGCCTGTGTTAGTGGTGGTGTGTGTTCACCTTGGTCCTGTGTGAGCGGTGGTGTGTGTTCACCTCGGGCCAGTGTGAGTGTTGGTGTGTGTTCACCCTGGGCCTGTGTGAGGTGTGTGTTCACCCCAGGTCTGTGTGAGGTGTGTGTTCACTCTGGGCCTGTGTGAGCGGTGGTTTGTGTTCACATCGGGCCTGTGTGAGCGGTGGTGTGTGTTCCCCCTGGGCCTGTGTGAGCTGGTGTGTGTTCATCCTGGGCCTGTGTGAGCGGTGGTGTGTGTTCACCCCGGGCCTGTGTGAGCGGTGGTGTGTGTTCACCTCGGGCCAGTGTGAGTGTTGGTGTGTGTTCACCCTGGGCCTGTGTGAGGTGTGTGTTCACCCCAGGTCTGTGTGATCGGTGGTGTGTGTTCACTCAGGGCCTGTGTGAGCGGTGGTTTGTGTTCACATCGGGCCTGTGTGAGCGGTGGTGTGTGTTCCCCCTGAGCCTGTGTGAGCTGGTGTGTGTTCATCCTGGGCCTGTGTGAGTGGAGGTGTGTGTTCACCCAAGCCTGTGTAAGCGTGTGTGTTTTCACCTCGGGCCTGTGTGAGTGGTGGTGTGTGTTCACCCTGGGCCTGTGTGAGCAGTGGTTGTGTTCAACCCGGACCTGTGTGAGTGGTGGTGTGTGTGCACCCTGGGCCTGTGTGAGCGGTGGTGTGTGTTCACCCTGGGCCTGTGTGAGTGGTGGTGTGTGTTCACCCTGGGCCTGTGTGAGCGGTGGTGTGTGTTCACCCCGGGCCTGTGTGAGCGGTGGTGCGCGTTCACCTCGGGCCTTTATGAGCGGTAGTGTGTGTTCACCTCGGGCCTGTGTGAGCGGTGGTGTGTTCAACCTGTGCCTGTGTGAGCTGGTGTGCGTTCACCCTGGGCCTGTGTGAGGTGTGTGTGCACCGTGGGCCTGTGTGAGCGGTGGTGTGTATTCACCCTGGACCTGCGTGAGCGGTGGTGTGTGTTCACCCCGGGACTGTGTGAGCCGTGGTGTGTTTTGACCCCGGGCCTGTGTGAGTTTTGTGTGTGCATGCAAGGCCTGTGTGAGCTGGTGTGTGATTACCCCGGGCCTGTGTGAGCGGTGGTGTGTGTTCACGCTGGGCCTATGTGAGGTTTGTGTTCACCCTGGGCCTTTGTGAGCGGTGGTGTGTGTTCACCCTGGGCCTGTGTGAGGTGTGTGTTCACCCTGGGCCTGTGTGAGCGTTGGAGTGTGTTCACCCTGTACCTGCGTGAGCAGTGGTGTGTGTTCACCTTGGTCCTGTATAAGCGGTGGTTTGTGTTCACCTCGGGCGTGTGTGAGTGGTGGTGTGTGTTCACCCTGGGCCTGTGTGAGGTGTGTGTTCACCCCCGATTCTGTGTGAGCGGTGGTGTGTTCACAATGGGCCTGTGTGAGCTGGTGTGTGTTCACCCTGGGCCTGTGTGAGCGGTGGTGTGTGTTCACCTTGGGCGTGTGTGAGCGGTGGTGTGTTCACCTCGGGCCTGTGTGAGCGGTGGAGTGTGTTCACCCTGAACCTGTTTAAGTGGTGGTGTTTGTTCACCTTGGTCCTGTGTGAGCGGTGGTGTGTGTTCACCTCGGACCTCTGAGTGGTGGTGTGTGTTCACTCTGGGCCTGTGTGAGTGGTGGTGTGTGTTCACCCTGGGCCTGTGTGAGGTGTGTGTTCACAACGGTTCTGTGTGAATGGTGGTGTGTGTTCACCACGGGCCTGTGTGAGCGGTGTTGTGTGTTCACCTCGGGCCTGTGTGAGCAGTGGTGTGTATTCACCCTGGGCCTGTGTGAGGTGTGTGTTCACTCCCGATTCTGTTGAGCGGTGGTGTGTGTTCACCTCGGCCTGTGTGAGCTGGTGTGTGCTCACCCTGGGCCTGTGTGAGCGGTGGTGTGTGTTCACCCTAGGCCTATGTGAGGTGTGTGTTCACCCCCGATTCTGTGTGAGCGGTGGTGTGTATCACCCTGGGCCTGTGTGAATTGTGTGTTCACCCAAGGCCTGTGTGAGCTGGTGTGTGTTCACCTCAGGCCTGTGTGAGCGGTGGTGTGTGTTCACCTCGGGCCTGTGAGCGGTGGTGTGTGTTCACCCTGGGTCTGTGTGAGTTGTGTGTTCACCCTTGGCCTGTGTGAGTGGTAGTGTGTGTTCACCCTGGACCTGCGTGAGCGGTGGTGTGTGTTCACCCCGGGACTGTGTGAGCCGTGGTGTGTTTTGACCCCGGGCCTGTGTGAGTTTTGTGTGTGCATGCAAGGCCTGTGTGAGCTGGTGTGTGATTACCCCGGGCCTGTGTGAGCGGTGGTGTGTGTTCACGCTGGGCCTATGTGAGGTTTGTGTTCACCCTGGGCCTTTGTGAGCGGTGGTGTGTGTTCACCCTGGGCCTGTGTGAGGTGTGTGTTCACCCTGGGCCTGTGTGAGCGTTGGAGTGTGTTCACCATGTACCTGCGTGAGCAGTGGTGTGTGTTCACCTTGGTCCTGTATAAGCGGTGGTTTGTGTTCACCTCGGGCGTGTGTGAGTGGTGGTGTGTGTTCACCCTGGGCCTGTGTGAGGTGTGTGTTCACCCCCGATTCTGTGTGAGCGGTGGTGTGTTCACAATGGGCCTGTGTGAGCTGGTGTGTGTTCACCCTGGGCCTGTGTGAGCGGTGGTGTGTGTTCACCTTGGGCGTGTGTGAGCAGTGGTGTGTTCACCTCGGGCCTGTGTGAGCGGTGGAGTGTGTTCACCCTGAACCTGTTTAAGTGGTGGTGTTTGTTCACCTTGGTCCTGTGTGAGCGGTGGTGTGTGTTCACCTCGGACCTCTGAGTGGTGGTGTGTGTTCACTCTGGGCCTGTGTGAGTGGTGGTGTGTGTTCACCCTGGGCCTGTGTGAGGTGTGTGTTCACAACGGTTCTGTGTGAATGGTGGTGTGTGTTCACCACGGGCCTGTGTGAGCGGTGTTGTGTGTTCACCTCGGGCCTGTGTGAGCAGTGGTGTGTATTCACCCTGGGCCTGTGTGAGGTGTGTGTTCACTCCCGATTCTGTTGAGCGGTGGTGTGTGTTCACCTCGGCCTGTGTGAGCTGGTGTGTGCTCACCCTGGGCCTGTGTGAGCGGTGGTGTGTGTTCACCCTAGGCCTATGTGAGGTGTGTGTTCACCCCCGATTCTGTGTGAGCGGTGGTGTGTATCACCCTGGGCCTGTGTGAATTGTGTGTTCACCCAAGGCCTGTGTGAGCTGGTGTGTGTTCACCTCAGGCCTGTGTGAGCGGTGGTGTGTGTTCACCTCGGGCCTGTGAGCGGTGGTGTGTGTTCACCCTGGGTCTGTGTGAGTTGTGTGTTCACCCTTGGCCTGTGTGAGTGGTAGTGTGTGTTCACCCTGGACCTGCATGAGCAGTGGTGTGTGTTCTTCTTGGGCATGTGTGATTGGACCTGTGTGTTCACTTCGGACCCCTGTGAGCGGTGGTGTGTGTTCACCCTGGGCCTGTGTGAGCGGTGGTGTGTGTTCACCGTTGGCCTGTGTGAGCTGTGTGTTCACCCCGGGTCTGTGTGAGCGGTGGTTTGTGTTCACACTGGGCGTGTGTGAGCTGGTGTTTGTTCATCCTGGGCCAGTGTGAGAGGTGGTGTGTATGCACCTCGGGCCTGTGTGAGCGGTGGTGTGTTTTCACCCTGGGCCTGTGTGAGCGGTGGTGTTTGTTCACCTCGGGCCTGTGTGAGTGTTGGTGTGTGTTCACCCTGGGCCTGTGTGAGTGGTGGTGTGTGTTCACCCAAGCCTGTGTAAGCTGGTGTGTGTTCACCTCGGGCCTGTGTGAGTGGTGGTGTGCGTTCCCCCTGGGCCTGTGTGAGCGGTGGTGTGTGTTCTAAATGGGTGTGTGAGCGGTGGTGTGTGTTCACCCCGGGACTGTGTGAGCGGTGGTGTGTTTTCACCCCTTGCCTGTGTGAGCTGGTGTGTTTTCACCCCGGGCCTGTGTGAGTGTTGTGTATGCAAGCAAGGCCTCTGTGAGCTGGTGTGTGTTCACCCCGGGCCTGTACGAGCGGTGGTGTGTGTTCACCCTAGTCCTATGTGAGGTTTGTGTTCACCCTGGGCCTTTGTGAGCGGTGGTGTGTGTTCACCCTGGGCCTGTGTGATGTGTGTGTTCACCCTGGGCCTGTGTGAGCGTTGGAGTGTGTTCACCCTGTACCTGCGTGAGCGGTGGTGTGTGTTCACCTTGGTCCTGTGTAAGCTGTGGTTTGTGTTCACCTCGGGCGTGTGTGAGTGGTGGTGTGTGTTCACTCTGGGCCTGTGTGAGGTGTGTGTACACTCTGGGCCTGTGTGAGGTGTGTGTTCACCCCCGATTCTGTGTGAGCTGGTGTGTGTTCACCCTTGGCCTGTGTGAGCGGTGGTGTGTGTTCACCTTGGGTGTGTGTGAGCGGTGGTGTGTGTTCACCTCGGGCCTGTGTGAGCGGTGGTGTGTTTTCACCCTTGGCCTGTGTGAGCTGGTGTGTGTTCACCCTGGGCCTGTGTGAGCGGTGGAGTGTGTTCACCCTGAACCTGTGTGAGCAGTGGTGTGTGTTCAACTTGGTCCTGTGTGAGCGGTGGTGTGTGTTCACCTCAGACCTGTGAGTGGTGGTGTATGTTCACCCTGGGCCTGTGTGAGGTGTGTGTTCACCCTGGGCCTGTGTGAGCGTTGTAGTGTGTTCACCCTGTACCTGCGTGAGCGGTGGTGTTTGTTCACCTTGGTCCTGTGTAAGCGGTGGTTTGTGTTCACCTCGGTCCTGTGTGAGTGGTGGTGTGTTTTCACCCTGGGCCAGTGTGAGGTGAGTGTTCACCCTCTATTCTGTGTGAGCGGTGGTGTGTTCACTCTGGGCCTGTGTGAGCTGGTGTGTGTTCACCCGGGCCTATGTGAACGGTGGTGTGCGTTCACCTTGGGCGTGTGTGAGCAGTGGTGTTTGTTCACCTTGGTCCTCTGTAAGCGGTGGTTTGTATTCACCTCGGTCCTGTGTGAGTGTTGGTGTGTGTTCACTCTGGGCCTGTGTGAGGTGTGTGTTCACCCCCGATTCTGTGTGAGCGGTGGTGTGTTCACCCTGGGCCTGTGTGAGCTGGTGTTTGTTCACCCGGGCCTATGTGAACGGTGGTGTGCGTTCACCTTGGGCGTGTGTGAGCAGTGGTGTGTGTTCACCTTGGTCCTGTGTAAGCGGTGGTTTGTATTCACCTCGGTCCTGTGTGAGTGTTGGTGTGTGTTCACCCTGGGCCTGTGTGAGGTGTGTGTTCACCCCCGATTCTGTGTGAGTGGTGGTGTGTTCACCCTGGGCCTGTGTGAGCTAGTGTGTGTTCACCCTGGGCCTGTGTGAGCGGTGGTGTGTGTTCACCTTGGGCGTGTGTGAGCGGTGGTGTGTGTTTACCTCGGGCCTGTGTGAGCGGTTGTGTGTGTTCACCCTTTGCCTGTGTGAGGTGTGTGTTCACCCTGGACCTGTGTGAGCGGTGGTGTGTGTTCACCCTTGGTCTGTGTGAGCGGTGGTATGTGTTCACCTCGGACCTGTGAGTGGTTGTGTGTGTTCACCCTGGGCTTGTGTGAGCGGTGGTGTGTGTTCATTCTGGGCCTATGTGAGGTGTGTGTTCACCACGGTTCTGTGTGAATGGTGGTGTGTGTTTACCACGGGCCTGTGTGAGCGGTGGTGTGTGTTCACCTCGGGCCTGTGCGAGTGGTGGTGTGTGTTCACCCTGGGCCTGTGTGAGGTGTGTGTTCACCCCCGATTCTGTGTGAGCGATGGTGTGTGTTCACCGCGGGCCTGTATGAGCTGGTGTGTGCTCAAACTGGGCCTGTGTGAGCAGTGGTGTGTGTTCACCTCGGGCCTCTGTGAGTGGTGGGGTGTGTTCACCTCGGCCCTGTGTGAGCGGTGGTGTGTGTTCACCTCGGGCTTGTGTGAGCGGTGGTGTATTTTCACCCTGGGCCTGTGTGAGTTGTGTGTTCACCCTTGGCCTGTGTGAGTGGTGCTGTGTGTTCACCCTGGACCTGCATGAGCAGGGGTGTGTGTTCTCCTTGAACATGTGTGAGTGGACCTGTGTGTTCACCTCGGACCTGTGTGAGCGGTGGTGTGTGTTCACCTCGGGCCTGTGTCAGCGGTGGTGTGTGTTCACCCCGGGCCTGTGTGAGGTGTGTGTTCATTCTTGGCCTGTGTGAGCGGAGGAGTGTGTTCACCTTGGACCTGTGTGAGCGGTGGTGTGTGTTCACCTTGGTCCTGTGTGAGCGGTGGTGTGTGTTCACCCTGGACCTGTGAGTGGTGGTGTGTGTTCCCCCTGGGCCTGAGTGAGCGGTGGTGTATGTTCACCCTGGGCCTGTGTGAGGTGTGTGTTCACCACGGGCCTGTGTAAGCGGTGGTGTGTGTTCACCTCGGGGTGTGTGAGAAGTGGTGTTTTTTCACCCTGGGCCTGTGTGAGGTGTGTGTTCACCACGGGCCTGTGTAAGCGGTGGTGTGTGTTCACCTCGGGCCTGTGTGAGCTGGTGTGTGCTCACCCTGGGCCTGTGTGAGCTGTGGTGTGTGTTCACCTCAGGCCTCTGTGAGTTGTGGTGTGTGTTCACCTCGGGCCTGTGTGAGCGGTGGTGTGTGTTCACCCTTGGCCTGTGTGAGGTGTGTGTTCACCCCCGATTCTGTGTGAGCGGTGGTGTATTCACCCTGGGCCTGTGTGAGCTGGTGTGTGTTCACCCTGGGCCTGTGTGAGCGGTGGTGTGTGTTCACCTTGGGCGTGTGTGAGCGGTGATGTGTGTTTACCTCGGGCCTGTGTGAGCGGTGGTCTGTGTTCACCCTTTGCCTGTGTGAGGTGTGTGTTCACCCTGGACCTATGTGAGCGGTGGTGTGTGTTCACCCTTGGCCTGTGTGAGCGGTGGTGTGTGTTCATTCTGGGCCTATGTGAGGTGTGTGTTCACCACGGTTCTGTGTGAATGGTGGTGTGTGTTTACCACGGGCCTGTGTGAGCGGTGGTGTGTTCACCCTGGGCCTGTGTGAGCTGGTGTGTGTTCACCTTGGGCCTGTGTGAGCGGTGGTGTGTGTTCACCTTGGGCGTGTGTGAGCGGTGGTGTGTGTTCACCTCGGGCCTGTGTGAGCGGTGGTGTGTGTTCACCCTTTGCCTGTGTGAGGTGTGTGTTCATCTTTGGCCAGTGTGAGCGGTGGAGTGTGTTCACCCTGGACCTGTGTGAACGGTGGTGTGTGTTCACTTTGGTCCTGTGTGAGTGGTGGTGTGTGTTTACCTCGAACCTGTTAGTGGTGGTGTGCGTTCACCCTGGGCCTGAGTGAGCGGTGGTGTGTGTTCACCCTGGGCCTGTGTGAGGTGTGTGTTCACCACGGGTCTGTGTGAATGGTGGTGTGTGTTCACGGGCCTGTGTGAGCGGTGGTGTGTGTTCACCTCGTGCCTGTGTGAGCGGTGGTTTGTGTTCACCTCGGGCCTGTGTGAGCGGTGGTGTGTGTTCCCCCCGGGCCTGTGTGAGCTGGTGTGTGTTCACCCTGGCCTGTGTGAGTGGTGGTGTGTGTTCACCTAAGCCTGTGTGAGCTGGTGTGTGTTCACCTCGGGCCTGTGTGAGTGTTGGTGTGTGTTCACCCTTGGCCTGTGTGAGCGGTGGTTGTGTTCAACCCGGGCCTGTGTGAGAGGTGGTGTGTGTGCACCTTGGGCCTGTGTGAGCGGTGGTGTGTGTTCACCCCGGGCCTGTGTGAGCTGGTTTGTGTTCACCCTAGCCTGTGTGAGCGGTGGTGTGTGTTCAACTCAGGCCTGTGTGAGCGGTGGTGTGTGTTCACCTCGGGACTTTTTGAGCAGGTGTGTGTTCACCCTGGCCCTATGTGAGTGGTGGTGTGTGTTCACCTCTGGCCTCTGTAAGCGGTTGTGTGTGATCACCCCGGGCCTGTGTGAGCGATGGTGCGCGTTCACCTCGGGCCTGTGTAAGCGGTAGTGTGTGTTCACCTCGGGCCTGTGTGAGTGGTGGTGTGTTCACCCTTGGCCTGTGTGAGCTGGTGTGCGTTCACCCTGGGCCTGTGTGAGGTGTGTATGCACCTCGGGCCTGTGTGAGCGGCGGTGTGTGTTCACCCTGGACCTGCGTGAGCGGTGGTGTGTGTTCACCTTGGGCCTGTGTAAGCGGTATTGTGTGTTCACTTCGGGGCTGTGTGAGTGGTGGTGTGTGTCACACTGGGCCTGTGTGAGCAGTGGTGTGTGTTCACCTCGGGCCTGTGTGAGTGGTGGTGTGTGTTCACCCTGGCCTGTGTGAGGTGTGTGTTCACCTCGGGCCTGTGTGAGTGGTAGTGTGTGTTCACCTCGGGCCTGTGTGAGCGGTGGTGTGTGTTCACCTCTGGTCTGTGTGAGTGGTGGTGTGTGTTCACCCAGGGCCTGTGTGAGTGGTGGTGTGTGTTCACCCAAGGCCTGTGTGAGCTGGTGTGTGTTCACCTCGGGCCTGTGTGAGCGGTGGTGTGCGTTCCCCCTGGGCCTGTGTGAGCGGTGGTGTGTGTTCACCCTGGGCCTGTGTGAGTGGTGGTGTGTGTTCACCCAAGCCTGTGTGAGCTGGTGTGTGCTCACCCTGGGCCTGTGTGAGCTGTGGTGTGTGTTCACCTCAGGCCTCTGTGAGTGGTGGTGTGTGTTCACCTCGGGCCTGTGTGAGCGGTGGTGTGTGTTCACCTTAGGCCTGTGTGAGTGGTGGTGTGTGTTCACCCTGGACCTGCATGAGCAGTGGTGTGTGTTCACCTTGGGCATGTGTGAGTGGATCTGTGTGTTCACCTGGGACCTGAGTGAGCGGTGGTGTGTGTTCACCCTGAGCCTGTGTGAGCAGTGGTGTGTGTTCACGGTAGGCTTGTGTGAGGTGTGTGTTCACCCCGGGTCTGTGTGAGCGGTGGTTTGTGTTCACACTGGGCCTTTGTGAGCTGGTGTGTGTTCATCCTGGGTCAGTGTGAGCGGTGGTGTGTGTTCACCTCGGGCCTGTGTGAGTGTTGGTGTGTGTTCACCCTGGGCCTGTTGAGCGGTGGTGTGTGTTCACCTCGGGCCTGTGTGAGTGTTGGTGTGTGTTCACCCTGGGCCTGTGTGAGCTGGTATGTGTTCATCCTGGGCCTGTGTGAGCGGTGGTGTGTGTTCACCTTGGGCGTGTGTGAGCGGTGGTGTGTGTTCACCTCGGGCCTGTGTGAGTGGTGGTGTGTGTTCACCCTGGGCCTGTGTGAGGTGTGTGTTCACTCTGGGCCTGTGTGAGCGGTGGTGTGTGTTCACCTCGGGCCTGTGTGAGTGGTGGTGTGGTTTCACCCTGGGCCTGTGTGAGCGGTGTTGTGTTTTAACCCTGGGCCTGTGTGAGCTGGTGTGTGGTCACCCCGGGCCTGTGTGAGCTGGAGTGTGTTCACCCTGGGCGTGTGTGAGCTGGTTTGTGTTCACCTTCGGCCTGTGTGAGCTGGTGTGTGTTCACCCTGGGCCTGTGTGAGAGGGTGTGTTCATGCAAGGCCTGTGTGAGCTGGTGTGTGTTCACACTGGGCCTGTGTGAGCGGTGGTGTCGGTCCATCTCGGGCCTCTTTGAGCGGTGGTGTGTGTTCACCCTGGGCCTGTGTGAGAGGTGGTGAGTGTTCACCATGGCCTGTGTGAGCGGTGGTGTGTTTACCTCGGGCCTGTGTGAGCTGGTGTGTGTTCACCCTGGGCCTGTGTGAGCTGGTGTGTGATCACCTCGGGCCTGTGTGAGCGGTGGTGTGTGTTCACCCTGGGCCTGTGTGAGTGGTGTGTGTTCATCCAGGCCTGTGTGAGCGGTGGTGTGTGTTTACCTTGGGCCTGTGTGAGTGGTGGTGTGTGTTCACCCTAGGTCGGTGTGAGCGGTGTTGTGTGTTCACCCTGGGCCTGTGTTAGCCTTGGTGTGTGTTCACCTCGGGCCTGTGTGAGCTGGTGTGTGTTCACCCCGGTCCTGTGTGAGCTGGTATGTGTTCACCCTGGGCGTGTGTGAGCTGGTGTGTGTTCACCTTTGGTTTGTGTGAGCTGGTGTGTGTTCACCCTGGGCCTGTGTGAGCGGTGGTGTGTGTTCACCTCGGGCCTGTGTCAGTGGTGGTGTGTGTTCACACTAGGCCTGTGTGAGGTTTGTGTTCACCCCTGGTCTGTGTGAGCGGTGGTGTGTGTTCACTCTGGGCCTGTGTGAGCTGGTGTGTGGTCACCCCAGTCCTGTGTGAGCTGGTGTGTGTTCACCCTGGGTGTGTGTGAGCTGGTGTGTGTTCACCTTCGGCCTGTGTCAGCTGGTGTGTTTTCATCCCGGGCTTGTGTGAGTAGGGTGTGTTCACGCAAGGCCTGTGTGAGCTGGTGTGTGTTCACCCGGGCCTGTGTGAGGTGTGTGTTCACCCTTGGCCTGTGTGAGCGGTGGTGTGTGTTTACCCTGGGCCTGTGTGAGTGGTGGTTTGTGTTCACCCTGGGCCTGTGTGAGCTGGTGTGTGATCACCTCGGGCCAATGTGAGCGTTGGTGTGTGTTCACCGTTGGCCTGTGTGTGCGGTGGTATGTGTTCACCGTTGGCCTGTGTGAGCGGTGGTGTGTGTTCACTCCAGGTCTGTGTGAGTGGTGGTGTGTGTTCACCCTGGCTTGTGTGAGTGGTCGTGTATGTTCACCCTGCGCCTGTGTGAGCTTGTGTGTGTTTACCTCGGGCCTGTGTGAGCGGTGGTGTGTGTTCACCCTGGGCCTATGTAAGCGGTGGTGTGTGTTCACCTCGGGCCTGTGTGAGTGGTGTTGTGGTTTCACCCTGGGTCTGTGTGAGCGGTGTTGTGTTTTAACCCTGGGCTTGTATGAGCTGGTGTGTGGTCACCCCGGGCCTGTGTGAGCTGGAGTGTGTTCACCCTGGACGTGTGTGAGCTGGTGTGTGTTCACCTTCGGCCTGTGTGAGCTGGTGTGTTTTCACCTTGTGCCTGTGTGAGAGGGTGTGTTCACGCCAGGCCTGTGTGAGCTGGTGTGTGTTCACGCCGGGCCTGTGTGAGCGGTGGTGTCGGTCCATCTCGGGCCTCTTTGAGCGGTGGTGTGTGTTCACCCTGCGCCTGTGTGAGCGGTGGTGTGTTTACCCCAGGCCTGTGGGAGCTGGTGTGTGTTCACCTTGGGCCTGTGTGAGCTGGTGTATGTTGACCCTGGGCCTGTGTGAGTGGTGGTTTGTGTTCACCCTGGGCCTGTGTGAGCTGGTGTGTGATCACCTCGGGCCTGCTTGAGCGGTGGTGTGTGTTCACCCTGGGCCTGTGTGAACGGTGGGGTGTGTTCACTCCAGGCCTGTGTTAGCCTTGGTGTGTGTTCACCTCGGGCTGTGTGTTCAGTGGTGTGTGTTCACCCTGGGCCTGTGTGAGTGGTGGTTGTGTTCAACCCGGGCCTGTGTGAGCGGTGGTGTGTGTTCACCCTGGGCCTGTGTGAGTGGTGGTGTATGTTCACCCTGCGCCTTTGTGAGCTGCTGTGTGTTCACCTTGGTCCTGTGTGAGCGGTAGTTTGTGTTCACCCTGGGCTTGTGTGAGTGGTGGTGTGTGTTCACCCTGGGCCTGTGTGAGTGGTGGTGTGTGTTCACCCAAGCCTGTGTGAGCTGGTGTGTGTTCTCCTTGGGCCTGTGTGAGCGGTGGTGTGTTTCACCCTGGGCCTGTGTGAGTGGTTGTTGTGTCTACCCGGGCCTGTGTGAGCGGTGGTGTGTGTGCACCTCGGGCCTGTGTGAGCGGTGGTGTGTGTTCACCCTAGGCCTATGTGAGTGGTGGTGTGTGTTCACCTCTGGCCTGTGTGAGCAGTGGTGTGTGTTCACCCCGGGCCTGTGTGAGTGGTAGTGTATGTTCACCCTGGGCTTGTGTGAGCGGTGGTGTGTGTTCACCCTGGGCCTGTGTGAGTGGTGGTGTGTGTTCACCCAAGCCTGTGTGAGCTGGTGTGTGTTCTCCTTGGGCCTGTGTGAGCGGTGGTGTGTGTTCACCCTGGGCCTGTGTGAGTGGTTGTTGTGTTCTACCCGGGCCTGTGTGAGTGGTGGTGTGTGTGCACCTCGGGCCTGTGTGAGCAGGGTGTGTGTTCACCCTGGGCCTATGTGAGTGGTGGTGTGTGTTCACCTCTGGCCTGTGTGAGCGGTGGTGTGTTCACCCCGGGCCTGTGTGAGCGGTGGTGTGTGTTCACCCCGGGCCTGTGTGAGCGGTAGTGTGTATTCACCGTGGGCCTGTGTGAGCGGTGGTGTGTGTTCACCCTGGACCTGCGTGAGCGGTGGTGTGTTTTCACCCTGGGCCTATGTGAGTGGTGGTGTGTGTTCACCTCTGGCCTGTGTGAGCGGTGTTGTGTGTTCACCCCGGGCCTGTGAGCTGTGTTGTGTGTTCACCCTGAGCCTGTGTGAGTGGTGGTGTGTGTTCACCCAAGCCTGTGTGAGCTGGTATGTGTTCTTCTTGGGCCTGTGTGAGCGGTGGTGTGTGTTCACCCTGGGCCTATGTGAGTGGTGGTGTGTGTTCACCTCTGGCCTGTGTGAGCGGTGGTGTGTGTTCACCCCGGGCCTGTGTGAGCGGTGGTGTGTGTTCACCCCGGGCCTGTGTGAGCGGTAGTTTGTGTTCACCGTGGGCCTGTGTGAGCGGTGGTGTGTGTTCACCCTGGACCTGCGTAGCGGTTCTGTGTGTTCACCCTAGCCTGTGTGAGCGGTGGTGTGTGTTCACCTCTGGTCTGTGTGAGTGGTGGTGTGTGTTCACCCTGGCCTGTGTGAGCTGGTGTGTTAACCCTGGGCCTGTGTGAGCGGTAGTGTGTGTTCACCCTGGGCCTGTGTGAGCGGTGGTGTGTGTTCACCTCGGGCCTCTGTGAGCGGTAGTGTGTGTTCACCCTGGGCCTGTGTGAGCGGTGGTGTGTGTTCACCTCGGGCCTCTGTGAGCGGTAGTGTGTGTTCTCCCTGGGCCTGTGTGAGCGGTGGTGAGTGTTCACCTCGGGCCTCTGTGAGCGGTAGTGTGTGTTCACCCTGGGCCTGTGTGAGCGGTGGTGTGTGTTCACCACGGGACTGTGTGAGCGGTGGTGTGTTTTCACCCTGGCCCTGTGTGAGCTGGTGTGTTTTGACCCCGGGCCTGTGTGAGTGTTGTGTGTGCACACAAGGCCTCTGTGAGCTGGTGTGTGATTACCCCGGGCCTGTGTGAGCGGTGTGTGTGTTCACCCTGGGCCTTTGTGAGCGGTGGTGTGTGTTCACCCTGGGCCTGTGTGAGGTGTGTGTTCACCCTGGACCTGTGTGAGCGTTGGAGTGTGTTTACCCTGGACCTGCGTGAGCGGTGGTGTGTGTTCACCTCGGGCCTCTGTGAGCGGTAGTGTGTGTTCACTCTAGCCTGTGTGAGCGGTGGTGTTTGCTCACCTCTGGTCTGTGTGAGTGGTGGTGTGTGTTCACCCTGGCCTGTGTGAGCTGGTGTGTTCACCCTGGGCCTGTGTGAGCGGTGGTGTGTGTTCACCCAAGGCCTGTGTGAGCTGGTGTGTGTTCACATCAGGCCTGTGTGAGCGGTGTTGTGCGTTCCCCCTGGGCCTGTGTGAGCGGTGGTGTGTGTTCTCCTCGGGCCTCTGTGAGCGGTAGTGTGTGTTCACCCTGGGCCTGTGTGAGCGGTGGTGTGTGTTCACCTCGGGCCTCTGTGAGCGGTAGTGTGTGTTCACCCTAGGCCTGTGTGAGCGGTGGTGTGTGTTCACCTCGGGCCTCTGTGAGCGGTAGTGTGTGTTCACCCTGGGCCTGTGTGAGCGGTGGTGTTGTTCACCCCGGGACTGTGTGAGCGGTGGTGTGTTTTCACCCTGGCCCTGTGTGAGCTGGTGTGTTTTGACCCCGGGCCTGTGTGAGTGTTGTGTGTGCACACAAGGCCTCTGTGAGCTGGTGTGTGATTACCCCGAGCCTGTGTGAGCGGTGTGTGTGTTCACCCTGGGCCTGTGTGAGCGGTGGTGTGTGTTCACCCTGGGCCTGTGTGAGGTGTGTGTTCACCCTGGGCCTGTGTGAGCGTTGGAGTGTGTTCACCCTGGACCTGCGTGAGCGGTGGTGTGTGTTCACCTCGGGCCTCTGTGAGCGGTAGTGTGTGTTCACCCTGGGCCTGTGTGAGCGTTGGAGTGTGTTCACCCTGGACCTGCGTGAGCAGTGGTGTGTGTTCACCTCGGGCCTGTGTGAGCGGTAGTGTGTTCACCCTGGGCCTGTGTGAGCGGTGGTGTGTGTTAACCCCAGGACTGTGTGAGCGGTGGTGTGTTTTCACCCCGGGCCTTTGTGAGTTTTGTGTGTGCACGCAAGGCCTGTGTGTGCTGGTGTGTGTTCACCCCGGGCCTGTGTGAACGGTGGTGTGTGTTCACCCTGGGCCTTTGTGAGCGGTGGTGTGTGTTCACCCTGGGGCTGTGTGAGGTGTGTGTTCACCCTGGGTTTGTGTGAGCGTTGGAGTGTGTTCACCCTGTACCTGCGTGAGCGGTGGTGTTTGTTCACGTTGGTCCTGTGTAAGTGGTGGTTTGTGTTCACCTCGGGCGTGTGAGAGTGGTGGTGTGTGTTCACCTGAGCCTTTGTGAGCGGTGGTATGTGTTCACCTCGGTCCTGTGTGAGTGGTGGTGTGTGTTGACCGTGGGCCTGTGTGAGGTGTGTGTTCACCCCCAATTCTGTGTGAGCGGTGGTGTGTTCACCCTGGGCCTGTGTGAGCTGGTGTGTGTTCACCCTAGGCCTGTGTGAGCGGTGGTGTGTGTTCACCTTGGGCGTGTGTGAGCGGTGGTGTGTGTACCCCAGGCCTGTGTGAGCTGGTGTGTGTTAACCCTGGGTCTGTGTGAGCTGATGTGTGAGATCACCTCGGGCCTGTGTGAGCTGATGTGTGAGATCACCTCGGGCCTGTGTGATCTGTGGTGTGTGTTCACCCTGGGCCTTTGTGAGTGGTGTGTGTGTTCATCCAGGCCTGTGTGAGCGGTGGTGTGTGTTTACCTTGGGCCTGTGTGAGTGGTGGTGTGTGTTCACCCTAGGTCTGTGTGAGCGGTGTTGTGTGTTCACCCTGGGCCTGTGTTAGCCGTGGTGTGTGTTCACCTCGGGCCTGTGTCAGTGGTGGTGTGTGTTCACCCCGGTCCTGTGTGAGCTGGTATGTGTTCACCATGGGTGTGCGTGAGCTGGTGTGTGTTCATCTTTGGCCTGTGTGAGCTGGTGTGTGTTCACCCTGGGCCTTTGTGAGCGGTGGTGTGTGTTCACCTCGGGCCTGTGTCAGTGGTGGTGTGTGTTCACACTAGGCCTGTGTGAGGTGTGTGTTCACCCCTGGTCTGTGTGAGCGGTGGTGTGTGTTCACTCTGGGCCTGTGTGAGCTGGTGTGTGTTCACCCTGAGTGTGTGTGAGCTGGTGTGTGTTCACCTTCGGCCTGTGTCAGCTGGTGTGTTTTCATCCCGAGCCTGTGTGAGTAGGGTGTGTTCACGCAAGGCCTGTGTGAGCTGGTGTGTGTTCACCCGGGACTGTGTGAGGTGTGTGTTCACCCTTGGCCTGTGTGAGCGGTGGTGTGTGTTTATCCTGGGCCTGTGTGAGCTGGTTTGTGTTCACCCTGGGCCTGTGTGAGCTGGTGTGTGATCACCTCGGGCCAATGTGAGCGTTGGTGTGTGTTCACCCTTGGCCTGTGTGAGCGGTGGTGTGTGTTCACTCCAGGCCTGTGTGAGCGGTGGTGTGTGTTCACTCCTGGCCTGTGTGAGCGGTGGTGTATGTTCACCCTGGCTTGTGTGAGTGGTCGTGTATGTTCACCCTGCGCCTGTGTGAGCTGGTGTGTGTTCACTTCGGGCCTGTGTGAGCTGGTGTGTGTTCACCTCGGGCCTGTGTGAACGGTGGTGTGTGTTCACACTGGGCCTGTGTAAGCTGTGGTGTGTGTTCACCCTGGGCCTGTGTGAGGTGTGTATTCACCACGGGTCTGTGTGAACGGTGGTGTGTTTTAACCCTGAGCCTGTGTGAGCTGGTTTGTGTTCACCCTGGGCCTGTGTGAGCTGGTATGTGATCACCTTGGGCCAATGTGAGCGGTGGTGTGTGTTCACCCTGGGCCTATGTGAGCGGTGGTGTGTATTCACTCCAGGCCTGTGTGAGCCGTGGTGTGTATTCACTCCAGGCCTGTGTGAGCGGTGGTGTGTGTTCACCTCGGGTCTGTGTGAGCGGTGGTGTGTTTTAACCCTGGACCTGTGTGAGCTGGTGTGTGATCACCTCGGGCCAATGTGAGCAGTGGTGTGTGTTCACCCTGGGCCTGTGTGAGCGGTGGTGTGTATTCACTCCAGGCCTGTGTGAGCGGTGGTGTGTGTTCACCTTGGGTCTGTGTGAGCGGTGGTGTGTGTTCACCGTGGCATTTGTGAGGTGTGTGTTCACCTCTGGTCTGTGTGAGCGGTGGTGTGTGTTCAACTCTGGTCTGTGTGTGGTGGTGTGTGTTCACCCTGGGCCTGTGTGAGCGGTGGTGTGTGTTCACCCTGGGCCTGTGTGATTGGTGGTGTATGTTCATTCTTGCCAGTGTGAGCTGGTTTGTGTTCACCTCGGGCTTGTGTGAGAGGTGGGGTGTGTCACCCTGGGCCTGTGTGAGCGGTGGTGTGTGTTCACCCTGGGCCTGTGTGAGGTGTGTGTTCACCATGGGTCTGTGTGAGCGGTGGTGTGTTTTAACCCTGGGCCTGTGTGAGCTGGTGTGTGTTCACCCTGGGCCTTTGTGAGCGGTGGTGTGTGCTCACCTCGGGCCTGTGTGAGTGGTGGTGTGTGTTCACCCTGGGCCTGTGTGAGCGGTGTTGTGTTTTAACCCTGGGCCTGTGTGAGCAGTGGTGTGTGTTCACCCTGGCATGTGTGAGGTGTGTGTTCACCTCGGGCCTGTGTGAGCGGCAGTGTGTGTTCACCCTAGCCTGTGTGAGCGGTGGTGTGTGTTCACCCTGGCATGTGTGAGGTGTGTGTTCACCTCGGGCCTGTGTGAACGGTGGTGTGTGTTCCCCCTAGCCTGTGTGAGCGGTGATGTGTGTTCACCTCTGGTCTGTGTGAGTGGTGGTGTGTGTTCACCCTGGGCCTGTGTGAGCGGTGGTGTGTGTTCACTCCAGACCTGTGTGAGCGGTGGTGTGTGTTCACTCCCGGCCTATGTGAGCGGTGGTGTGTGTTCACATTGGGCCTGTGTGAGCGGTGGTGTATGTTCACCCTTGCCAGTGTGAGCTGTTTTGTGTTCACCTTGGGCCTGTGTGAGAGGTGGTGTGTGTTCACCCTGGGCTTGTGTGAGCAGTGGTGTGTGTTCACCCTGGGCCTGTGTGAGGTGTGTGTTCACCCTGGGCCTGTGTGAGCGGTGGTGTGTGTTCACCTCGGGCCTGTGTGAGTGGTGGTGTGTGTTCACCCTGGACCTGTGTGAGTGGTGTTGGGTTTTAACCCTGGGCCTGTGTGAGCTGGTGTGTGGTCACACCGGGCCTGTGTGAGCTGGTGTGTGTTCACCCTGGGCCTGTGTGAGAGGTGGTGAGTGTTCACCCTGGGCCTGTGTGAGTGGTGGTGTGTTTACCCTGGGCCTGTGGGAGCTGGTGTGTGTTCACCCTGGGCATGTTTGAGCTGGTGTATGTTGACCCTGGGCCTGTGTGAGCTGGTGTGTGATCACCTCGGGCCTGTGTGAGCGGTGGTGTGTGTTCACTCCAGGCCTGTGTGAGTGATGTTGTGTGTTCACCTCGGGCCCGTGAGAGTGGTGTTGTTTGTTCACCCCAGGCCTGTGTGAGTGGTGGTGTATGTTCACCCTGGGCCTGTGTTAGCTGGTGTGTGTTCACCCTGGGCCTGTGTGAGCGGTGGTGTGTTTTCACTTCGGGCCTGTGTGAGTGGTGATGTGGTTTCACCCTGGGCCTGTGTGAGCGGTGTTGTGTTTTAACCCTGAGCTTGTATGAGCTGGTGTGTGGTCACTCCGGGCCTGTGTGAGCTGGAGTGTGTTCACCCTGGGCGTGTGTGAGCTGGTGTGTGTTCACCTTCGGCCTGTGTGAGCTGGTGTGTGTTCACCCCGGGCCTGTGTGAGAGGGTGTGTTCACGCAAGGCCTGTGTGAGCTGGTGTGTGTTCACGACGGGCCTGTGTGAGCGGTGGTGTCGGTCCATCTCGGGCCTCTTTGAGCGGTGGTGTGTGTTCACCCTGGGCCTGTGTGAGAGGTGGTGAGTGTTCACCATGGCCTATGTGAGCGGTGGTGTGTTTACCCCAGGCCTGTTTGAGCTGGTGTGTGTTAACCCTGGGCCTGTGTGAGCTGATGTGTGAGATCACCTCGGGCCTGTGTGAGCTGATGTGTGAGATCACCTCGGGCCTGTGTGAGCTGTGGTGTGTGTTCACCCTGGGCCTTTGTGAGTGGTGTGTGTGTTCATCCAGGCCTGTGTGAGCGGTGGTGTGTGTTTACCTTGGGCCTGTGTGAGTGGTGGTGTGTGTTCACCCTAGGTCTGTGTGAGCGGTGTTGTGTGTTCACCCTGGGCCTGTGTTAGCTGTGGTGTGTGTTCACCTTGGGCCTGTGTGAGCTGGTGTGTGTTCACCTCGGTCCTGTGTGAGTAGGGTGTGTTCACGCAAGGCCTGTGTGAGTTGGTGTGTGTTCACCCGGGCCTGTGTGAGGTGTGTGTTCACCCTTGGCCTGTGTGAGCGGTGGTGTGTGTTTACCATGGGCCTGTGTGAGCTGGTTTATGTTCACCCTGGGCCTGTGTGAGCTGGTGTGTGATCACCTCGGGCCAATGTGAGCGTTGGTGTGTGTTCACCCTTGGCCTGTGTGAGCGGTGGTGTGTGTTCACTCCAGGCCTGGTTGAGCGGTGGTGTGTGTTCACTCCTGGCCTGTGTGAGCGGTGGTGTGTGTTCACCGTGGCTTGTGTGAGTGGTCGTGTATGTTCACCCTGCGCCTGTGTGAGCTGGTGTGTGTTCACTTCGGACCTGTGTGAGCGGTGGTGTGTGTTCACCCTGGGCCTGTTAGCTGGTGTGTGTTCACCCTGGGCCTGTGTGAGCGGTGGTGTGTGTTCACCTCGGGCCTGTGTGAGTGGTGGTGTGGTTTCACCCTGGGCCTGTGTGAGCGGTGTTGTGTTTTAACCCTGGGCTTGTATGAGCTGGTGTGTGGTCACCCCGGGCCTGTGTGAGCTGGAGTGTGTTCACCCTGGGCGTGTGTGAGCTGGTGTGTGTTCACCTTTGGCCTGTGTGAGCTGGTGTGTTTTCACCCTGTGCCTGTGTGAGAGGGTGTGTTCACGCCAGGCCTGTGTGAGCTGGAGTGTGTTCACCCTGGGCGTGTGTGAGCTGGAGTGTGTTCACCTTCGGTCTGTGTGAGCTGGTGTGTTTTCACCATGTGCCTGTGTGAGAGGGTGTGTTCACGCCAGGCCTGTGTGAGCTGGTGTGTGTTCACGCCGGGCCTGTGTGAGCGGTGGTGTCGGTCCTTCTCGGGCCTCTTTGAGCGGTGGTGTGTGTTCACCCTGGGCCTGTGTGAGCGGTGGTGTGTTCACCCCGGGCCTGTGGGAGCTGGTGTGTGTTCACCCTGGGCCTGTGTGAGCTGGTGTATGTTGACCCTGGGCCTGTGTGAGCGGTGGTTTGTGTTCCCCCTGGGCCTGTGTGAGCTGGTGTGTGATCACCCCGGGCCTGTGTGAGCGGTGGTGTGTGTTCACCTCGGACCTGTGTGAGTGGTGGTGTGTGTTCACCCTGGGCCTGTGTGAGTGGTGTTGGGTTTTAACCCTGGGCCTGTGTGAGCTGGTGTGTGGTCACACCGGGCCTGTGTGAGCTGATGTGTGTGTTCACCCTGGGCCTGTGTGAGAGGTGGTGAGTGTTCACCCTGGGCCTGTGTGAGTGGTGGTGTGTTTACCCTGGGCCTGTGGGAGCTGGTGTGTGTTCACCCTGGGCATGTTTGAGCTGGTGTATGGTGACCCTGGGCCTGTGTGAGCTGGTGTGTGATCACCTCGGGCCTGTGTGAGTGGTGGTGTGTGTTCACTCCAGGCCTGTGTGAGTGATGTTGTGTGTTCACCTCGGGCCCGTGAAAGCGGTGTTGTTTGTTCACCCCAGGCCTGTGTGAGTGGTGGTGTGTGTTCACCCTGGGCCTGTGTGAGCGGTGGTGTGTTTTCACCTCGGGCCTGTGTGAGTGGTGGTGTGGTTTCACCCTGGGCCTGTGTGAGCGGTGTTGTGTTTTAACCCTGGGCTTGTATGAGCTGGTGTGTGGTCACCCCGGGCATGTGTGAGCTGGAGTGTGTTCACCCTGGGCGTGTGTGAGCTGGTGTGTGTTCACCTTTGGTCTGTGTGAGCTGGTGTGTTTTCACCCTGGGCCTGTGTGAGAGGGTGTGTTCATGCAAGGCCTGTGTGAGCTGGTGTGTGTTCACGCCGGGCCTGTGTGAGCGGTGGTGTCGGTCCATCTCGGGCCTCTTTGAGCGGTGGTGTGTGTTCACCCTGGGCCTGTGTGAGAGGTGGTGAGTGTTCACCATGGCCTGTGTGAGCAGTGGTGTGTTTACCCCAGGCCTGTGTGAGCTGGTGTGTGTTAACCCTGGGCCTGTGTGAGCTGATGTGTGAGATCACCTCGGGCCTGTGTGAGCTGATGTGTGAGATCACCTCGGGCCTGTGTGAGCTGTGGTGTGTGTTCACCCTGGGCCTTTGTGAGTGGTGTGTGTGTTCATCCAGGCCTGTGTGAGCGGTGGTGTGTGTTTACCTTGGGCCTGTGTGAGTGGTGGTGTGTGTTCACCCTAGGTCTGTGTGAGCGGTGTTGTGTGTTCACCCTGGGCCTGTGTTAGCCGTGGTGTGTGTTCATTTCGGGCCTGTGTGAGCTGGTGTGTGTTCACCCCGGTCCTGTGTGAGCTGGTTTGTGTTCACCCTGGGTGTGTGTGAGCGGTGGTGTGTGTTCACTCTGGGCCTGTGTGAGCTGGTGTGTGGTCACCCCAGTCCTGTGTGAGCTGGTGTGTGTTCACCCTGGGTGTGTGTGAGCTGGTGTATGTTCACCTTCGGCCTGTGTCAGCTGGTGTTTTTTCATCATGGGCCTGTGTGAGTAGGGTGTGTTCACGCAAGGCCTGTGTTAGTTGGTGTGTGTTCACCCGGGCCTGTGTGAGGTGTGTGTTCACCCTTGGCCTGTGTGAGCGGTGGTGTGTATTTACCCAGGGCCTGTGTGAGCTGGTTTGTGTTCACCCTGGGCCTGTGTGAGCTATGTGTGATCACCTCGGGCCAATGTGAGCGTTGGTGTGTGTTCACCCTTGGCCTGTGTGAGCGGTGGTGTGTGTTCACTCCAGGCCTGGTTGAGCGGTGGTGTGTGTTCACTCCTGGCCTGTGTGAGCGGTGGTGTGTGTTCACCATGGCTTGTGTGAGTGGTCGTGTATGTTCACCCTGCGCCTGTGTGAGCTGGTGTGTGTTCACTTCGGGCCTGTGTGAGCGGTGGTGTGTGTTCACCCTGGGCCTGTGTTAGCTGGTGTGTGTTCACCCTGGGCCTGTGTGAGCGGTGGTGTGTGTTCACCTCGGGCCTGTGTGAGTGGTGGTGTGGTTTCACCCTGGGCCTGTGTGAGCTGTGTTGTGTTTTAACCCTGGGCTTGTATGAGCTGGTGTGTGGTCACCCCGGGCCTGTGTGAGCTGGAGTGTGTTCACCCTGGGCGTGTGTGAGCTGGTGTGTGTTCACCTTCGGCCTGTGTGAGCTGGTGTGTTTTCACCCTGGGCCTGTGTGAGAGGGTGTGTTCACGCAAGGCCTGTGTGAGCTGGTGTGTGTTCACGCCGGGCCTGTGTGAGCGGTGGTGTCGGTCCATCTCGGGTCTCTTTGAGCGGTGGTGTGTGTTCACCCTGGGCCTGTGTGAGCGGTGGTGTGTTCACCCCGGGCCTGTGGGAGCTGGTGTGTGTTCACCCTGGGCCTGTGTGAGCTGGTGTATGTTGACCCTGGGCCTGCGTGAGTGGTGGTTTGTGTTCCCCCTGGGCCTGTGTGAGCTGGTGTGTGATCACCTCGGGCCTGTGTGAGCGGTGGTGTGTGTTCACCTCGGACCTGTGTGAGTGGTGGTGTGTGTTCACCCTGGGCCTGCGTGAGTGGTGTTGGGTTTTAACCCTGGGCCTGTGTGAGCTGTTGTATGGTCACACCGGGCCTGTGTGAGCTGGTGTGTGATCACCTCGGGCCTGTGTGAGCGGTGGTGTGTGTTCACCTCGGACCTGTGTGAGTGGTGGTGTGTGTTCACCCTGGGCCTGTGTGAGTGGTGTTGGGTTTTAACCCTGGGCCTGTGTGAGCTGTTGTATGGTCACACCGGGCCTGTGTGAGCTGGTGTGTGTTCACCCTGGGCCTGTGTGAGAGGGTGTGTTCACGCAAGGCCTGTTTGAGCTGGTGTGTGTTCATGCCGGGCCTGTGTGAGCGGTGGTGTCGGTCCATCTTGGGCCTTTTTGATAGATGGTGTGTGTTTACCCAGGGCCTGTGTGAGTGGTGGTGTGTTTACCCTGGGCCTGTGGGAGCTGGTGTGTGTTCACCCTTGGCATGTTTGAGCTGGTGTATGTTGACCCTGGGCCTGTGTGAGCTGGTGTGTGATCACCTCGGGCCTGTGTGAGCGGTGGTGTGTGTTCACTCCAGGCCTGTGTGAGTGATGTTGTGTGTTCACCTCGGGCCCGTGAGAGCGGTGGTGTGTTTTCACCCTGGGCCTGTGTGAGTGGGGGTGTGTTCACCCCTGGATTGTGTGAGCTGGTGTGCGTTCACCTCGGGTCTGTGTGAGTGCCTGTGTTTTTTCACCCAGGGGCTGTGTGAGCAGGGGTGTGTTTACCCCGGGCCTGTGTGAGCTGGTGTCCGTTCACCCTGGGCCTGTGTGTGCGGTGGTGTGTTTACCCCAGGCCTGTGTGAGCTGGTGTGTGTTAACCCTGGGCCTGTGTGAGCTGATGTGTGAGATCACCTCGGGCCTGTGTGAGCTGTGGTGTGTGTTCACCCTGGGCCTTTGTGAGTGGTGTGTGTGTTCATCCAGGCCTGTGTGAGCGGTGGTGTGTGTTTACCTTGGGCCTGTGTGAGTGGTGGTGTGTGTTCACCCTAGGTCTGTGTGAGCGGTGTTGTGTGTTCACCCTGGGCCTGTGTTAGCCGTGGTGTGTGTTCACCTTGGGCCTGTGTGAGCTGGTGTGTGTTCACCCCGGTCCTGTGTGAGCTGGTATGTGTTCACCCTGGGTGTGTGTGAGCTGGTGTGTGTTCACCTTTGGCCTGTGTGAGCTGGTGTGTGTTCACCCTGGGCCTTTGTGAGCGGTGGTGTGTGTTCACCTCGGGCCTATGTCAGTGGTGGTGTGTGTTCACACTAGGCCTGTGTGAGGTGTGTTCACCCCTGGTCTGTGTGAGCGGTGGTGTGTGTTCACTCTGGGCCTGTGTGAGCTGGTGTGTGGTCACCCCAGTCCTGTGTGAGCTGGTGTGTGTTCACCTGGGTGTGTGTGAGCTGGTGTGTGTTCACCTTCGGCCTGTGTCAGCTGGTGTGTTTTCATCCCGGGCCTGTGTGAGTAGGGTGTGTTCACGCAAGGCCTGTGTGAGCTGGTGTGTGTTCACCCTTGGCCTGTGTGAGCGGTGGTGTGTGTTTACCCTGGGCCTGTGTGAGTGGTGGTTTGTGTTCACCCTGGGCCTGTGTGAGCTGGTGTGTGATCACCTCGGGCCAATGTGAGTGGTGGTGTGTGTTCACCCTGGCTTGTGTGAGTGGTCGTGTATGTTCACCCTGCGCCTGTGTGAGCTGGTGTGTGTTCACTTCGGGCCTGTGTGAGCAGTGGTGTGTGTTCACCCTGGGCCTGTGTTAGCTGGTATGTGTTCACCCTGGGCCTGTGTGAGCGGTGGTGTGTGTTCACCTCGGGCCTGTGTGAGTGGTGGTGTGGTTTCACCCTGGGCCTGTGTGAGCGGTGTTGTGTTTTAACCCTGGGCTTGTATGAGCTGGTGTGTGGTCACCCCGGGCCTGTGTGAGCTGGAGTGTGTTCACCCTGGGCGTGTGTGAGCTGGTGTGTGTTCACCTTCGGCCTGTGTGAGCTGGTGTGTTTTCACCCTGTGCCTGTGTGAGAGAGTGTGTTCACGCCAGGCCTGTGTGAGCTGGTGTGTGTTCACCCTGGGCCTTTGTGAGCGGTGGTGTGTGTTCACCTCGGGCCTGTGTCAGTGGTGGTGTGTGTTCACACTAGGCCTGTGTGAGGTGTGTTCACCCCTGGTCTGTGTGAGCGGTGGTGTGTGTTCACTCTGGGCCTGTGTGAGCTGGTGTGTGGTCACCCCAGTCCTGTGTGAGCTGGTGTGTGTTCACTTGGGTGTGTGTGAGCTGGTGTGTGTTCACCTTCGGCCTGTGTCAGCTGGTGTGTTTTCATCCCGGGCCTGTGTGAGTAGGGTGTGTTCACGCAAGGCCTGTGTGAGCTGGTGTGTGTTCACCCTTGGCCTGTGTGAGCGGTGGTGTGTGTTTACCCTGGGCCTGTGTGAGCTGGTTTGTGTTCACCCTGGGCCTGTGTGAGCTGGTGTGTGATCACCTCGGGCCAATGTGAGCGGTGGTGTGTGTTCACCCTGGCTTGTGTGAGTGGTCGTGTATGTTCACCCTGCGCCTGTGTGAGCTGGTGTGTGTTCACTTCGGGCCTGTGTGAGCGGTGGTGTGTGTTCACCCTGGGCCTGTGTTAGCTGGTGTGTGTTCACCCTGGGCCTGTGTGAGCGGTGGTGTGTGTTCACCTCGGGCCTGTGTGAGTGGTGGTGTGGTTTCACCCTGGGCCTGTGTGAGCGGTGTTGTGTTTTAACCCTGGGCTTGTATGAGCTGGTGTGTGGTCACCCCGGGCCTGTGTGAGCTGGAGTGTGTTCACCCTGGGCGTGTGTGAGCTGGTGTGTGTTCACCTTCGGCCTGTGTGAGCTGGTGTGTTTTCACCCTGGGCCTGTGTGAGAGGGTGTGTTCACGCCAGGCCTGTGTGAGCTGGTGTGTGTTCACGCCGGGCCTGTGTGAGCGGTGGTGTCGGTCCATCTCGGGCCTCTTTGAGCGGTGGTGTGTGTTCACCCTGCGCCTGTGTGAGCGGTGGTGTGTTCACCCTGGGCCTGTGGGAGCTGGTGTGTGTTCACCCTGGGCCTGTGTGAGCTGGTGTATGTTGACCCTGGGCCTGTGTGAGTGGTGGTTTGTGTTCCCCCTGGGCCTGTGTGAGCTGGTGTGTGATCACCTCGGGCCTGTGTGAGCGGTGGTGTGTGTTCACCTCGGACCTGTGTGAGTGGTGGTGTGTGTTCACCCTGGGCCTGTTTGAGTGGTGTTATGTTTTAACCCTGGGCCTGTGTGAGCTGGTGTGTGTTCACTCTGGGCGTGTGTGAGCTGGTGTGTGTTCACCTTCGGCCTGTGTGAGCTGGTGTGTGTTCACCCTGGGCCTGTGTGAGAGGGTGTGTTCACGCAAGGCCTGTTTGAGCTGGTGTGTGTTCATGCCGGGCCTGTGTGAGCGGTGGTGTCGGTCCATCTTGGGCCTCTTTGAGCGGTGGTGTGTGTTCACCCTGGGCTTGTGTGAGAGGTGGTGAGTATTCACCCTGGGCCTGTGTGAGCGATGGTGTGTTTACCCTGGGCCTGTGGGAGCTGGTGTGTGTTCACCCTGGGCATGTGTGAGCTGGTGTATGTTGACCCTGGGCCTGTGTGAGCTGGTGTGTGATCACCTCGGGCCTGTGTGAGCGGTGGTGTGTGTTCACTCCAGGCCTGTGTGAGTGACGTTGTGTGTTCACCTCGAGCCCGTGCGAGCGGTGTTGTTTGTTTACCCCAGGCCTGTGTGAGTGGTGGTGTATGTTCACCCTGGGCCTGTGTGAGCTGGTGTGTGTTCACCTCAGGCCTGTGTGAGCGGTGATGTGTGTTCACCCTGGGCCTGTGTGAGGTGTTTGTTCACCCTGGGTCTTTGTGAACGGTGGTGTGTGTTAACCCTGGGCCTGTGTGAGCTGGTTTGTGTTCACCCTGGGCCTGTGTGAGCTGGTGTGTGATCACCTCGGGCCAATGTGAGCAGTGGTGTATGTTCACCCTGGGCCTGTGTGAGTGGTGGTGTGTGTTCACCTCGGGCCTGTATGAGCTTTTGTTTGTGTTCACCCTGGGCTTGGGTGAGCGGTGGTGTGCATTCACCCCGGGCCTGTGAATCGGTGGTGTGTTTTCACCCCAGGCCTGTGTGAGTGGTGGTGTGTTTTCATCCCGGGCCTGTGTGAGTGGGGGTGTGTTCACCCCGGGCCTGTGTGAGCTGGTGTGCGTTCACCTCGAGTCTGTGTGAGCGCTTGTGTTTTTTCACCCCGGGCCTGTGTGAGCAGGGGTATGTTCACCCCGGGCCTGTGTGAGCTGGTGTGCGTTCACCCTGGGCCTGTGTGAGCGGTGGTGTGTTTTCACCCCGGGCCTGTGTGAGTTGGGGTGTGTTCACCCTGGGCCTGTGTGAGCGTTGGTGTGAGCCAGAGTCCTGGACAGGGGTTCCCAGCTCTTGTCTCTCCTCTCAGGGGATCGTGGTAGACGTGCCTTTTGCCTCCTTCTTCCTGAGCCAGCTGCTCGGTCACCACCACAGCCTCTTCTACAGCTCGGTGGACGAACTTCCTTCTCTGGACTCGGAGTTCTATAAAAACCTCACCTCCATTAAGGTGGGTGGCTCAGCTGGTGCTCAGCAGGTCTCACAACGCAGGGCTCGGCCTGTCGTCTCATCCTGGAGCAGTTCCTCACCCAGTCGCTGCTGCTGCTCCAGGTCCTCTCTGGGCCCGTCCTCGGGCTGGCTGCGGCTCCTCCCTGGCGGCTGAGTGGCCTTTCTTCAGGCTCTGAGCAGCCACTGTTTTTAGCGCTGCCACAGCGGCCTCGGCCAGGCGCCCTCAGGCTTCAAGGGTGCGGCGCTCCCGGCCAACACTCTCCCTTCTCTGTGCCTTAGCGCTACGACGGGGACATCGCTGACCTGGGCCTGACGCTGTCCTACGATGAGGACGTCATGGGGCAGGTGAGCCGGCATGTGGGCCCTTCCTCAAGCTCCCCGCCTCCTGGGTCTCTCAGACCCGTGAGCTGAGGCTCTGCCCCGCGTCCGTCCCTCACCCCTCCTCCCTCCCCTGCCTGCCAGGAGAGGCTCCTGTCAACGTGGCCTTTACAAGTGCGCCTGCGCCTTAGGGTCGTTCCCCAGAGAAGGGATCCCGTTTGTAATGTCGCTCCTCGTGCCGAGCATCGGCTGTTACAAATGAGCATTGTGACTTGAAGAGGGAGAGGCAGCCTGCGGAGAAGCGCCTCCAACAGTCCCCGTCGGGAGCACAGTGGGAGAAGTCATGGGTGGTGCAGGCAGTGTGTCTGCTCAGCCCCCTTCAGTGGTGTCCCGGAGGCGCCCAAGCTCCCCGAGGTGGCTCTGGAGGAGACGCGCCGTGTGCCCGTTGGTGCCGAGCTGACTTCTCAGACGCAGCCCCCCACCCAGCCATGGTTTTCTTATCTTACACAAGTCCTGGTGCCAAATGTGAGTCTTTGCAGGGACCAGCGGGAGCCCCGTGTGCTGTGCCACCCTCCCAAGGCCCCGAGCAGCCTGGAGAAGGAGGCAGCACACTGCATCCACTGCGCAGTCCAGCCCGGCCCGCCACAGCGCGCTTCCCTGCCGAGAGCAGGGCGCGTCTGCAGCCACTCAGTCAGGTGTTCGCTGGAGCCCCCTGTGGGACCCCTGGCTGCGCGAAACACGTGGCCAAAGGGCCAGCTGTAGTGTGAACATAGGGCTGAAAATGGAAACCACCTGCAAGTCTAGTGCCTGGAGGTGGCGGGTTGCCTGTGTCCTTCCAGACTTTCCCTGTAGGCATTTATATATATGTGGGGGTGGGGCATAAATGATACCACACCATGTGGTACCGTGTGTTATGCTATCGTATACTCTTTTTTTTCTTTCCAATAAACACACTCTTTCATATTCTTTAACAACCCAAGTATGGCTGTACCAGTTAACGTCTGCGGTGGTCTTAAATGCCAACCTGTGTCCCTCCGTGACATCCTGGAGCTTAATGCACATGTTGAGCGAGGGCTGGATGAGAAGACACCTGTCACACTGACCATGCAGTGTCTGCTTGTTGATGGTTTAACCCCAAGGTTTGCTGCAGAAATTCTCTGGAATAATCGGCCCAATACCAGTGAGGGTGGAAAAGAAGTTTATTACACCTTAGGCCAAATTTAGGATAGCCCTGGGGAAACTCCAGCCCCGAGCTCCACGTGAGCCCTCACTGTATAGAACAAGGGCAGAGGCAGGCAGGCCTAAGATTTTGAGGCATGGCGGTTAATGATTGCAGGAAATCCCTGAGCAGCTGCAGCCCGCATGGCTAATGTCTACTTGACTTAAGACCTTTATTCAGGTGGTTGTTCGGGCACATGGCCTTCCTTCCTACTAACTTTTCTACCACAGGTTTTGTGAAAACTTACCATTCCCAAACACGTACCACATTATTATAGTTATTGGTGCCAGGCCCTTTCATCTCCAGGATGCTTTACTTCCATGTTAAAATTCTCTTGTAATTTCTCCCCATCTCCTCCCCAGCTTGTTTGCCATGAACTGGTTCCTGGAGGGAAGACCATTCCCGTTACAAATGAAAACAAGTGAGTATTGCAATTGGATGTTTCAGGTCACCGTTCAGACTTCATTCTGGCTCTCCGGGTTCACGGCAAGAAGTTATTAAGATAGATTGGAGTAGAAAGAGGCCATAAATATGATGGAATTTACTGGGTACAGTGCATAGGCCAGAATTGCACTAAATTCGGTTTGCAAGATAAGAATTGACGACAACTTTTCACAGTAGCGTCTCTCAGGTCAAAGGCCCCCAGGCCACGGTGTTCTTGGGAATGCGATGGCAGTCTGCTACAGGCAGGTGGATTCGGAGCCACCACGGCCCACTGTCCTGAGCTTGGAGGCACAGGCGGGGACACCCTGGAGGGTCAGCTCCTTTGGAGTGACAGTTGTAGGAATGCTACTCTGGAGTAGACCCGGCAGTGGATTCACGTGCAGCCGGCACGTGCTTAGACATGGGGAGCTGGAAGGCCTGGAGGCCCAGCAGCTGTTGTCACAGATAATAGGCTTTCTGGGAATCTGTTATAAATGTCAACTCTTTTAGAAAACTCCTCAGGGCACTGTCACTACCTGGCACTATTCTCGCCTTATTAAAGGAGTTCTTTTAGTTGTCTTTTTGGAACCAAGGATTGAACCCAGACCACCACACCTGCAAAGCAGGCACTTTGCCGCTGAGCTCCATCCCGGCCCCTATTCTTGCCTTATTAAAACAAGGCCTGGCATGAGGAGTGGACTGTGGCCCCGTCTGCCTGCCAGTCTTTGGCCACCAGGCTCAGCTGGGCATTCGCAGTGCTCATCTGAGGGAGCAGTGAGGCGCAGTCCCACCTGTGAGTCAGCTGGGCCAGATGCAGGTAGCCGTCCAGCGTCCTGAGCATCCTGTTCTCGCAGGTCGGCGGTTCAGTCTGTGCTCATGGAGCGTTTATCTCAACACAGACTCCTGTGTTCCCAGCCTGTTGCTAAGTAAGGGCCAGGGCATCCGTCCTGCGGACCGACCCCGTAGGCCTGGCAGTGCCCATTCCCTTCCTCGGAGGAGGTATTTGATCTCACACTCTCTGGGTGTTGAAGTTTCCTATTCATATTTTCTTTCTCTGTCTCTATCTGTAAAACAAAACAGTATTAATAACCTGCTTTAAAAGATGCATGGAAGTAGTAGCATTAATAGAAAAATCATACTTAGCCGTGTGTGGTGTTGCACATTAGTACTTGGGAGTCTGAGACAGGAGGATCGCACCTTCAGGACAGCCTCATCAATGTAGCTAGCATGACTCTCAGAAACTAGCAAAACCCTGTTTCAAAACAAACTTTGAAAAAGAGGGCTGGGCGTATAACTCCGTGTAGAATGCTTGGGTTCAATCCCCGGTACCAAAATTTTAAAAATACCCGGGCGTGGTGGCGCACGCTTGTCATCCCCGCGCTTGGGAGGCGGAGACAGGAGGATCGCGCAGGTTCGAAGCCAGCCGCGCTGGCTTAAGAGAGCCTGTTTCCAAAAATAAAATAGGCCTGGGAGTGTAGCCCAAAGGTAGAAGGGCTTCCAGGAGGCCCTGTACCACCAAAAAAATAAAAATAAAAATAAAAAAATAAAAACATAGTGACAGACAGTGTACCATTGAGGAGAGTGTCGCCGTGGTGACCGCCACTGCTGTGACAGACAGTGTACCATTGAGGAGAGTGTCGCCGTGGTGACCGCCACTGCTGTGGTGAGATGCTCTGAACTGTTTGTATTTTGTAAAATGGTGCGGAAATGACTGGACTCATCTCTCAGCCCATTGGTAGCCTCCTTTTGGTTTCCACTCTTTTCTCTTTCTAACAGAATTAGTTACATCCACCTGATGGCACATTTTCGAATGCACACTCAAATAAAAAATCAGACAGCTGCCCTCATTAGCGGATTTCGTTCCATCATCAAACCCGAGTGGATCCGAATGTTCTCCGCCCCTGAGCTGCAGCGTCTCATCTCCGGTGACAATGCCGAGATCGACCTGGATGATTTAAAGTAGGGGCGGTGAGGAGGGGGGGACTGGTCAGGCCTCAGAAGGCGGGCAGCGCCCTTGCTGGGCCCGTGTGCAAGCTGTTCCAAGAGCCGCTTGCCAAACCTCCTCCACCTCCCTGAGCGCTGGCTGCGCGGCTTGGAATAAAAGCTCACCCCGTTGTCCACCCGGGGACCAATAAGTAGAAGCAGGTCTCGACCGGGCCGCTACGGCTCTGGCAAATAGTGTCACGGGCTCTCGGGTTGGCTCCCAGACTCTGCCGAGTGAGCATGCGCCCTCAGCCTTAAGAGGTCATCTCAGGAGCCCTGCCTGAGCGCTGCTAAGTGCCCGTCTCTATGCTGCTGAGCCCTGTCTGGGTTGTTTGCAGGAAGCACACGGTATACTACGGCGGCTTTCACGGGAGCCACAGGGTCATCATCTGGCTCTGGGATATTCTGGCCTCCGACTTCACACCTGAAGAGAGAGCCATGTTTCTAAAGGTATTTTATTTATTACCTGTATGTGTGTTCCTGGGTGAGTAGATATTCTCAGAAACCTACAGTCCTAATTTACCCTGGAAAAACTGGAATTTTCAAGAGGACCCTGCATTAACAACACCTTGTCTCCTAGGCAGGCCTGCCTCAGAGTCGAACAGGAGCCAGAGAGGGGTGGGGGCGGGAGGCCACGCCCACTGCCCTCCCCCTACCCCCCCCCCCCGCCACCTCCCTCCCTGGGTGGGCAGGCTTTCTTTCCCTTTATGAAAGAAGTAAACGATGTTTATTACCTAATTTAAGAAAACACAGACAAAATTTAAACAGTCCTTCAATCCTAAGTGTTCCAGCAATGTAGATGCATAATAAACTGTCCCCATCCCTACCCCCAGGGCTGCCTCGTGCACCCTTGTCCTCGGTGGTGTCACAGGCGCGCACCAGGCACATGCCCGCAGTGGCGGGTTGCAGCCGGTGCGCTCGGCAGGCCGCGTGGCCGGCCTTAGCCAGGTCCCCGTGGCCCCGAGTTGCGCATCTTCAGACTGTTCCCTTAGTGCCCTGGTCCTGGTAACTCACAGCAGCAAAGTGTAAGTACATTAAGGACTCTGAATGGCGCCCAGGCTTCTCTCTGTGTGTTACGGATGTGTATACAGTTAGGAAAACGGAATCGTCACTTTACCACCTGCTGTCTGTTTGACAGTATGTCAGGAACCCCTTGCCATGTTCTGGTGGGGATTTAGGGCCTTGAAGTGTTTCCACCAGGCACCAGCTTCTTAGGCGGCGTGGCGGCATTACCGCCGATGGAAAGGCAGCCGGCCATCGTCTTCCTTGTTGGCTCTGAGGAGCGTTCGCTCGTGCTGAGGGGCCTTCCCTCGTCCAGTGACACCGGCTCCGCTGCCCACCGGCCTCCAGGGACTCGGGCAGGAGGCGGGCCTCCCTGCAGAAGTTGGTTCTGGTCTGGGCTTTGCTTCCAGCAGCCCCTCCTGCGGGCAGAGCAGCCTGCCACTCCACTCTGTGCAGCCCCGCCCTCTGCCCTCCTAGAAGGAGGACAGCCAGCGGGCAGGTGCGCGGTCACCGGCCCGCACTGCGGCGCGTCTGTGCCTTTGAACGGCATCCCAGGCCAGTTCCTGGTTGTGTCCCTGCCCTTTCTGTGGCTGACAGCTCCATAGGGGGTTGAGGAAGTGTAACGTGTGTGGAGTGGATGTGACTGCTGTGCGTGTGTGTGTGTGTGAGGGGGGTACCTGGGGCATTCTATCTTTAAGCTAGACTCCCAGCTCTTTTTATTGTTTTTAATTTGAAACAGGGTCTTGCCAAGTTGCTTAGGGTCTGACCAAATGGATGAGGCTGGCCTCGAACCTGTAATCCTCCTGTCTCAGCCTCCTAAGTGCTGTGATTACTGGTGTGTGCCGCCACGCCCAGCTGTGACTATGTTTCTGTCCCTCCTGCCTTTGACCAGCCCCGCTTTACAGTGGGCAGCAGTTCTAAGCCAGCTTGTGTGCTTGTGCAAATGCTCTGTGTCTGTTTCCTTGTCCTCAAAACAGGACTAACTACAGACAGGATGCACGGCACCCAGCGGGTAGTCTCACAGGACTGGGGCCATGAGGGGGCGCAGACATGCCTCTGCACACAAGCTGCCGCTGCCGCTGCCGCTGCCGCTGCTATAAAAAAAGCGCAGGATAGGAATGTGCTCAGTACATTTTTTTAAATACTTTGTTTTGAAGCATGACATACATAAACCGTCTTTGCATGATCTCAGGGATGTGGCAAACATTTACAACAGTGTAATAATAACATGTATTTAAGACCCAAACTCTAAATTGGTTGCTGAGTTTTGGAGCCAGACTTAGTGTCATACGTACCAGGTCCCTGTATCCTCTGGAAAAGAGAGAGAACTTTTTTGGTTTCTCTTGAGTTAAAGGAAAAGAGAGTTTCTTAGGACTTTCCTGTGCAAGTATCCATCTTGAACCTCCAAGTTGGTCTGATGCCAGGGCTGGCACGTTTGAGGAGTTAACACAGGTGCTGTCGCTGGAGAGTGCCAGGATTGCCAGGGTGTGGGATGTGTGGCTGCTGAGCCCAGGTGCCACATCCAGTGCCTGGTACCTCTGTCTGCTCCTCAGCCTCACTGGCTCCGGAGACCTGGTTTCTCCCAGTGCCCCAGAGCAGATGCGTCTCTTGGAGAGGGTCCCCCAAGAGTCCGGCTCACAGAGCCCACTCTGCAATCGCACCAGAGACTCCGCCGGTGGCAGAGAGCAGGACGCCAGGCAGAGTGCGAGCGAGGGGGCCGTGGCTGTTCACATCAGGCTCCTGCAGGCACGGCCCCCTCCCTGGGCCGCGGCGCCCCAGCTCCTGGGGAGGCCACACCGGCGCCCTGGCCGGGAGTTTGCCTGTTCCTAAGCGCAGTCGCGTGTCCTCCCACAAAGCACAGCCGTGACTGGCAGGCGAGGATTCCGGCTGCTTCTCACCCAGAGAGCAGCACCGAGGGAGATGTGAGAGGCTCTGCACCTTGCGTCGCCCCTGCTGCTGGCTCAGCTGTGGCCGGGGGGAGGCAAGCGTGCACGGCTCCTCCACGCAGGGCGCCACACCCTTCTCTTGCAGTTTGTGACCAGCTGCTCCCGGCCCCCACTCCTGGGATTCGCCTACCTCAAGCCTCCCTTCTCCATTCGCTGCGTGGAGGTGTCGGATGATCAGGTACCGCGCCTCGGCAGTCTCCTGCACTTCCCAGGTGATGCCCTCTGCTGTGCCTCCCTGCTCCGTGCCCCGGTGAGGTGGCGCAGAGGCTGTGCTGGTCTCCTGGTGCGGGAGCACCTGCAGAGGGCGTCCATGGGCCGGGCTGCTCTGGGCAGCTGGCTCTGGGCCCATTCTCTTTCCGCGGGGGAGGGGGGAGGATGCTGGTTTTAGTGGCTGCAGGTCTGGCCGGGGCTCCAGGTCTCAGATGCAGTGTGGAAGAGGGTGAGGTCAAACATGAGTTGACGTGGGCTCTCCTGCCAGCTCCTCCACTGTGGCCATGCCCGCCGAGCAGGAGAGTGCCGTAGGTTCACATGCAGGCCTGGGCCTTGGGTGTAGCTGCCCTGCTCATGCCACGGCCTGAGCCCCTGAGCCCTCCTCACGTGGACACGAGCCAGCCCTCAGCTGAGGGGTTGCGTTCTGAGGGAAAGTGGCTCCGTTCTGCTCTGCCGTGGGCTCAGCACTGGCAAGCCCAAGGGTGTCCAAGAATGCCAGGCGGCATGTAGAAATGTTTTGCCACCTAAAGTAGTGTTTTGTTTTTTTCTGGTACTGGGGATGGAACCCAGGGGCATTCTACCTCTGAGCTACACTCCCAGCCCTATTTTGTATTCTGTATTTTGAAACCGGGTCTCACTGAGTTGCAGAGGGCCTCACAAAGTAGCTGAGGTGGTTCTCGAGTTGCAATCCTCCTGTCTCAGCCTACTGAATGCTGGGATCATAAGCATAAGCCATCACGCCCAGCTCAAGTTTTATAGTATACTGCTCATTAAATTACTTAACTGGCAATGTGCTATTAACCAGATGCTTCCTTCCAAGTGTGACTTAGTGAATGGACCCCTGTATGGCCCACAGAGCAGGGCCTGCCTCTGTCCTCAGCCTCCTGCGCCAGTTTGTAGGGTTTGGACTTGACACCAAGCAGTGAGCACCCTCCTTGAGGACAGCGCCACCCTCTGCCCCGTGCCCAGGGACTGCCCAGGTCCCTGCCTGCTTTGGCCCTGCCAAGCGCCGCCAACCCATGGCTGTGGTGTGTGTTTACAGGACACAGGGGACACCCTGGGCAGTGTCCTCCGCGGCTTCTTCACCATCCGCAAGCGGGAGCCGGGCGGCCGCCTGCCCACCTCCTCCACCTGCTTCAACCTGCTTAAGCTGCCCAACTACAGCAAGAAAAGCGTCCTCCGAGAGAAGCTGCGCTACGCCATCAGCATGAACACGGGCTTCGAGCTTTCCTAGCTCCCGCCTGCCCGCCCTCGGGCGCTGCTGGGCTAACGGCCGTCAGCTCCTGGAGGCGGCATGCCCCCGCGAGTGCCCGACATGCCAGGCGATATCAGCCCCTCTCTATAGCCATGAGACTTCCCTGTAGCCTCAGGAACTGGCGATGCCATGGCCTGCTGCGCGGTGTCCTCCAGGTGGTACCTGTGAGGAGGGCGCACTGAAATAAACCTCCAGGTTCTGCCGTGTTGGTCTCTTTGTCCTGCTTTCCAGGGACCCGAGGGCCAGGCCTGGCCATTGCAGAGGGACTCCTTTGGGATAACTTGGCCCTTTGCGAGTCTGTCTTCTCTTAACCCTCAAGTGAGCTGTGTATGAACAAACCCAGGAACCGCAAGAGTCTCAGTCGTGCTCTTGGCGGGTGTGAGACACGAAGCTACTGCTTGGAAGAGCCTCTCCGTCCGTTCTGGAAACCACTCAGGTAAGGCCCTGCCAAGCCTCTATGCACCTGACAAAGTCCTGCCTCTGCCCGGCTCCAGTGCTCTCTCCCCAGGCAGGCCTTGAGAGCAGGGCGCTCAGGGCCCTGCTGCCCACGGAGCCAAGCGCCGCACTGCCTGGGAGCCCAACCCAGGGGAAGAGCCTGGCCCTGGCGAGCGTCTGTCTTCAGTGCACGCAGCCGCTGCCCAGAGCCGCTTGGTCCAGGGGGCCGCTGCCTTTCACTCTCCTTTGCCCTGCTTGTCTGACGGGGAAACAACCTACGGTACCTGCCCCACCTGGGCAGGAGCTTCACATCCTGGGAACCCCGGTCTCACTGCCTGCCCTTCCTCTGCGGGACCTGGAGCCTTCGCAGTGGGCTTGGAGGCCGAGGCCCACGCGCACCGCGCACCACCTCTGCTCCGCATCCTGCTTTTTGTTTTCTTCCTTTTAATTTCCATTTCAGTTCACACTTCATTCCCTCTTCCAGCCCTTACGTGCTCCTTTGCCCTCTTTTTCCCCCTTTATTTTGAGAACTTTCTCCAGAGCCAGGGCGTCAAGGCAGAGGCCCTGTGACTGGGCCGTGGTGACAGCCACCCACCTCTCATGCCCCATCCTGCTCCTTGTGCCCACCCCCCAACTGAGGCCAGAGTAGAAGCCAGAGGGCCTGCTCCCTGCCACTCTGAACTCACTTAGGGCTCCTACCTCCACAAGGCAATGAGACGCCGTCCAGCAGGAGCTGTTCCCACAGCCTCCATCAGGGCTGCGGCTGGGTCCTGTTGAGGCCCAGAAGAGCCCCTGGGCTTTTGGAGAACAGAGTGTGTGCTTCACGTGAATAGAAGATGGCAAGGAACTTAGACAGGAAGTATGGCTTAAGATTTGTCAGTCACCTCTGCTTCTATGGACTTAACTCCTTAAACACGACTCCTTTAAAAATGTCTGCCGACTACACGTGTGCACTGTTTCTACGTAGATGCTGGGCCCATTGACTGTGGACATGAACAGAGAAGACTGAGCCCACCTTGATTCCTATTTCCTGAGAACTTCCTATTATGTGAGGACTTGGAGAGTGGTTTGTAAGCACCGTCAACTTTGTCTACTTGATGAGGAGGAGTAATTTGTGGTTCCACTTCAATTCTTTTCAGCAGCTGTGATATTGCACTATCTAAAACATTGAGTCTACTTATAGCTGGTGTTTATTGACACCTGGATGGCTCTTGATGGCTCTAAAAGTTGTGGGGTTTTTGTAGATAACTTAAGATGTATCAAAGGCTTTATTAAATTTGTACTTGAGCACACGGTGGCTTTGTTTCGCTCTTCGAGGTCCAGTACTGGTTTGATGAGAAGACACAAGGCCCATCGCAGGACTGGCCCCTTCCCAGAGGCACTGCCTCCCTGGATTGGGTGTGTATCTTTGTAGTTGACTCTAACTTACAAAAGAATAGATATTTGTTGGGGGAAAAAAATCCAAATAATTCAGACACGTTTAAGGTAAAATTTAGAACTACACGTGGGTCTGTTGGGCATCCACCAGCCAAGGGTCCAGCTTGCCGCGCCCCACACGCCCACAGCACCCTCGCTGTTGGGCCAGCCCAGCTTGCCCTCAGTGCAGGGAAGCCATTTCACGCCTGGCTTGTCTGCCCGAACACTGGGCAGACAACTTGGCTTTTCCCCTCACTGTGGCAGCTTTGATGTGCCAATGATTCTCACTGCTTTCCCCACCTCAGTGCTGGGGATTACAGAACAACCTGCGCCTGGTGAGGTGTAGCCAGGGAGATCTCAGGACAGACAGCCCTTCTCCAGCAACCAACATGCCTCATTCTCACATGGAGCCAGCCTACCATGAATGTACACGCCACGGCAAAGTCCCAGCACATCGGCAGACTCCAGTGTTACACGGGCCCACTGGAAACTAAAGTCTTGCTCGGCGACAAATTGGCTTTTCCCTACGAATTATCACTGCAAAGGGAAAGTGTGTCTTTATAACTGGGAAAAATAAGTGGGTGTTTCTGTTTTGATACACTGGCAGGACTTGTAAGTGCCTACAGATATTTAGGTGGTGCACAGTTGAGAAACACCGGTCACTACTGCTGACAGGGAAGAGCCACCCGCCTCTTGGTCCTGTTTTTTTGAGCAGGGTTCAAAAGTGGGAGTTTGGGCGGGATGGGTGGGTTAGCTCCAAGTCTGGTTAATGTGCAAATTGAGGGTTCTCTTAGGTCTCAGGCTTATTTCCTGGAAACTCCTAACATTGACCACAGCAGCTGAAGAGCTGTGAAGAATGGTTCATTCGCCAGGCATGGTGGTGCATGCTTGTAATCCCAGTATTCGGGATGCTGAGACCGGAGGATAGTGGTTCAAGGACAGCCTCAGCTACCTAGGCCCTGTTTAAAAATAAAGAATAAAAAATAGGGCTGGGGGTGTAGCTCAGAGGTAGAATGCCCCTGGCTTCCATCCCCAGTACCACACACAAAAAAAGGTTCATTCAGTGCACTGAACTCTGGAATCAAAGAGACAGGTGTCCAGCACTCTGTACACCAACTCTGGTCCAAAGTCCCATGAGCTCAGCTTTGCACCCATTTCCTTATCCTGAAACAAGAATCCTAGTGCCACCATCTGGGGTGCTGAGAACTTAGTTACTTCAGGTGCACCCTGCTTGGTTCCTGGCCCTGCATGAACATGTAGGTCCTAGTCCTCTTCCTGTATCTCCTTGCCCTCGGCTTTAAGAAATCTGGGAGCCAGGTGTGGTGGTACATGCCTTTAATCCCAGTACTTAGGAGGTGAGATAGAAGGGTCAGGGGTACTGAGCAACTCAGTGAGACCCTCCAGAGCTTAGTGAGACCTATTTCGGAATGAAAAATAGGACTGGAGGTGTAGCTTGAGGTAGAATGCCTCTGTCTGTGTTCAATCCACAGTACCTCCCTCAAAGCCTCTGAAGTCGAGGGACAGAGAGCACATGGAATTCAAAGGACAGGCTCGGTCTGGGTAGGGAAAGAGGGCCATCCAGGATATGTCCATCCTGTTCACCTGGGAGAGGCTTTCTACCCTAACGGTGCAAAGGGAGATGCAGGGGTAGAGGAAAAGGCAAGAGGAAAGGTGTGAAGATGCTGAATGGAAGGAACCAGAGCTTCTTTGTCTCCAAAGACAGTGTACAGCACCTTCCTCAGAATGCTGAGGGCCAAGGCCACTATCCAGTGCTCTCCACAGTGTCTGCCCCAAGCTAGGCTTGGTACACAGCCCTCTGCACCGATGATTGCATTTAAAGCCACCTGGGGATTGTGGAGACTGAGATTATAACTGGCCTCATTCTGCAGATGAAGATACAAAGGTTCAGAGAGGCGAATGAGATCTTCACCTGCATGACTACAATTCTAGAGAGCCTACAGCTGAGATTCAGCCGGGGTCTGCTTACTTCACTGCCCCAGGGAAGGGTCTGTGCTGAATGGTGGAGAGCCAGGAAGGGTATTTCCCAAGCTCTCTTATGTCTCCAAGTAAGTATAAATAGGCAGGCAGAGCTGGGCTCCGGAGAGCGGCACCTAAGGGGAAACAGGAGAGTCTGATGTTGGCGGCAGAGATAAGCTGGGGAGAAACACAGTGAGGCTCTTCTGTTGGACAGTTCTGCCTGCCAGGCACCCCTGTCAGATCTGGCTCATTGTCCTGTTCCCGCAGGGCTGGCCCTCCATGACCAAGTCCCATCCACATAGGTCACTGCCCAGAGAAGACAAAGTATCGTCATTTGTGGGGCACTGAGTCTGCTGGGTCACTTTGTCGTAGTCACAGATGGTGCCAGATGGGCTAGAAAGCTGACAGGTTCCCAGCCTGGGAAGCCAGACTACCAGGGAGGTCAGGGTCACATTTATTCATTCATAAAATAGACACTGGGGCCTCCGGTCTCCAGACCGGGCCAGCTGCAGGGCTATGGACAGGGTGACACCATCCCTGCCCCACAGCTGGTTCTGTGTTGAGGAGGCCTAGCATCACATGCCCAGGTCACTGACCCCATGTCTAGTGCCACCCTATTGTGATATCCACTTTGCAGCCCAAAAAACAGGTTCAGAGTTGGTTTTCCTTGGGCCAGGATCCCAGACTTACTGAATGGCAAAGATCCAAAACCTGATCTGCACACTGCAGAGTCCTCACGTGGTTTTTGTACACAGAGGGAGGAGCAGAGCCTTCTAGGTAGAGTTACCAGCTGGAGTAAAGCCACAGGGGTTGCTCTGACCCTTGTCTGGAGCCTGCTACACCTGTAGCATATCCCTGACTATTCCCCTGTGATATTGCTAGAAACTAACATTATATCCATTTTGTGAGTAGTGCAAAGAGTACCCCCAAGATTGTAATGGACTCATGGAAGATCCCAGAAGTCTGGTCTTCCAAATCCTGCAAAAGCAGGAGAGGCAGCAGGCTATGGGACAGGGTAAAAAGTTACCCAGTTACCCAGCTAAAAAGCAGAGTTGGATATGGATGTGTACCTGAGCTAAGGTCTGTCTCCCTCCCCACCCTGCAGAAGCTCCCAGGGGGAGGAGGATGGAAGCTGGAGGTTCCTTTGACTCCTGCCATTTCCCTATATCTTTGTAAGTCCCAGGGGCTACAGCCTCTCCTCTCCAGCTGAGGTAGAGCCCCAGGTGGGACAGGACCAAGTGTCTATTGTAAGCTCAGCTCCTCTGCTACATGCAGAAACATATTCCATGGAGGAAAGGGTACCATGGGTGTCTCCTTTATAAATGCCTTGCTCCCCCCCCCCAATAGTTTTGGAATGAGAGACAGGAAACAAATTCCCACAACTCAACAACAAGGGAAATCACTGGTCGCCAAAAAAAGCAAGCAAGAGATTCTGATTCCTGATCTTCAGTATGATGAAAGGCCTCACAGAAAGTGTACTGAAAATGAAAAAAGAACTTGAGACTTTAAGAAAGAACCAGAAGGAGGCCTTAAATGAAGGAGTCAATAAAGACAACAATAGAAAATTACTCTGGCAGGCTAGATGACATGGAAAACAGGTTATCACTCTTAGAAGACAGTTCATTCAAAACTAAAAGTGCAGCCGGGCGTGGTGGCACACGCTTGTAATCCCTGCATTTGGGAGGCGGAGACAGGAGGATCATGCTGGTTCGGAGCCAGCCTCGCTGGCTTAAGAGACCCTGTTTCCAAATTTAAAAAATATATAAAGTAGGTCTGGGAGTGTAGCCCGGGCGTATAAGGGCTTCCAGGAATCCCAGTACCACCAAAAACAAAACAAAACAAAACAACAACAACAAAAAACCCAAAACCAAAAGTGCAGTCAACAGTATATAGAAGACATTACAACAACAGGACCTAAACATCCAACAATTATGGGACAATGTGGAGCATCCTAAAGGCATTGAAGAAGGAATAGAGGCACAGACCAAGGTTATCTGTAATATTCAAATAATTTCAGACAGTTTTCAAAATTTGGAAAAAGACTTGGACATATATGTACAGGTACATATAGAAAAATGTTAAGAAAAGATCAAAGAAGAACTTCCCCATGTCATGTAATAATGAAAATAACTAACAGAGAAAGAATCTTAAAAGCAGTGAGAACAAAAGAATGGGTGGCATCCAGGCGCCAAACTATAAATTATGCCAGACTCACAACCCAGATCACGAGTGCCAGGAGGAACTGGTATGAAGTACTCCAGACCACGGAAGAAAACAACTTCCAAAAAAGACTGCTAAATCCAGCAAGGATATCATTCAAAATTGATGAAGAAATAAAATTGTTTCAAGATAAACAGAAACTTAAAAGATTCATAACTACCAAGCCAGCGCTAGAGAAAATACTTAAAGAAACAAATCATAAAGAAGAAAAAAGGCAAATTCCAGAACCAGAGAAGGAAAATTCCATCAGGTGGGCAACTAAGCAAAGGAGAAATAACACTACATCAAACAGAATATGGAACACAAAATGACAGGAGACAAAAATCATATTTCAATAATAACACTGAACATCAAAGGACTTAACTCCCCAATTAAAAGACATGGACTGACAATGTGGATTAAAAAACATAATCCAACTATATGTTGCTTGCAAGAAACTCACAGCCAAAGATATCCATAGGCTAAAGGTGAAAGGAAGGAAAAATATAACATGCAAATGGAGATTAAAAACAAGCAGGGGTAGCAATGTTGGTATCAAATAAAACAGATTTTAAGCTAAAACACAGGCCATGATTGAAGACTCCCAAGGGAGTCATCAGAAGAGACAAAGCAGGGCACTTCTTATTAATAAAAGGGACAATGCAGCAAGAAGATATAATGATAGTAAACATGTATGCCCCAAATGTGGATGCGCCCACATTTGTAAAACAAACTTTTTGGGACATCAGGTCTCAAATAGACCCAAATACAATAATATTGGGAGACTTCAACACATCATCCCCACCGCTAGACCAATCTTCAAGGTAAAGACTCTTCAGACCCAAAGAAAACTATAAACCAAATGGACCTAATAGACATATACAGAATATTTCAATGAGCAACAGCTAAATATACATTCTTCTCAGCTGCCCATGGAATCTTCTCCCAAACAGACCACATCCTGGGCCACAAAGCAAGCACCAGCAAATTCAAAGGATGTAATATAATTCTCTGCATCTTTTCAGATTACAACAGAATGAAAGTAGAAATCAACAACAAGAAAACCAAAAGAAGCCAGGCGTGGTGGCGCACGCTTGTAATCCCCGTGCTTGGGAGGCGGAGACAGGAGGATTGCGCAGGTTCGAAGCCAGCCGCGTGAGCTGCTGGCTTAGGAGACCCTGTTTCCAAATAAAAAAGTATAAAAAATAGGTCTGGGAGTGTAGTCCCGAGGTAGAAGGGCTTCCAGGTACCCCAGTACCACCACCAAAAAAAAAAGAAAAAAGAAAACCAAAAGAAATCACATAAATACGTGGAGATTGAATGATACTCTTGATAGAGGTATGAATCAGAACAGAAATAAGGTGAGAAATAAAGAAATTTAGAATTAAAGGAAAAGAGGACTGTGTCTCAATATCTTAATCCTGATGGTGTGTATGTGTGTATGTGCCAAGACATCCTGCTGCCTCGGCATCTATGTGTTGAGGACCCCACTCCACATAGTAAAAATCGGCAAAAAGCCCCGAGAAAGAGGTATCGTCTCTGGCAAAAAATATCCCCCACTTTAGATATCCTTCATAACTATTATTCTCTTGGTATTCTTTTAACTCTCTACACGAATTGCTCTGATGATGTGAGATCAGAAATTGAGTCCGTGGAAATAAACGTCCTTGGCTTTGCTCAATAGTAATGAAAAAACTGGCCAGAACTCAGATGCTGTAATAAGCATTCCAGCTCAGACCCTCACTTTATCACTAACTCAGGATTAAGCCATTAACTAGCTCAGTTCAAGGTAACCCTGTTTACCCTTGAGACCCTGCCTAGAAACTTTGGGTGTGACTTCAAAGCAATTTGACTGAAGGACAGCTTAATTGCCAAAATACAATAGAGCCAAGGAGAAAGATTGTTGACCTTTACGCCCAGTAGGAGTGTCCCCAGACAGTGAGAATGCCGCATGGCTAGAAATGAAAATGACAAAATAAAGGACAGATATTCTAAATATATATGTATGAAGGAAAGGAAATACCGTAAGAGTAAGAAAGCACTTTTTCATGAAGAAGAGCTTATCATAAGAACGTCCCGACTGGGAAAGAAAGGAATTAGAAAGTTAGAAGCAGGTTGCAGAGGGTTTGTGATAAGGAAATGGATTATTAGAGACCAATAGGCCTTTAATAGGCTTTTTGTCTAAAAAAGAGTGTTCAGCAGTTAAGGAAATACATCTGACAACTAAATCCAAGAACTTCACAGTGTTATTTGTGGTGTCTTATTTGCCAAGCTGTGTTGTGAGTTTTTGTAAGCTTTCAGACTTCAGAAGGCAAAGCGGATGAGATCTGAGAGACTCCCATCGCATCTCCCTGGACGCCACATCTCCCCATGCTTGTCATATGGATATAGATGGAAACTTCAAAAAAGAAAGCAAAAGAAGATTCCATGAGAAGGCGTATTCTCCAAGCCCTGGGCCTTGGGCGTGCCTGTATTGCCTTTGGAATTTACCTTTGGACCTGCCCTGCTGCTCCTAAATGCTGGACTAGTCATTTACTTTGTTTATATGTAATTTACTATTGTTTTGCTGTGATTGCCCCCCTTCCCTTTCTTTTTTCTCCTATTATTAATCTCACTGGTGAAGGGTATAAATTTCTCTGGGTTCCTGTAATAAATTGTCATTGGCTCAAGAAGCCTTTGTCCACCTCAGATTTCTTTCCCAAGCGTCGTACCCAAAAACTTAGGGAATTCATAGAGGGAAAGGAATCGCTGCAGAGAGTTTTCTGCAGAACTCCACCTGCCTTTTGCCCCATCTTTCTGAGGCTCCCGGTCGCGAGTGGACTTGCCCCCACAGGACTGAGCTCGTCGGTAACATGTATGTATATATCATGAATATAAATAATGAAAGTGAAATTACTCTATATTGAATTAGATTTAACATACCAATGTTTTAAGCATATTTTAGAGCTTTTCATTATTTGGGAATAGGGGTGGTTTCTCAGATGTATGATAAACTTTAGGCTTTCTTTATAATCCTATATTAGATTTTTTAGAGTGGATGCACTGGTACTTTTATAAAATGGTATAATTCAATCATATCAGAAACAAAGGTCCTAGGTCCATGTATAACATTGTGGATATTTCACATCGTTTGTATTTACTCCCATTCGATTTTAGATGATTCTAGAAATTTTTTAAAAGTTACAGGAATGACCATCAGCCTCCTCGTAACACTGAGCACTGATCTGTAAATGCTCTGAGTGAAGGAAGCCAGTCCTCAGGTGCTCATGACTCAGTCCCTGGTTGATTTAATGAGGTGAACTGTGCTTTCTGATTTTAGTCATCCTGGAGTCTTTTACTTTTTTTGTGTGTGGTATTGCGGGTGGAATCCAGAGGCTTTTTACCTCTGGGCTATACTCCCAGACCTAGTTTTAGATTTTATTTGGAAACAGGGTCTCCCTAAGTTGCTGAGAGCCTTACTAAGTAGCTAAGGCTGACTTCAAACCTGTGCCATCCTCCTGTCTCAACCTCCCAAGCGCAGGGATTACAAGCGTGCGCCACCATGCCTGGCTGAGTCTTTTTAATCCCCTTCTGTGTATTGGGATCTCCAGAGCTTTGTTTTCAAATTTTAAATTAGTGTTTTGTAAATTTACTATTTCTTCACTTGAAATTATATCACATAGTAAAGAACATTTCATGCATTTTAACTTAACTATGGAACATATTTAAAAATTTTCAGCTCAGCTGGGCATGAGGATTTCAGCTTGGGAGGCTGAGGCAGGAGGATTGCGGAGGTTCGAAGCCAGCCTCAGCTGTCTTAAGAGACCCTGTTTCCAAATAAAATATAAAATAGGTCTGGGAGTGCGGCCTGGAGGTAGAAGGCCCCTGGGTTCCATCCCCAGCCCCTGGGTTCCATCCCCAGTACCACCAAAAAAAAAAAAAAAAAAAAAATTCAGTTTCTGTATGTTTGGACATGCAAGAATAAGAGGAAATGAACAAATTTGGTATTTCAAATGAAAAGGGGAATCTCTTTTTATTCCTAATATTGTAGATTGGTCAATATTTCATCCTGAACTTTTCATGGTCATTGAAAATATTTGAGGAACAGATCATTTTTGCTCATTTATACTCACGCTTGGGTGTGGGGTTGTGTGTGAAACAAAACATGCTCTCAGGAGCATCACACTAGGACACGTGGCTCACACCTGTCTAGACAGCAGGGCAGTGGCCCCAGAGCGTGGCATGTGCTCACTGAGAATCCCATGATGTCATGTCGCCATGGTGATGGGATGCTGCACGTCCTGCCTTCCATTCAACTGCCACTCAGTGAGCTGAGAGGTTCACAGTTGAGAGCAGTCGTGCCTTTCTCAGATTGGTCTCTAGAGTCCTTCGAGATGGGGAACTGTTGCTGTTGGAGAGGTAGGTCCGCGCTGGTCTTCTGAAAGAAAGATCTCACTTACTCCACATACTTTCCTCCTGTGCTTTTATTCACATGTTCCAGTTTCCCTGTTGATTGTTAAATGTGTCTTACAGTTTTATTTTTAACACTCAATTTGTATTTTTGTTTTTCCCCTCATGCTGATGGCCTAAAATATTTTTCTGAATTTAGCCAAAATGTACAGTTTTTATATACACTCTTGGAAAGAAGATCTAGGAACGCACACTCACACTCCATTCATGAGACCAGGAGAATCTCAGTTCTATCAACAGACATTCCAAGAAAGGGGAAATAAAGGTTCAACTCTTCTGAACATAGGTGTCAAGTACAGAACTACGGCTCCATCAGTCTAATAAAGGAAATATAGAGGGAAATCACAGGGGTTTCAGGGTGAAATGTCCATGTGTCTGGTGAGTCCAGGGTCCCTGGTGTCTGGGGTTTCAGGGGTAACAGTGACGGGACCGTGCCGTGAGGTAAGAGGAGTGCACGTTGGTGACGGAGGGATTGAGGGTCTGGGGGTCCTCAGGGAGGGTCCCGGGGTGGGGTCACGGCTTTGGCTGTGTTTGGATCCCTCTGAGGCAGATCAGATTCTGCCCCTGGCCCTGCAGGACCTGGGGAAGGGTGAGGAGGCCGCGGTCCAGCGGCCCAGCAGTGGCTCAGACGAGCAGCCGCAGACATGGGGCAGGCCCGCCTCCTCCACTGAACCACCACAGCGCCAGCCCCGTGGGTCTCGTCTCCCCCTCAGTTCACATGGATGCTCATTCAGGGGTGACCAGCAGAAGGAAAGTGAGTTCTCAGCACAGACACCCAGCGGCAGTTGGCTCGGAATGTCCAGGGCTCCGAGCCGGCTGGGGAGCCGAGAGGGCCCTGATCCCTTGGGGTGGTCGGCTGCTCTCCAGGAAGGCTCACTGAGGGCAGGGGCAGTGAGGAGAGGCTGGCGGGGGGATGGGCACAGCGTGATTCCCCTTGACCTTCAGAGAGGCTTCATCTGCAGGAAACTAGGAATTTAGGTCAGAAATTGAAATCGCACAAAAGGAGCCTGGGTCTGCCTTGGCTCCTCCCTGGGCTCAGTCAACTCTTCCAGGACTGGAGTTTTCCTGAAAACCTGGGGCAAGAAGGTTTGAGGGAGAGGGAAAGAGCTCTTGGTTTATGGTTCTAGGACACCATTTAGAGGACTTGGGAGAGCAGGGGTCTCTGTCCCAAGGAACCAGCTGCCCCAGACCTATCACACATCTGTGAAAATTACTTAAATCACCATATTTCAATTTCCTGAACTAAAAAATATGGGTCCCAACCCATGTTCTGCCCATCTCTTGGGGCTGGTGTGGTGTCACAGGAAATACCAGATATTAGTGAACTGCTCAGCATCAGACCCAGGTTGGGCATGAAATCCATCCTACACTGTCCTGGAGCCACCCCTGCGTTTAACGCTGTGGGCAGTTATGAAACACCAGCCTTCTTAAGGCTTTGAGTTTAACCACTGTTAGCTTCCTAACATAATGAAGGTGAGGGGAACAGCTCTACAGCTCCAAACAGGAACATGAAGCACAGAGGGTTTGTTAAACTCACCCGGACGCACAGCTTCCACATGGGTTTTTAGAACTCAGGCCCCCGGCCCAGCCCTCTGCGCTGGCCTCTGCTCTGCTTTCTACCTGATCTCTGATCTCCACTGGTAAGGCATTTGCCCAACACAGTACTGTGTTGGGTTCTAAGCACATTCCACGCGGCTAACTCTTCCTAAAGCCCCACTGTGACTCGGGGGCGGGCGGCTGCTGCTCTGGTGGTGAAAGTTGGTTCAAGTGTTTGAATGGAAAGAACAGCCCAAATCCCCTTTCCTGACTATCCCGTCTTCTAACACACGTGGCGGCGGCGTTGACGGGGACACTGACTCTGCAGGAAGACACCAGAATCCCCCTGATATCTGTCACCTTGGGCCTCGCAGTCTGGTACCGACTTTTCTACTCTCAGCTTCTCTGAGATCAGCTCTGTGAGGTTCCGCCTGTGGGTGGACTGGGCAGTGTTCGCCCCTCTGTGCCCGGCCTGCTCCACTCCACACAGTGTCCTCTGGGGCCATCCATGTTTCCACCGATGGGAGGTTCTCACCACTAGAGAGAAAGATTGAAGGTGGTGTTTGTAGAGTCACTGCACATGTGTACCCGGTGTGAACACCACAGTATGCCAACTATGTCCTACTACTAGGTGCCAATCAAAAACAACTCTGAACTGTGCTTACACTATTAAGAATACACCCAGGATCTTCTCCAGAGAGATGTCAATAGCTTTTTCTATCAACATACATTTCCCAGGATCTTCCCTCAGCGATACAGAAAGATATCCTCAGCGGGCAAGACGGTCTACTGCCTGCCCTGAACACTGGGCCAGAAGTGTCCAGCTCTGGCCGCCACAAAAGCTGCAGCCTGCAGACTTGTGCAGTGAAGGTGTGGAAGGTGAGTCGTCAAGCTCTGTTACCAGGAATCCTTCTCCTCTACTCAGGTCTCTGTGTTTACTAGAAAACTCTATCCAGGTGTGATGGTGCACACTTGTAATCCCAGCACTTGGGAGGCTGAGAAAGGAGGATCACTCAGGTTCAAAGCCAGCCTCAGCTACTTAGTGAGACGCTCAGCAACTTAGTGAGACCCTGTTTCCAAACAAAATATAAAGTAGGTCTGGGAGTGTAGCCCAGAGGTAGAAGTCCCCTGGGTTCCATCCCCAGTACCACAAAGAAAAAAACCTCTAAACATGTTACGCATGCTCTTACTTGATGCGCACAGTTTGAACCTCATTAAATAATCAGTCGTGCTACGACTGGAGAGTTTTAACCTCTAAATGATCATTGGTACTACAGCTGGAGGAGTAAAGATCTCTTTACACCCTAGAGTCTGTACAATAAGAAACCTCTTCCATGAGTGATTCCACATTTGGCAGGTCATTGAACATTATCTGATTACAGTCTGTTTCTGCAAAAGCATTCCCAGACCCCCGAAATGACAGTAACTAGGACAATTTTAGATCAACATGGAATTTAAACCAATATTGCAGAAAGTTATCAAATATACTCCCCATACCCTAGGCCAGTTTCTTTTTTTAAAATAACAACGTATGTGACTGTAGCGTGTTTGCTACCAAGGCTGACCCAATATTGACAATTTAATATCAACTACAGACCAGAGTTTGCGTTCACGTCAGTCACTGTCGCACAGTTCTGTGTGTCTGACAGAGGGACAATGTCATTTCTCACCATTGCCCAACATTCTCACCGTCCCAAACATTCCCTCTGCTTCCTCTTTGAATCTCTCCCTTTATCCTGGAATCTTAAAACACTGACATTTTTGCTACTGCTATCTATTTTTTATCCCACAACTTCATGTAGTTAGAACCATGCAGTCTGCAGGTGTGTGACTTACTTCGCTGAGCCATAGACATCTCAGATTTCTTTTATGTTCACCTGTAGCTTCAGAGCCGGATGTTTTTCATCACTGAATAAGATTCCACCGGATGAACGCACTAGTTTGTTGGTACATTCACCTGCGGTTGGAGATCGCAGTCGCTTCCATTTTTTGCAACTATGAACGAGGCAGCCATAGGCATTCCTGCTCAGGCTTTTATGTGAATATGGTTTGAGTTTTACTGGATAAATACCTAGGATCAGGATCAACATGGTTTCCTTTCTCAGAATTTAACAGAAATCAACTGAGAAACTGTCACCTCCCTCTGCTTTATTTTTTGACATTAATCATGATTTGATTTTTGAATAGATACTGCTTGGTTTTGATTGTCTTTCTCCTTGGGCAGTTCTTAGAAGTTTCTGCCTCTGACAGAACTGATTTAATTCCTCTGAGGTATCAAATATGTGGGTCGAGAGTTGTTCAAAGTATTCCTTTATTATCATTTTGGATCCGTGGAATCAGTAACAATATTTCCTCTTTCATATACTGTATTAGCCCCTGTGTTTTTTCTCCAGGGGTTGGCCTTGCTGGACGTTTATCAGTTTTGTTGATCGTTTCAGAGAACTAGCATTTGGGTTTCTTGGTCCCTTTGTGGACTCCCCACACTGCTCTGTTTATTTTCTTTAGATGCTTTACATGACACTAGACTATTTCCTCTTGTTTCCTAGGGTGGACACTTAAGATTACTGAATATAGTTCTTTTTCTTATCATATTGGATGGAAGGCTACAAATTTACCTTTGATTACTGCTTTCACAGCATCCCACAGATCTCACAGAAGTATATTTTCATTTCATTGTATCTGAATTTTGAAAAACTATCTCTAGAGGCTTCATCTTATATCCATGTGATTGGTAAGGTGTCTTCCTTAATCTTTAAATAGCTATGGGTTTTCCAGTTCTTGTTCTGGTGTTGAATTCTAGTTTCATTCCATATTGGTCTAAGAGCATATTTTATATAATTACTAGACTTTTAACTCTCTGAGCTATGTTCTGTGACCAACAGTATGGTCTCTCTTGATGAGTGTCTCAGGTGAACTTGGCAAACAGTGTATTTTGAAACTGTTGAATGGAGTCCTGTACTAAAGCCAATTAGGACTGGTTGCTACATAGGACTCTGATTATTTTTCCAGGGCTGTCATGACCGAGTGGCATACTGGTTGGCTTGAAACAATGCAAGTTTTCTCAGACTTCTGGAAGAAGAAAATTCAAAATTCCCTATGAAAGGTGTAGGAAGACTCCCTCCCTGCCTTTCCAGTGTCTGCTGGTTTCTGGCCCCCCGGGTGTTCCTGGCTTGCAGCTGTAGCTCTGTGCTCCGTGCCGCCCTCATCACAGGGCTTTGTCCTCAGGGATCTCCCTCCTCTCGATAACAGTAGGCAGGTGGGATAAGAGATCCACACTGCTCCAATATTATATCTCCCTGAGTATTTCTAACACCCTCTACCTAAAAGAAGGCGACATTTGATGGAATGGGATAAAGATTTTAATGTATTTTGGGAACCATAATTTGATGATTAACAGAGCTGTTCAGTTAAATATATCCCTACTCACAACTCCATCATAATAGTGAAATACTGTTCCTCATTGCAGTTCCAGCCATCCCTCTTTCCTGTTTCACTCCTTTCTTTCATCCACTAAGGATCATGTCTTAGTCTCAACTGAGCTGATCACCTCCATCCAGGCTGGCCCCATGTCCACACCAAGAAACCTCCCCAGGTAAGTCTTCAGCAACACCAGGGTACTGACAGCTACACTCTTTCCTCCTAGAATCCATGAGGGTCCTGATGGAGGTGATTCCCTGTGACGGGGCAGAGGGTGAGGCCCAGTCTCTTCCAGAGGTATTTCTTCCAGAGGTAAGTTTACTTTCCTGTGGTGGAGGTACACGTTTTCTTTCTTGCTTTCTACAGTGGACATCATCATCTGACCATGGTCATTACAGAAGGCTTACACAATTTCTTTGTGGAGGAATGTCCACTGTGAGCCGCCTCTGATGCTCACGATGGCGATTGGGTTCGGAACACCACTTACCACCCAAGTGGAAGTGAGAGGTTTCTCAGCAGCTCTTTTTCATGCTTGAAAACAATTTTGTGTGTGCCAACCAGGGTGGACCAGAGACACATTCAGTGCACAGCTCGTGTCTTTCACGAGCCCCCGTCACTTTATCCTGCTGTCTGACGTCACTGTAGGGAACAATAGACCACACAGACAGGACTCGGCATGACCGGGTGCTCACAGTGCCTTCCTTTCTGTACCTGCAGGTGGACTCCATGATGGATGAAAGCTGTAGGTATCCTCACTCAATCCACTGGATGGGAAAACCAGAGTGTTGAAAAGGCCGGGTTCTCTCACTTGTGTTGGTGTAGACGTCATCCTGATTCCAGATTTCTGTTGGAAATGAGGACTGGGATGTGGTGAAGACACGGATCATTTGAAACAGAATGATGACCATCTCCTGCAGTCCCTGAAGCAGCCATGTTGCTGCAGGGGTGTGGGTTTCTGTGCATGAGGGTCAGGAGGTATCTGTGAGTGAGTCCGTGAGTAGTGCTGGGGAATGTGTGTGTAAGGGTGTGCACACCTCCTCAGAGAATATGCTCTCGCACGCACTGCATGAGCGTCTCTTCTATAAGTGAAATCGTACACTATTGCACACTTTATGTATCACAGTGTCCTCCACCCTCACCACAGTGGAATCTGAAGGTCGGTTTCCTACCCCCACTCCTTGGATACAGACAGTGCAGAGCCCAGTGATCCAGGACGGGGAGACTGGCGAGTTTGTCACTGGGCTTCAGTGTGCCCGGTTTTACACTGAGGGTTTCCCGCTGATTAGGTGGTCTAGAGCAGAACGCCAACGACGTGCCCCTCACCTCTCCCGCCCCTCTGCTTCACATAAATCGCTCCCCCCACCACGTCCACATCAAGCAGTGCTCCGCATAAGTCAGGAGCGGTGCCGGCATATACTGACCAGCACCTGTGTCCTCCAGCTCTCCTCGACCTCTTGATGGAGTGGTTTCCTCAGGACTGGACTAAACAAGAAGACCCATTAAATGCCCTGGTAAGCTCACTGGTTTTTAAAATAAAAGTCTAGTCTTTCTGTTTCTATCCCTTCTGTGCCCTTATGATGGCATCTGAACATGGCTTCTCTACATGATCTATGTACTTGCCTTGATGGTGGGAATTTGAAGGGAGAGTCTGTTACTGACACCTCACTGAAGACATCATTAAAAAAATGGCAGCATCATCTCCAAACTCTGTGGGATCGAGCTCTGTTCACAGCAGCGCTTCCTCCTCCTGGTGAAAGAGTTTGGGCATTGGCAACCGAACTAGACTTAGACGCACATCACCCGTGGCGAGCGTGTGTCCTGTGCTAGGTGTGGGTCTGCTCTGTCCTGGCCTTCGGCTCCCTCAGCTGCACCGCCGCAGCCCATCAGGACTTTACCAGGCAAACAGAAGACAAGCACACAGGACACAGAATGGTCCCGTCTCACTGCGACTCCTGATTTGTAATTGCAGGAAGAAGCGGAAGAAACTGAAGACAAATCCATCTCTGAAAGCCCCCTGATGATTGATCTAGGTGAGGGGGGGCGGGGCAGCCTCGCTGGCATTAGTGTGCAGAGTCCTCACTCCCGCCTCCTGCGGTGGCTCAGGATCAGGGCTGTGGTGTGGAAGCTGATTCTCCAGATATGGAAATGTAGCCACACTCTGTGGTCCCCGAGAGCAACTGTGTTCCTTGGGTGATGTGGGTTTGGTATGTGTGCATTCATGAGGTGTGATTCTGCTTGTGCCTGAATCTGAGCTCCGCATGTTTCTCTAGAGAGTATATTTCTCTAATTTCCAGCCCCAATATTCTCTACCAAAAACGCCATCCCACTGGAACATAATTATGGATATTGCAAATTAACCAAATCATAAACTTTATATGTGTGCAGTTTATTGCATGCCAAATACCTCTCAATTACCATGGGAAAACAGCCCATCAAAGCCCAGGGCAGGCCGGGCGTGGTGGCGCACACTTGTAATCCCCGCTCTTGGGAGGCAGAGACAGGAGGATCGCGCAGGTTCGAAGCCAGCCACGCCCGCTGGTTTAGGAGACCCTGTTTCCAAATAAAAATGTAAAAATAGGTCTGGGAGTGTAGCCTGGAGGTAGAAGGGCTTCCGGGAACCCCAGTACCACCAAAAAAAAAAAAAAAAAAAGCCCAGGGCAGTGTTCCTGGGGCTCTAGTGTAACAAGTCTGTGTTTAAATCTTAGTCTTTGTTAATGAACCAGGAACAACTTCATTTAACCCTGAACCTCCCTCCCAGGGGCCTCCGTGTTGCTCCCAGCGTTTGGTGAGACTTGACACTTCACCCCGGACACTGCTCTAGTTCACGAGCCTTTTCCAAGAAAGGTCTCAGAATCCGTTTCCCACCAGCCATCCCGAGCATGGGAGTGCCGGGCAGGGCGGTGCCTCTGCAGACAGCCCCAGGTCCACCAACCTGCCCAACTCAGCTCTGGTTGGAATCTGAGTCAGGAAAATGGACATCAGAGTTATTTATGAAATGCAAGTTCCCAGGCCTGAGCTCCCACGATCTGGGGCAGAGGCCAGTTTCCACAGCTCACCTCATTCTGGAAGGAGCGGACTCAGTCCTCATGTAGACAGTGCTGGCTGCGGGTTGTCTGGGTCAGAAATGCTCTCTCTGACCTCCCACTCATACTTAGAGGGATACTGGCCCCGCCTGGGCACTGTGAGGGCGGGAACTTGCCCTCCCCACTCCTCCTCTCCCAAGTACAGTCCTGCGAAGACTGTCTTCCTGCTGTTCAATATTCAGTAAACACCCTGTAGACCTGGGATCTTGCGCATGTGTTGGAAGGTCACCTCCTCACCTCCTCAACACAGCCACACTGAGGACCACGTCTCTGCTCCGCCATCTCTTGGGGAACAGATGCATCCAAGTCACGGCACCACTGTGACCACTGGGGTAGAAGACGTGGATGAGACCTCCTCTCCAGTAACCATGTTGCTCCTGTCTGTGTTTCCACAGATGATATTGTCGTCATCATCTGTGATTCCAGCAGCGAGGATGAAGGCTCCGCAGGTAGAGGACACCAGGAGGGAGGACCAATGGGAAGGCCTCTGGGGGGGTGGGGGGATGGCAGCCTGCTTGGGGGAGGCAGAGCATGAAGTAGAAACAGGGAGAGGTTGGTCTCTTCCTATTTTCATGACATCAAATTAGGAGCTGGGAAGTGCACTGGCTCTGAGCCTCCTGTTGAAACCCGCCTTTTTTGAGGTCTGGTTAAATGCAGTCTTCCCCATAAGACCTGCTCTGTCCCGCTTCAGCCTCTCCCAACATCCAAGCTCTTGGCTGTGATTGGCTGTCATGTCCTGTAAACTGTTCACAAGAGGTTTCCACCTGGACTTTGGGTTTCGATGCAAAATGAAAACAGTCAAATGGGACTCACTCCCTCATGGGTACTGCGTGAACCTGGGGACAGAGTCCCTCCCTTGCGAGCCAGGTGTGGGTGGGAACCCACCCCCTGCCCGCACTCTCAGGTGTCAGAGCAGCGCTCCCTCCTCTCCCCAGGGCCACTCCTGGCTTATAGAACACTCCAGTTTAGGGCCACATGAAGGCTATCCCAACGGGGCTTCCTGCACCTTCTTTTGTCATTTTGGAGAAGAGTGTAGAGCAGTGTATCTCTGGCCACATTTCTGATCTCCACTCTTCATCTTAATCCCAAATCCTGGGATAAAAGGAAAAGCTTGTGTTGTCGTCTTCCATTGGAGAGAGGCCCAGGTCCAGCTGTCCCTGGAGCCCCACCATGGCTGGACAGGGAGGCCAGAGGCCGTGTGGGAAGGGTCTGATGCCGCCTGCACAGTCCCACTGGCCTGGGTCCTAGAGCCTCACAGGCTTGGGATGGAGCCTCTGGGCAGCAGCACCAGAAGTCACTGCTCCTCCGTGCTCCAGCCACAGAGCTGTCCTCCTCCGGCGTCCAACCCTTTCCCAGCCTGTTCCCCATGTTCAGGCCAGCCAGGTTCCTCCTCCCCCATCCTCCTGAGTTGGTGCCGAGCTGGCAAGTCCCAATTGTTCACTGGCAAACTGGAAAGATTTGGATCTGTCACTTTTCTTCTACACTTGTGTCCGACCTCTGTGATCAGTGTGGAATTGTTGGGAGGATCAAATCCTCCATGTCCTAGGATCACCAGACCCAGAAATCTCTCTTGACACATGGGTTGCTTGTACTTTTGTTTGTTTGTTTTGCTAGAAGAGGCAACAGAAAGTCAGGCCCCAAGACAGGCGCTCCCGGGTTTCGATGGCCTGCCCAACCAAATAACTGATTAGCTTGGGGTAGGGTGCTGCACACTATTCATCTTTCCATCAGGTGTCTGGAGAAACCTCGCAAGGTAACGGCTAACAAGGAGGAAGGAATTCGAAAGAAAAAGGAGAAAGGAGACAGGTCCTAAGTGAGGAAGACAGGGAAGAGAAGCCAATATCATGCCCAGAAAGTCGTGGCGATAGTGTTGCTTCTTAGAGGACCAGGATGACAGAGGATCTCTGTCCTGCTCAGCTCCGTGGTGGAGTTTGGGTGGGAAAGAGCCCTGGAGACCCTGGAGCCATTGCTCACGGCAGAGATGAAGGGGCAGAGGCCCTGAGACAGGCTCAGGGACGAGGAGCAACTGTGCTCTGCGTCGGTCTGTGAACAGACCAACAGCAGCAGGCCACACCCATCCTGACTGTCCCTTGTCCTTGTTTTTTCCAAGGCCACGTCAAAATGACCGTCACCGCCCTCGTGCATGCGGAAGCTTGTTCCTCAGATGCTGAGGAATAAGACAAGGGGCCCAGCAGTCTGCACGTAATTTATTTCCTGTTTATGTCTCTGTTTTTTCCATTTCCTACCTGTAAACTCCTCTTTGCAGCCCTTTCCCAATTTGATGACTTTTCTAGAAGGTCCTGGACTCCTCCAGAAGGCCCTTGGATCTTCAGCATCTGTGAAGTCTCACTGTGGTCCCTCTCTCCCTCTTCCTTAGCCTTGCCCTGGTTCCCGACCCCTCTCTGCACCTGGAGTCATGCTGGGCAGCCCTGCACGGCCCGGCAGGGAGCTGGGTGGGGTCAGAGCAGCTGGGTTCCTTCATGCTACACAGGCCCCAGAGAAGTCCTGCTCCCTCCACTCAGCACCCAACACAGGGGTCTCCTTCCCTGGGTGACTCTCAACCTGCGTGAATTCACCTTTTTATTTGTCATGGTTACATGGTTACCCAACTAAAAAATATTTTTTTTCTCAACAGGAATGTCCCCTCTCCCTCCATCCCATCCATCCTCCCTACTTTCCTCCCTCCCTCCCTTCCTACTGCTTCCCTCCCTCTCTCCCTCTGTCCCTTCTCTTTACAGCGCTGTGAATGGAACCCTGGTCCCCGTGAAGCTAAGCTAGAAGAGAGTCTGCCAGGAGCCCCACCCCGTCAACACAACAGAGTAGACTCAAGGAATCAAGTCCTGGATGAAAAACTTAAAGAAAGGAAGTCAAATTAGACCCGGAGCAGGAAGAGGAACCCTGGCCACGAGAGAGCCCGCGGGAGGGCCAGTGGGGGCCGTCATGTTCTCCAGGGCGTCCTTAACACACTTCCCTTTGACATTTCAGGAGAGCCCTGCAGAGCCCTGCAGTGGCCTCTGTGGCTCATGAGTATGACCGGCAAGGGGAGGCGAGCGGATGGATGAAGTCAGCGCAGGCAAGTGAAGGCCGCCCTGGTGGCATAACTCAGGGCAGAGGCCCATCCCGGCAAGCCCCTGGGTGCTGGGCCCAGTCCTCCCTGGCTGTCTTGAGATGCTGTGGGTGCCTGTGGGGTCACCACATGCTCACCTACTGGGTGTGGCTCACACTGTTGTCTGTGCAAAGTGTGCCCCAGCCCTGCAGGACCCAGTCCTGCCCTCCGCATCCTCTCCAGGAGGATGGCGGGCACCCAGCTCATGAGTGGGTGTGGACGACCTTGTGTGTGGGGTTTGACTCTCCCTTTTCAGTTCTCCTGGGTAAGGAAACCTGTCCTGCATGCAAAAGTAGGGATCGAGGAAGTCCAAGGAGAGGAAGAGCAGGGAGAGGAGCCCTGAGCACGGAGAGGGAGGGAGGAGAACACAGGAAGTGTGCACGTTCTCCACGCCTCCTGGACTCACTTTTTTGTCTTTGTTTTAGGAGACCCAGCAAACCCTGGGAGAGCCCTGCAGTGGCCCCTGTTGCAAGTGGACATGGCCTGCCAAGGGCAGGTGAGTGTGTGGTTTCAGGCAGTGCAGGCCTGTGAAGGAAGCCCCTGAGGTGAGGACAGGCCTAGGGCCTGTGGGCCGCCCTGCACTCACTTACTGGCATGGCCCACACTCTTGTCCATGCAGTTTCTTTGGAGTGTGTCAACGTCCCACTTCTGCAGGACCGTGTCTTGTCCCCCTATACTTTCTAGGAGAATGGGGAGCACCCAGCTGACCAATGGGTGTGGGTGACATTGTGGGTCTTCTTTGACCTATTTCTGTCCTCCTGGTGAGGGTTGAAGAGAGCAGGCCAGGGCAGGCTCCCCTCACGCCAGCAGGCGGCTCTCTGGGCAGCTGGGCATTGCTGTGGGCTGTTGGGAGGCCCTGGTCCGAGTAGAGAGCACTGCGCGTGCACCCCCAACTGGGAGCAAGTAAGTAGCTCCGACTCTGGGCCCCTCGGCCGTGGTGGAAACCTCGTGGGGTGCAGCTGTCAGCCCTGCGTCTGAAGCTGAGGTTCTATGGAATTTGAACATATGTATGTTTTGGACATATTTGAGCAAAGCACAAAACTTTAAAGACGTACAATGTCATGAAAACTCAGCCTATTTAAGGGGACAGGATCACAATTTATTCACGATTCTCCTGTCTTCCAATTTTGTAAATAAAAATGAGTATAAGTGATCTAATTCCATCTTTTAAAGCAAGATCTTCTGTAACTTTATTCTCCCAGGATCCTAACGCCTTCCAATTAACAGCTTCATTATCACAGCACATGATTTTCTCTTTCTCTTTCTTTGGTGCTGGAGATTGGACTCAAGGACACCTGTGTGCACAAGCCCCCAGGAAGCCGTCCACATGTGGAGTCTCAGGATGGATCCCTTTAGGGTAGGGCTTCAGGGCAGGGCGTGGCTCCACCCTGCGTCATCAGACCTCTGGCTCCCCTGGGCCCCACATGTGTACCCCCCCCCCGGCCTTCCCACCCAGGTCCTGGAGACGCCTTTCCTCGCCTCCGGTTCACAGTCCTGGCAGCGGCCCCCAAAGCTGCCCAGGTCAATGTCCAGGGAAGGTCACTCCTGGAGGACTTTTCTAGACTCTGCCCACAGAGCACAGCCTCAGCGAGGGCAGCACACGGGCCTTGGGAGGGCAGGGCCCAAGTCGCCTTCAGGCCTGAGGAGTCCGTGGTCCTGCACCCCTCCCAGCGATGCTCTCCTGTCTCTGTGTCTCCTCGGTGAGCTGAGCCCCGTCTGTGTTGCAGGCTCCTCTGCTGACATCGGGAAGGACAGGGAGCTGATGGCCGGAGCTCGGAGGAGCTGGAGCTGCCGGGTGTGGAAGCTGGAGCCAGACGCCAGGACAGAGGAGGAGCCGCCCCGCCGCTCATCCTCCCCACAGCGAATCCTGTAGCTAGTGCTGGACTGTCTAGAGTTAGGAGCCTTTGTACATAGGCTTGTTCTATATTGTGTTTAACTAATGTTTACTGTTACTGTCTTGATAACGTTCTCTGTATAATAAATTATTGTACGTGCGCATACCCTAAGCAGAGGTAGGACGTAATTTAGTATAAGCAGTTGCCCCAGCGACCCCGCCACGATCGCTCTCCTGGACCCCCAGTTAGTCTCCGCTGACACGGCAGCTCTGGCTGAGCACGGCCCCTGTCCCATGTCAGTGTCTCTAGGCACCCGGGGACCAAGTCCTGCGTGCTCTTCTGGAGCATCGAGGGGACAGTGTTGCCTGGGCTTCCACTGCCGCTTGGGCGTTGGGTCTTCATTCTCCAGCGTCAGCGTGGCTCCATCGCACCCTGGCTCCCAGCTCCTCCTGCAGCACCTCCATGTCGCTCTCCTCCCCCGGCACAGAGGGCTCTGTCGCACTCCGGCTCCCAGCTCCTCCTGGAGCACCTCCATGTCACTCTCCTCCCCCTGCACAGAGGGCTCCGTGGCACCCCTGGCTCCCAGCTCCTCCTGGAGCACCTCCATGTCGCTCTCCTCCCCCAGCACAGGGCTCCTCTCCAGCAGGAGGCGGCGCCACTGCCAGTGTCTTGCCCTTCACTGGGCCTCGAAGCCCGGCGGGTTCCACACTCTGTGGTGCGGGGCTCAGTGGGCTCCGCTCGCTGTTCATCTTCCAGGTCAGGGCTCGCCCCCCTCCCCTCCCAGGAAGCCATTGCAAAGCACTGTTTATACTTGGGCACGAGCTGTCCTTCTCGGATCTGCTCCGGGTCTGCGCGATGGTTTTTCTCCCCCGGCCCTCGGTCACTTCTCTCAGCTCCTCTGGGATCACACTTGAGTTCGGCGTTTCCCTCGTCTTGTACCATCTTGAGTTTCCTTTGAGAGCGTCCCCGCTCTCACCTTCTGTTTCTTGTGAGCTCAGCCCCGCACTGGGCGTCGCCTTTGCATTTCGTTGCTGGTCCGATTTCCCATGTTGGTTACGGCCTCCTGACCCATCGGGCGTCTGATTGGTCACAGCCATCCACGCTGCCCTCGTGTCTGATTGGTCACAGCCGTCCACGCTGCCCTCGCCCTTCCCAGTGACCTCTGCTCGGCGGAGGAAGCGCATGTCCAGCGGGGAAGCCTCCTGGAGACCGAGGCCAGCGGGGCTGCGCAGTGGCTTCGCTCTGCCCCGGTTCCTTTTCTCTCCTGCAGAACTCTGTGTGGAACTGGCATCGGTATTTTCTGTTGCTCTGTTTTATGTGATGTTTGATTTGTGAATTATCACGGGCGTCAGGACTCAGCAAAGCTTCCCGACCTGACAGAGCTCGCCTGTGGTGTCCCGCACAGGGCTCACGTCATGCCACCTTGCTTACTCTGGCCCTGGCTCCAACCCGTCCTTCCTTAATGAGCCTCCTCTCGTCGCCTCCCTGTGCCTGTCCTGCTCCAGTGCCGTCTGTCTGTCTTGGAGGGGACAAGCGCTACAGAACTCCTTCAACTTGTAAGGCAATCTCATTAATGTTCATTTGTCAATTTTAATTAAACATGGATTAAAATATCCCAACATTAAAGCTAGACTTGGGTGGTATTTGTTTTTGAGTGTTAAATAATTTGATTGAAAAACTGTTCCACAAGAATTACCATCCGTAGGTATAAATTTAATTTTGACATATGTGGTCAGAAATTCTTCCAGTGTTTAATAGCCAATGAAATACCTGCAACAGCACTAGCCATTGGAGAAGCATCAGAGAGATCCTTCTTAAAATGATCAGAGAGGACGAGACTAGAGATTTTTCAAAAGACAAAAAGAGGGCTGGAGATGTAGCTCAGCTGGATAGCACTTGCCTGGTACATACAAACACCTGGGCTGTGTTCTAAGCATCCTAAAGAATAACAACCACTGTAAACAATAAACAATAAAGAATAACAATGCGAACGGAATGTGCGTCCGGGCGTGGTGATGCACATCAGGCCATGCGACTCTCAGTTACCTTGGGCTGGGATGTAGCTCAGAGATAGGGGTGGAATGCTCCTGGGTTGGTTCAGTCCCCAGTAACCCCCCACACACACACACACACATACACACACACACGGATAGATAGGCTTATAAATTTGATAACTTACATGGAATGGTCAATTTGCTAGTAACCCCAAACTGACAAAACTCTATCCATATTTCAACAAGGGATGTTGAATGTGTTAACCCCCTGCCTGGTCACTGCCCATCATGTAAGGGTCAAAACAGTGTAGTGTACTTCCCAATGACGTACAAATGTTTTATGTGTCTAAAAAATGTAAATTGTCTAAAATGTGAATTTTCACCTATATAATAAAAAAACCTCTCAAATGTGTAAAGTCTTCCTGATTTTTTAAGAAAAGCTGATTCTGATATTTGGCCTTTTTTCCTCACTGGTTCTATTTCATTATTTTTGGTAGTACTGGGGACCCAATTCACACCCTCATTCAAGCTAGACACGTGCTCTACCACTGAGATACACACGCAGCCATCCGCGCCTCTTCCTGGGTTTGGGTTCTCCTTTTCTTCCCTCCCTTCACACCCCATTCCTCACCCCACCCTTGCTGAGAAGGCCCCGCTGGCCTCAGGGACCAGCAGCCTGTAAGGGACGTGGTACCTCCTCTGTGCAAGGCCCCTGGAGCGTGGGTTCCGTCAGGCTGACTCAGGAGTCCACCGCGGGACTGTATTCAGGAATGACAGCCACATAAACAAGAGATCCTGGAACTATTATGAGGACCAAGAAGAAGGGAAAAACTTGAACTATCAGGAAACAAAAACGAGTGTATATCTGAGGCTCCAGGTAAGGAAGAAATCGAGAGAGGGTGGGTGAGATCCCGTATGCGTCAGGAGAGGCCGAGACGGACATCTAACTGTGTTGGTGCAGGGCAATTCCAAGCTGGGCACGGCGCCCAGCCCGCGATGGGGGAGGCCGCCTCACCAGCGCTCCCTGCCTCTGTCTCCAGCATGCTCAGACCAGATCTTGTCTGGTGGTAACAGAGTTTCCCCCAGAATGGTGGTTTAGGGGGAGAGGACAAGTCTCCCAAGCTGGGGTGGAGGCTCTGGGCAGCAGGACCAGAAAGCCGCAGCGCCTCTCTGCTGCAGCCACGCAGCTCTGTCCTCTTCCTGCACCTAGAGAGGCCCTGGCCTGCAGCCTTTGTTCTGGCCTGCGGGAGCCTTCCTCCCAGGCTTAGTGGCAAGCCCCCTTTACCTACATAGTCGTAAATCCACTTGCTGGCACTTGCATGCTGGAGAGAGTTGGAACAGCCACTTTTCTTCTAAATTGCGCCCATCCTCTCTTAGTTTTGAATTCCTGTGAAGACCGAATCCACCCCCCCCCATGTCCCTAACAAGAGCCCCCACTGGCCCTCAGGGCTCAGCTGCAGCCCAGCAGCCTACAAGAGACCGGTCACCTCCGTGCGGTGTGGTGCCCTTCCCGCACTGGACTCAGGCAAGCTGGGCAGTTACTCAGGACCACACTCTGTTGACATGTGGGTGGCTTGTTGTTCTCAGGCCCAAGACAGGCGCTTCTGGATTTGAATGGAATGGTTACCTGATTGTCTGATTGACTAGGGAGGGTGATTGTATCTTGTTGATCTTTCCAGTAACCTTATAATATTAGAGGAACCTCTGACTGTACAGATTGACAGGGAAAAAAGGAATTGGAATGAAAAAGGAGAGAGATAGGAGCCAGGTCCGGTGATAGAGCGAGACAGGCAGGAAAAGTCAGTATCCTGTCTAGAAAGCCGTGGAGACAGTGCTGTCTCTTGGAGGACCAGGAAGACACAGGCGTCCCGTCCCAGCCCAGTGGTGGAGACGCTGGCGCTGGTGCTCCCACAGAGGCCCCGAGACCGGAGAACCACCGTGAGGAAGAACTGGCTTCTGGGTTGGTCTGTGAGATCCCAGGAGCAGCAGCGCCGAGTCCCACCTCGCCTGTCACTCTGTCCTTGCTTCCCCAAGGCTCCACCCTCGCCGTGACCGTCACGGCCACGTGCACGCAGAAGCTGGCCCTTCTTTCTTCCCTTTGTCAGTACTGGAAATGGAAACTAGGGGCCATGTGCATAGCAGGAAGAGGGCGACCGCCGAGCTGCACCCTCAGCCCCCACCAGAAGTCTGACGCCAGGAATCTTGTCCTGCAGACAAAACCGGGGATGAACAGGAAGAAGAACCGCGAGCGTGGACAGCGTGGGAGGAGAAGCCCGTGCTCTGTCCTCCACGGCTTCAACTCACTCTCCGGTAACACTTTAGGAGAACAGGTGGAACCCGGGAGGAGGGAGAGCCCTGCCGTGACCACTGAAGCCCACCAGCGTGGCCTTGCAAGGGGAGGCGAAAAGTGAAGGAAGGCCGCCCCAGGTCATAGCTCAGGGACCAGAGACGGAGTCCATAGAACCCCCAAGGTGCTGGGCCAAGTCCTCCCTGCCCAGCTGTCCTAAGAAGAGGCCTAAGTAGGTGCCTGTGGGTCCACGGTGCGCTCACGTACACACTCCACATTGAATAGAAAACCCTAGAGTTTTGTCCACTTTAAACAGGAATAACATCTCATGTAAACATCTTACATTTTGCAGATTATTAAAAATTAGCTGATAATGGTCTCTCAGGCGGAAAATGGACATTTAGAACAATTTTAAATTAACATGGAGTTTGAGCATATGGTACAGAATTTGATGCACTTAGACTCATGAAGTATGTAGTTGACATTGTTTACAATTTTAAATTAACATGGAATTTTAACATATACTGCAAAAAGTCTTCAAGTCAGCTGTCTCTGCCCCAAGCCAGTTTCCTTTTTTTTTTTTTTAAATAACAACTTAAGGCATGCTTGCTATCAAAGCTGCCCCAATACCTTTAGGTTTTTATTAAATAAAGTTCAGAGGTTGAATTCTGGTTCCGTGTTGCGAGGTTCAGTGTCTGACAGATGCCGAATGCTATTTGTGACCATTACCCAATATTTTCACTGTCCTCAAAGTTGCCTCTGCTTTCGGGGTTCAGGGGAAGTGTCTCCCCCTTCCCTTGAACCTCAAAACAACACTGTCATTTTTACTGTCTCTAGTCTAGATTTTCTGTCCGAGAATTTGATGTGCTTAGGATTGTACGATGTGCAGTTGACCAAGTTCTCATAGCCATTTCCATTGCAGGTTTTTCTTACGTCTCATCTGTAGCTTCAGCACTTAGTGTTTTTCATCTCTGACTAATATTCCACTGGGTGGATACACTGCCTTTTATAGGTACATGCATCTGTGGATATAAGTCTGGTTGCTTCCAGTTTAAACAACGTAAATGAGGCTGCCGTGGACATTCTTGCACAGGGTTTTGTGTGGACATCGTTTGAGTTTTACTAGGTAAAGAGTTTTGAGTTTTACTAGGTAAATACCTAGAATCGGGATCAACTGTTCCTATCGAAGAATCATGGTTTCTTTTCCAAGAATAGAAATCAGTGGCAAAACCTTCGCTTCCTGCTTCACACCAGTGTTTTCCTGTTGTGAATCACCGGCTCCATTTTAAATAGATGCTAGCTGGTCGTGATTGTCTTTCTCTAAGTTTTGACATTTTCTGCCTTTGACAAAACTGATTTAATTCCTCCAAGCAGCCAAATAAGTGGTCAGAGAGTTGTTCAAAGTAGTCCTATATTATCCCTTTGTGTCTGTGGAATCAATAAATATACTTTCATTTGTTAAGAGGTTGGACTGGCTGGATGGAGGTTTATCAATTTTGGTGACTATTTCAAAGAACTAGACATAGGGTGATGTTGATTTTCTCTGTTCATTTCCCGAGTTTTCTTGCACTGATTTCTGTACACCTTGCCCGTCTTCTTTTCTTTACGTGGTTTGCATGACACCATTGCTTTTTTTCTCTTTTCTTAAGGTGAAAGCTCAGATTATTGAATATAGTTCTTATTAATAGAGCTAATATAAAAGCAAGCATGATCATAGTTCTTTTTAAATTATGTTTTAGATAGCTTTTACTAATATTCCATTGCAATGCTATAATTTTTTCCTCAGAGTACTGCTTTTGCAGCAAATTTTCCACAAATTTCACAAGATATATCTTCATTTCATTTGGTTCAAAATATGAACCAATATCTCTGGAGGCTTGGTTTTTGTTTTGAAGAACATCTTCCTTAATTTCCGAATAGCTGGGGGGTTTCCAGTTCTCTGGTGTTCAACTGTAGCGTCCCTGACATGAGTCCCTGTCCGTCTGGGAACGCATCGTGTACGACCTCTGTGTGTTTAACTCTCTGATGGCATGTTTTGTGGCCAACATCCTGGTCTCTCTCGAAGTTGGATGATCTCCCCGTGCAAACGTCAACTAGGACTGGTTGATCGATCGTGCTTTGACTACTTTCCGAGGGTTGCCATGGCCAATGTCAGATAAGATGGAATGAAATAATAAAAGTTGATTGTCTCAGATTTCTGGAAGTCGGAGATTTCCAGTTAAGATGTAAGCGGACCACGCGTGGGGAGGGATCGTTCCCTGCCTGCCGCTGGCTCCGGCTGCTCCTCTGGGTCCCTGGCTGTCCAGGTGGCAGCTGCGGCCCCGTGCTCTCTGCCTCGGTCTCATCACGGTAGATGTGTACTGTCCTCGTGGACCTCCCTGCTCTGTGGGAGGAGGGGCCACGGTGCCCCTACACGGCGTCTCCCTAAAAGATGACTTTTAGCATACTGCATTTCCAAATAAGGTGACATTTCGGGGTGCTGGGATTAGGACTGTAATGGGAATTTAGGGGACGTAATATGACCCATAACAAGCTATTCATCTCAAATCTATGCTTACTTCTCTCCTTCCAGATGAATCTGTCAAGAGTCATAGAGGGATGCCAAAATCTTCCGCTCTGATAGTGTGTGAAGTCCTTTCTCACGCTGTCCCATTCACCTCTCTTTCCTATTCACGATTTCCCTGCTCGCACCCACTGAGGATCACAGCCCGACCCCAGCAAGGTCGGTACGTGTCAGTCCACCGCCTCCATCCACCCTGGCCCACAGCCACACCAAGAAAGCTCCCGAGTAACTCTTCAGCACCACGATGTACTGGCCACCCACTGGTCCTCCATTCTTAGGAGAGGGATGCCCACCGCGAGGCTACGACCCACCGGTGCCTGGTTCAAGATGGCGCCTGTGTGCGAAGCACCAGTTACCAACTGTGTGGCTGGGGCAGGTTCTCAGTAGTGCTTTTTCGTGGTTGAGAAAAAATTTCCCATGTGCCAACCCAAGTGGATGTAGACACATGGCGCTCACAGGTCACGTCTTCCACAGGTGCCTCTGGGCTTTATGTTGCACCATTTCCTCCATCACTGTTTCCCGTCCAACTTTCTAATGTCAGCACGGGGAGCAGTCGGCCCGCGCAGGGAGGATCTAGTGAGCTCTGACCTCACGGTGTCCTCCCCTCTCCCCGCAGGTGGACTCCACAGAGGATGATCACTGTGCGTGCCCTCAGCTCACCCCCACTATGGAAAACCCACGTTCTCAACAATGCTGGTGTCTCTTGCCCAGTTTTGCATAGAATGTCATCCTGGTTCCAGATTCTCGCTGTAAATGAGGACTGGGCTGTGGCAAGAGACGCTGAGAATCCGGCAAAGAATTGCGACCACCTGCTCCCGTCGCTGAAGTAGCCGTGTTGCTGCGGTGTTGTGGATTCATGCGCGTGAGAGTTAGGAGGTATATGTGGGTAGATTCATGTGTAGGGCCGGGGAATGTGTGTGAGAGGGTGTGCACATTTCCTCAGAGAATCTTTTTTCCACAGAACAAGTGTTAATTTTATAAATTACACAGTAATGCACATTTCACATACATCGATTTCCTCAACTCTCACTCTAGCCAAATCTGGAAGGTTTGCCCCTTATTCACACCCTGTGGATGGAGACAGCACAGACCTGAAGGATCTGGGTCAAGGGGACCAGGGCCCTGGTCACTGAAGCCCAGCGAGCACTCTGTGCACCTGGAGGAGGCCTCCCCAGGCCCGGCCAGTGGCACATCTGGCTGCAGAGCAGGGCCCAGGGTTCCAGGGCAGAGTGAGTGAGCTCTGCCTGGTGATGGGGCAGAGCCGCGGGCTTCTGGTCCTTGCTGCTGCCTTGCACGGCCTGGAGAACACTGCTGGGACCGTGTGCCTCACGTGTCTCCCACCGTCGCTCCCAAATGCTCTGTTCTCCTGGTCAGAGCTAAAGGGCTCTGGTCCTGGCTGGTCACCGTGAGGACCAGGACAGTGTCCTCCCTGCTCCTCCTCTTTCCCGACTCCTGCCCTGGTACTGATGGACTCGCTGCCCATCCGTGTTTAATAAATCCCGCCTAGGCCTGAGGTCTTGCTCCGGCTGTGGACAGGCACCTCCTCCCCTTGTCAACACTGAGACCAAGCCCCCAGCAAATGATCCTGTGGGAGACACCGACTGTGACCTCAACTGGTATGGAGGAAATGGGCGCCTGTGTGCTCACGTCTGTGTCTCCACGGAGGGGACTGTCAACACCAGATGTGACTCCAGCAGTGAGGATTAGGGCTCCGTAGCTCTCAAGGTGGCCCAGAGGGAGCCGCAGTGGGAAGGTTCCCAGCGGGCCGGTGGGCAGCCTGCTCGTGGGAGGGAGAGGAGGAGTATGGAAGAGAAAGAGACGGGAGATCCTCGCTCTTTTCACTTAGTGGTAAGTCAGTAAGTGCGCACGTTCTCCAGGGCTTCCTGAACTCTCTGACCACTCAGGAGACCCAGCATAGCCTGGGAGAGCCCCGCAGTGGCCACTGTCCCATGTGAGCATAACCCGGCATGGTCAGGGCAGGCCTGTGAAGGCCGCCCCGAGGACCTAGCTCAAGGAATACAGACCCAATCTATGGAAGCCCCTGGGCGCTGGGCCAAGTCCTCCCTGGCTGCCTCAATGAAAGAAGCTGTGGGCACCTGTGGGGCCTCCACCTGCTCACTTATTGAGCGTGACTTACACTGTGTTCTTTTGAGCAAAGTGATCTTGAAGTGGGTCAGTGTCCCAGCCCTGCAGGACCCAGTCCTGACCAGCCAGTCCTCTCCAGGAGACTGGGAGCACCCGGCTGGTCGATGGATGCAGGGCGACACTGTGGGTTGGGCTTGACTCGCCCTTTTCAGGTCTCCTGGGTGAGGGCTGAGGAGGACAGGCCCCTCCTCAGGCCAGCAGGTTGGCTCATCTGGCCAGCTGTGCATCTCTGTGAGCAAATAAGTGTACCAGTATTGGGAATGGCTTAGGAAGATTTGAGAAAACTCTGATTATTAATAGAAATATTTCAGAAATAATTGTGTCAAAATGGCAGACCTGGAGAGACAAAGGCTTGGCCTTGGTCAGGAAGCAAACAGCTACTGAAACTTAGGTTGACTTGGCTAAAAGTAATTAGCAAGTCAACAGGAGAGGGGAGGAGCTAGGGCTTTTTCTGTCTAAAGACAGATCTACATGATTAGATAAGCTAGCTAGGACGGGAGGAGGGGTCGACCTTCTTGAAAGGAGACACCTTGCCACACCTTGCTGGGGGAGGTACCTTACAGGGTAAGGGGAGGTACCTTGCAGGGACTTTCACTATGTCAGAATTACATAAGATGGAGGTCATGGGTATAAAAAGTCGGTCCACGTGCTGTGTCTTGGGTGGGAATTCATTTGAACCCCCATGGGGCTGTAACTATCATCTGTATTTCTATCTTTTTAATAAACTTCTTTAAATCTTCAGCCAGAGTCCGGGCTAAAGTGTATTTACCCTTAGCTCAGGACAAGAACCCGTGGTTTTTCTGGTTTTTGGTTGTTTCGGATTTTGTTGTAGTTTGAGGAAAATTGTGTCCGGGACCCTAACAGGGGTCCCTGGGGACAGTTTCCCCACACCCATAACATTCCCACACCGTAACATATCCCATCGCAACGTATTTCACCGTAACAATAAGAATCTTTGTGGTTCTAATGGGGGGCACTGCACAGTGCCCCCATGGCTGGGAGACAACAGCTCCGATTTTGGGGCCCCGCGGCCTTGATGGAACCCTTGTGGGGGTGCATCTACGCGTGACTTATTAAGCTGAGGTTCTAAGGCGTTTGGGGACATATATTTTTTCCTGCAAATTTGAGAAAAGCACAGGACCTGGAATCCACAGAAGTTTAGGAAAGCTCAGGGCATTTGAGAGGGCAGAATTTCAAGTTACTCGGGATTCTCTATTTTGCAATTTTGTAAATTAACAAAAGAACAAACAGTTTAAGAACAAGGGGAGTCACCGTGTCCAACCAGACTTAGGATTTTTTCTTTTTTTCTTCAGTGCTAGGGATTGGGCTCAAGGACAGCTGTGTGCACAAGCTCCACCCTGAGATGTCAGACCTTCTGCTCCTCTGGGCCCCAGATGTGTGCCCCCTGGCCTTGCTTTCCCACCCCATGATGCCAGAGACCCCTTTCTTAGCCTCAGGTTCCCAGCCCAAGGTGGCCGCCCTCAGGCTGCCAGGGGACTTTGCTCCTGAAAGTCATTCCTAGACTCTGTCCACAGAGCACAGCCTCAGCCGCTGCCCTGAGCCGAGCCGGGGAAGGCAGGGCGCGAAGTCGCCTTCAGGCCTGAGGGGCCTCTGGTCCTGCACGCCCTTCCCAGCCAGCGCCTCCTGTCTCCCAGGGACCCGCACCAGGGTCTGTATTACAGATTCCTGATTCCCAGGAGGACAGCGAGCTGAGGTCCGGGGGCTCAGAGGAGCTGGAGCTTCCTGAGCCTAAAGACAGGCGCTATCTCCTCCTCTCGATGGGAAACCGCATGGTTTGCGATTGTGCAGATTTAGGGCCGCTTGGGTAAACACGTTTGTCTAGAGCAAGCTGAAATCAGGGCTTGAGGTCGAGGGCAGGCGCGGCGGCGTGCCTTAGTTTAACCTCCTGAGTTCACGTGGAGGGATAGCCTGGGATCACGTTCAGAATAGCCCTGCATTTCCTGCTGGCTGCTCATGTCCTAACCCAACGGGAAGCACGCGTCGGAAAGCGGCCTCGACCCGTGTGGACCTCAGCGAGCCTCTGCGGGCAGCACCAGTGTCCTCTGCTGCCTCCTCTCCCAGCGCGCTGAACAAGGTTCTCCCTGCAGCTGCCCCCAGACTTCGCAGCAGACCCCCGAGATCTGCCAAAGCCCCCTCTGCCCCTCCACCTGGGAGGGCGCCTCCTGCCGCCCACGTGGCATCACTGTCTCAGAACACGTGGGGTCACTGCCCCCACCGGGCCCTGGTGAGCCAGGCATCGTCGCCGTCCATGAGGCCACCGCGGAGCTGCCGTGTACCCCCACCTGGGCGGCAGGAGCCGGAACTCCTAGGCCTCGTATTTGTGCACCGCACCGCGCACCGCGAGCAAAACAACCACTGAAAAACCAGAAAGAGAAACAAATGCCGCCGCAAAGCCAAGTCCAGGCCCAGGGAGCGTCCTCTGCAGTGCCCCAGTGCTTCAGGGGCACCAAGGCCGGCCTCCTGCACTCCCCAGCCCTCAGCGTGGAGAGGACAATGCCAGGTTCCTCCTTATATGGGGGGGCTCCTGGGCCACCCAGCCAAAAACTAGACAGAAAAAGAAAGCTCAGCGCACACACTCCCCAAGGGGGTCATCAGCACCCCACTCCAGCCATTAGCGATCCAGACCCAGAGATTCTTGGAAGCTGGATTCCTGAGTGGGATGCCCATGGGGTCGAGGGGGACAGGACCCTGCCGGGTGTCTGCTGCTGGGACAGTGGGGAGGAGGGACAGTGCCGCTGTGCCAGTGGAGTGGACACTAGGGGACAGTGGGAAGCAGGGCCTGGGCGCTGCTCAGGGAGGGCCTGGGCTGAGGTCTCGGGCACTGGGTATTTTGGAATCTAAGGGGGGCTCTGGCCCTGGCCTGGCAGGTCCAAGCCGGAGGGGAGTGTGTGCAGCTAAGCTCCAGTGCAGAAGGGTCTGAGAGGGAAGTGTGTACTCAGAGCAGATGTGGCCTCGGGCCGCTGCCCAGCCAGCTGCTCCGCCCAGTGGTCAGCCGGTGTGGGGACAGGCCAGTTTCTTCACCAAACCCAGAGGGCCACCGCGCCCCATTAGCAGTCCACCCAGGGCTGCTCAGTTGAACCCGAGCTAAGTCCTAATCGTGTGTTCACATGAGGAATCGATTGGAAAGGTCTGGGTTCTGAGCCATTCAGGAGCCAAGCAAACATAGGTACCCTGGGTGGTCTCCCGACTCAGGGGGTGCACCTGGGAGCCTCTAGGTAAGGAGCCTGGTGAGCAGGGAGCCTCAGGGCAAGAATATGTGGGCTGTGGAGTGAGGGCAGCCCTCCGTCCAGGAGACCAGAAGCAAGGTCTAGAGGGCTCAGGACCAGGGATCTCTGACCCAGGGAACCAACCACGTTCCCGCCTCAGGGTGCGGCTCTGGGTACATGCATCCCCACTGAGAATTAGGGTCAGGGCCCACCCTCCCTCCACCCCGCAGGGCTGATCTGGAGATCACAGGCATGGCAGCGGCACTTTCCTGCACGAGGAAGCAGCTCCCCACGTGAAGGCTGGGAAGTCCCCTCCACCCTCCGTGACGTGCGGCTCCTCCAATCTCCTCACTATAGGCGCCCCCGGGACTGGCTGTACCCCTCCACGCACTCAATTCTGAACAGCAAGCACCCTGCCGGCAGCAGCCATTTGTGCTGAGGTTTTATCTGGACCCGCTTACGTTAAGCTAACAGACAAGGCGGCCTCTCAACATAACTGTGCCACAGAACAGGGAGCTGAACACAGAGGGCAAATCCCTGTCCCAGGCTTGCAGGGCTTCTAAGTGGGCCCTCAGCCCAGACCCCGGGCTCTCGGCCGCTGTCCTGCCTCCTGTCCAGGGCTCTGTGCCCACGCTCAGCCTTTGGGGCACACCACACTCTGAGGTCCTTCTCCCTAACCTGACTTGAGTCATCTTTCCCTGAGGGGTTTTCGGGGACAAGAGAGTTAGGACCTGGGAAAAGATTACTGACACTTTCCCATGGCCTCTGCCACCAAACAGAAAGCCCCTGTTTTCAATGTATTTTCTAGGATCGGGGTTCAAGTGTACAAGAAAATATCATAAAACATCAGATATATCAGAAAAGAATCCTGGAGGGGTCCAGGACACCCACTGGCCGTGCCCAGCAGAGGTTCAGGAGCATCAAAATGGGCATCTGGCCAAACACCCGGGGTCGGCTTTGTACTCCACGCCCGGGGTCAGCCTTGAACTCCCTCCGAGTGCCCACCGAGGCGCTGCACAGGGAGCCTGCAGTATTTGCGCCAGCAATGACCGCAGCTCGCACGGCGGGGACCGGGTCTGGGCGAGGAGGGTCCTGAGCAGGAAGGCGCACATCAGAGCAGCTGCGGCTGCTGCCCGCGGTCAGCCCTCCATCCAGGCTGCCCAGTCAGCTGGTCAGATCTTTCATCACAGATTTGGGAAGCCTGGACGCCTTTTCAGCCCATCTGGGCACCAGCCCAGGAGGCCAGCATCCTCGTTTACCAATCTTAACTGCTCAGCACTGGGCGTGGTCAGTTAAGGCCCAGCTAATTATATATGCAACTGTCAGCTGGGCAGTTGGTTTGGAACCTTCAAGGTTCTGAACCAGCCGGGACTTCAAGGTTCTGAACAACCCGAGGGGCCAGCCACTTGATTTTTTTTTCTGGCTCCCTGGAATTTAGGCACTTGGTAGGGAAAGGGACCCAGATAACCAGCCCCCCGCTTCAAGCTGGGGCACACAGGCTGTAGTGCATTTTACACATGTGCTCACAGCTCATGCTGGACAGACTTAGTGTGTCTATGGGGCTCATCTGTGCAGGATCCTGGGAAGCTCTGCCTACCTTCCTCTGGACTTTGCCCCTGGCACCTTTTCCCTTTGTTTATTTGACTTAATATGCTTTAACCATAATAAGTCAAAGCCATATCTGTGACTATCTGCTGAGTCCAGGGGGTCCCTCTAGAGAATCGCTGAACCTGGGGGTGCCCTTGGGACCTCCTAACATGGGTTGATACATAGGAAAATAGCAGCCAGTCCAGATACCAAAATTCACTAGACAAAGACTGTATTAGGTATTGCAAATATACTCAAATAATTAAAAGTAGCTATGTCTGACAGTCTAAAAGGCTGCATGAGAATTATGTTTTACCAAATAGAAAATAACGATAAAAATATAAATTAGAAAACCAAATAAAACTTGTATAGGGGGTTCAAAAGCAAAACAACTGAAACCCTGACTAGAGAGGTTTCTGCTTGTTTCCCAGGCTGCCACACCAAATGACGACGACTGGGGCGGCGTGCATGGCAGGAGTCGACTGGCTCAATTCTGCAGGATAGAAGTGGGGATCAAGCTGTCAGCGGGGCCACACTTTTTTTTTTTTTTTGGTGGTACTGGGGTTCCTGGAAACCCTTCTACCTATGGGCTACACTCCCAGACCTATTTTATATTGGAAACAGGGTCTCTTAAGCCAGCCTCCTTGGCTTTGAACCAGCGTGATCCTCCTGTTTCTGCTCCCCAAGTGTGGGGATTACAAGCGTGAGCCACCACGCCCTGCTGGCCACACTCTTTTTGAAAGCCCCAGGGAACCATCCTTCCTTCCCTCTTCCCAGCTCTGCACAGCCTCTATCTCTGCAGCCATCACCACCCGCTCTCTCCCCTGTGCCCATGCGTCCAGATGATCCTGATCTTCTAATAACAAGAGTGATTGTATCGTTGTCCACCTTAATACCGGGATGAACTCATCTCTAGTAACTCTGTCCGCAAAGACCTTATTTCCAAATACAGACATGTTCACAGGTGTGGAGGGTTAGGGCTTGGGCACTGGAGGATAACATTCAACTCACAACAGGGCTGGACAAGAGACCTGAGCAGGTACAAGAGAGAATTGGTGAACTGGTATCTCAGTCGGTTGATACATTCAGTGTGATGAATAGTAAGTAAAAATGAACAAATAGCACTTCAAGGACATATGAGACACTACCAAGCGTCCCTCCCAGCAGAGGCACAGAGTTTCAGAAGGAAAAAAAAGATAATAGATAGAAAGGGGCAGTGGGAACATGGGAAGCAGTGATAGCAGAAAACCCCCAAATCTTACAAACTTCATCAATCAAAATAGTCAAGTATTCCAATGAGCTCAAAATAGTAAAAATCCATATGATAATAAATTAATCAAAGGCCAAAGAAATAGCAAGCATCATGAGAGCCACAAAAGAAAATTGTTGTGCACAAAGGATCATAACACAATTAGGATCACAGCAAAATATGAAAACGTGCTGCTAATGATATGGAGAAATTGGAAGCTTCATGTATTGCTTGTGTAAAATATAAAATAGAGTTTCCCAGTCCTCAAAATGTTAGATTTACTATGTGGATCAAAAATACATATACCCAGGGGAAATAAAACCACACGTTCACACTTGCATGGGTAGTTGTGGTAGCACTAATAACAGCCAACAAGTAGAAAGAATACATTTGTGCATCAACTGGTAGATGGAAAAGGAAAATGTGTTATATTCATACAATGGGTATTACTTACCCATGAAAAACAGGAAGCACCGGACTGGGGATGTAGCTCAGCGGTAGAACGCTTGCCTACCATGCGTGAGGCCCTGGGTTCAATCCCTGGAACCACACACACACACAAATAAGTGTAAAAAAGTGAAGTACTGATACCTGCTACAGCATGAACGAACCTTGATCACATTTTTCTTACTAGAAGAAGTCAGACACAAAAAGCAATAGATTGTAAAATCTACTTGCAAGAAGTATCCGAAATAGAAAAATCCATAGAGACTGAAACTAGACTAGAGGTTGGCAGGGCCAGGGCAGCTGGAGAGAATACTGACTGATAATGAGATCAGGGTTTATTTTCAGGATGAGGAAAAGAGTACTGAAATGAGATGATCGCAAGGCCTGAATGTATGCTAAACGCCAGATGATTAGGCCCTTTGCAGGGCGGATTTTTGGAATGTGAATCGTGTCTTGACATAAAAAGAATATGATTTGAAACCTGTCCGGTTTGTCTCTACATCTGGTGCTCTGAATCACCTACAATCTTTACTCTCAAATAAATAGAGCAAAAAGTTTCCCAAATCTTATTAAAAACAATCAAAATATTCAAGAACTTCAATAATCTCCAAATGTATAAACCCACATCACGATAAAGTGATAAAAGCCAAAGACAGAGTGAGGATCATGAGAGCAACAAAATGAAATTGCCATGTACAAAAGATCGTTAATCAAGTTAACACTAATAGAGACAGATGTCTGGTGTGTGTGTGTGTGTGTGTGTGTGTGTGTGTGTGTGTGTGTGGTACTGGGGGTTGAACCCAGGGGCCTTCTACCTCCGGGCTATACTCTCAGACCTATTTTATATTTTATTTGGAAACAGGGTCTCACTAAGTTGCTGAGAGCCTCACTAAGCAGCTGAGGCTGCATGTGATCCTCCTGTTTCAGCCTCCCAAATGCTGGGATTACAAGCGTGCACCACCACGCCCGGCCCTAGATATCTTTTTTTTTTTTTAAGTGTTGCCAACGATGAGATATTGGAAGCTCATACAGTGCTTTGTATGTGGACGTTCCCAGCAATATTTTCATAAGAGCCAAAATGTTGGAATAATACAGAGGTCCCCCAACTGCAATGTGCATGACCCAGATGTGACACGTCCAATTCTTCATACAGTGGGAATCCTGTGATAAAAGTAAAGCCGGGTGTGGTGGCTCACCCTTGTAATCCCAGCATTTGGGAGGCAGAGTCTGGAGGATCGTGGTTCAGAGACAGCCTCAGCTACTTAGCGAGGCCCTTCGCAACTCAGTGACCCTGTTTCAAAAAACTAATGATACATGCCGGGCGTGGTGGCACACGCTTGTAATCCCCGCGCTTGGGAGGCTGAGACAGGAGGATCGCGCAGATTCAAAGCCAGCCTCACCTGACTTAAGAGACCCTGTTTCCAAATAAAATATAAAATAGGTCTTAGAGTATAGGAGGTAGGAGGCCCCTGGGCTCCATCCCCAGTACCACCAAAGGGAAAAAAAAAAAAAAAAGGTACTGATACGCGCTATAACATGGATGGACTTTTTTTTTTTTTTTTTTTTTTTGGTGGTACTTCTACCTCCGGGCTACACTCCCAGACCTATTTTATATTTTTGAAACAGGGTCTGTCTCTTAAACCAGCGTGGCTGGCTACGAACCTGCGCGATCCTCCTGTCTCCGCCTCCCAAGCGCGGGGATTACAAGCGTGCGCCACCACGTCCGGCTTATGGATGGACATTTAAAACATTATGCTAAGTGAAAGTCAGTCATGAATGGCCACTCCCTGTATGATTCTGTTTGTGTGAAATTCTAGAATGGGAGAATCTATAGAGAATAAAAGTAGATTCAAATTTACCTGGGACTAAGGAATCTGGAAGAAATGAGGCCTGAGCTATAAAGGGGATGGTATTTTCTTTGAGCAGTCATAAAATGTTCTAAACTTTACTGGAGAAATGAGGGTGCACCTCTGTGAAGTGCTGAAAACCACTGAATTGTAACCCTTAAATGGGTGGATTATATCTCCATACACTTATTCTTAAAACTGTTTGTTCTTATTAATAAACAGTTAAATTCTTAGAATCTCTCCAGAAAGATACCGTCACTGTTGTTTGCAACTGCAGAACAGTCTCCCTCTTTTGTGATTCTTTGTCATTGCTATCAGGGCTAATTCAGGTTTCATAGGAATGAGAAATTATTTTAAGTGTAAACGGATTGGAGTTTTCAACCAAATTGAAATTATTAAAATTTTTGAAAAAGTTTGAGAACTATTAGTAGCAATCCTTCTTTGAGTTCACCACTTAAGCCATCTGAACGTGGGTTTTTCCTTTTTGGAAAGTTCATATTTGATCATATTATGATAAGCCTATTAAGGTTTTCCACTGTATGTGTGTGTGTGTGTGTGTGTGTGTGTGTGTGTGTGTGTGTCTGTCTGTCTGTCTGTCTGTTACCGGGGATTGAGCTCCGGGGCATTCTACCTCTGAGCTACTATTGTGATAAGCCTATCAAGGTTTTCCAGTGTGTGTGTGTGTGTGTTACTGGGGATTGAGCTCCGGGGCATTCCACCTCTGAGCTCCACCCCCAGTCATGTTTTTATACTTTCATAATTGTAGAACTACCCATTGTCTTCCAGTCCTGTCACTATTATCTTCTTTTATTTGCCTCTGATTTTCAGTTCACTTGTATTTGGAACAGTTATATCTTTGTGATGAGTTGAGCTTATCTGTCGGGGCCCGCTCGGCTAGACCGGGATGGGGCGGTGGCTCAAGATGGCGCCTAGGCATGTTGCCAAGTCACAAGGCTCACGAGGCTGGCGGTGCCCTGAGCCTGCGCAGTGAGCCCTATCAGGCGCCCTACAGATGATCAGTGACGCAGCGCCTCGTGCTACCACCAGCCCGCCTATGAGAGGGTTAGAAATGCGCATGCCCTAGCTGTGGGAAGCTTGGGGTTGGTGGAGTGATGAGGGAGGGGCTATGAGACTGATATATATTTGCCTGCTGTGCGCATTGAGGGGGAAGCATTAAAGAGGAAGCATCATCAACAGACTCGGCGTTTGTGTGTTCTTTCCTGGGGCTCTGCAGGTCGGAGCCTTAGGGACGCGACACTTATCGATAGATGCCATCCTTCCTGGTCTTTAAACAGGTTTGTATGTTATCACCAACCCAACTTTCTTTTGATGATTATGTGTATTCAATGTGGCTGTCCATCTTTTACATTCAACCTATTTGTGTCTTTGGATTTAAAGTTACTTCCTCACACAGTTGAATCATGTTTCTTTTTTTTTTTAACTCTTTGAGAAAATCTTTTCATTGAAAAGTTGAATCAGTTTGCATTTAAGGGAATTACTAATAAGGACTTAATTTTGCCACTTTACTAATTTTGTATGTATTATGACTTTTTTGACCCTCATTTCCCCCATTCTGTCTTCATCTGTGGTTTATTTTTGTAGTGAAACCTTTTGAAACCCCATTTACTTTTATTTACAAGTATTATATTTAACATCCTACATCTAAAACAATCTATTTATTCATACCAATTTAACTTCAAAAGCATACAAAAATTCTGCTCTTGTACAATATCCAGCCCATTTTACACTCGTTATCATGAATTACATCCAGCAGCATTGACTCATAATTATTTTGTGAATTTGTCTTTTAAGTTCTGTAGGGAATAAAATAGAGAGTTACGAATATAGAAAATATTTCCTTTTTATTTTTATATGCATTTACCAAGTGTTTATTTCTTTAAATATCTTTGAGTTACTGTTTGGTATCCTTTCAGTCCAACTGGGAGCACTCCCTTCATCATTCAGTATAGGGCAGGGCTAGTGACAAGATTTTCATGAACTTTTTAAAAATCTGGAACCGTCTTGATTCCTCACTTATTTTCAAGGACAGTGCTGCTGTATATACAATTCTTGGCTAACGACATTTGCATTTTCCCTTTCAGCACCTTAAACATGTCCTCCCATGAATCTTGGGCCTACGTTTCCGGTGAGAGAGTGGCTGATAATCATTGTAGGATCTAAGTTTCTCTTTTTGCCACTGTCTCTTAACAGTTTACTTATAATGTAAATGAAGCACGAGTGAGTTTAACCTTTGCCATCTTCTTCATCTACTTGGATCTCTTTCATCAAATGTTGGGCACATAGCCATAATTTCTTCATTTTCCATCCATCACTTTCTTCCTCTTTTAGCACTTTTTGAGGTCCATGATGTTTGCAAGATCCTGTTCCACACATTCCTCAGGCTCTGTTCACTTTTCTTTATTCCCCTTTCTATTCCGGAGCCTCTAGAATTTCAACTGTTCTCTCTTCAAGTTCACTGATTTATTCTTTTTCTGCATAAATCTGTCAACCCATCCAGTGGATTTTTCACTCCAAGTTTACCCTTTTCAGTTCCAGAATTTTCTAAAATCCATCTTATATAACGTCTATCTCTTTGTGTTTATACCATTTAGTCCACGCGTGGTATTCCTTTAGTTCCTTTTTCACATCTTTAGTTGTCTGAGCATATATAGAACAGGTATTTTGTAGTATTTAACTAGGAATTCAAATGTTTGGACTTCTTGGGGGACAGTTTCTGTGAATTAATTTTGTTTCTTTGAATGGGCAATATGTCCTCAATTTGTATGCTTTATGATTTTTTTTTGTTGAAAACTAAACTTTTGAATATTATAATGTGGTTTTTCTGGGAACCAGATTTTCACTTTCCACACAGGAGTGTATACTAAAACGTGGAATATTGGAATGATGGAATAGTAATCAGCAGAATAAGAATGATGCGTGCTATGCTGTGGAGGTGGTCTGGGTGTGTAATCCCCACCCCGAGCTTCATATGCTGGGGAGCCTGGTTCCAAGTGTGGTGGTGTTGACTTGGTAGGAGCTTTAAGAGGTGAGCAGAAGATGGTTAGGTCACTGGGAGTGTCGCCCATGTACTTTGAAGAGTGTCTTATTTAATTTCCAAATCGCTGGGGGTTTTCAAGTTCCCATTCTGGCCTTAAATTCTAGTTTAATTAATATAATCCCATATTTGCCTGAGAGCATATTTTGTATGAGACATATGTATGTGTTTTGTATGTACTTTTGACTATCTGAAAATATGTTTTGTGGTCAACAGTGTGGTCTATCTTGATGAATGTATCAAGTGATCTTGAGAAGAGTATTTTCTAGTTGGGCGTGGTGGCACATACTTGTAATTCCAGTACTTGGGAGGCTGAGACAGGAGAATCACAAGTTTGCGGCCAGCCTCAGCTAATTAGTGAGCCCCTCTGCAACTTAGTGAAAACGTATTTCAAAAATAAAGAATAAAAAAAAATAGGGCTAAGTGTAGCTCAGAGGTAGAATGGCCCTGGGTTTAACCCCTAGTTCAACAACAACAACAACAAAATAAGAGTATTTTCTCGCTGCTGAATAAAGTTCTATACAAATGTCAAAGAGGACTGGTTGATTGCTTGGGCTTTGACTATTTTCCTCGGGCTGTTACGGCCAAGTGTCAGGTAAGTTGACTTGAAATAATAAAAGTCGATTGTCTTAGATTTTTGGGAGTTGGAAATCTCCAATTAAGATGTAAGACCATGCTTCCTCTGAAATGTATAGAGAAGAATCTTTCCCTGCCTGCCACTAGCTTCTGCTGGTTTCTGGCTCCCTGGCTGTCCAGCTGGCAACTGCAGGACTGTACTCAGTCCTCGTCTCATCACAGGACATCTGTCCTCATAGATCTGTCTACTCTAGTTCTGAGAATAGCAGTCCTGTGGAGGAGCGATCCATGGTGCTCCTGCACGACATCTCCCTGACTGATTATAAAATTATAATATTTAAGGCACTGGGATTAGGATCAGGACTCTAAGGACTATAATCTAAGGACGCTGAAAGGTATTTTAGAGGACATAATTTGACCCATAACAAATTCATCTCAAATCTTTCTCTCCTTCCAGATGATCCGTCAAAGAATCATAAAGGCTGCTGAAACCTCCCACTCTCATAGCACTGAAGCCTTTTCTCATTGTCGCTCCATCTACTTTTCTTGCCTGGTCCAGTTCCCTTCTTTCATCCACTGAGAATCACATCCCATCTCCAACTGAGTTGGCATGTGTCAGTCAACCACCTCTATCCCTTCTGGCCCCCATCCTCAAGAAATCTCCCCGAGCAAGTCTTTAGCAATGGTACTGTACCGACAGTTACGTCGTTTCCTCCAAGAATCAACGCAGGTCTCGATGGAGGTGATACCCTACCAAGAGGCAGAGGATGTGGACCAATCTCTTCTTTGAGATACAAGTATCTTCTTGTTTTCTTAATTTTCCATTAAACTTTGGATGTGATTATCTTACAGAAGACTTACACAATGTTATATATACAGGAATGTCCACTGTGAATCGATGACCCACCGGTGCCTGGTTCAAGATGGCGCCTGTGTGCGAAGCACCAGTTACCAACTGTGTGGCTGGGGCAGGTTCTCAGTAGTGCTTTTTCGTGGTTGAGAAAAAATTTCCCATGTGCCAACCCAAGTGGATGTAGACACATGGCGCTCACAGGTCACGTCTTCCACAGGTGCCTCTGGGCTTTATGTTGCACCATTTCCTCCATCACTGTTTCCCATCCAACTTTCTTATTCTTTTTTTTTCTTTTTTTTATATTTATTTTTAATTGGTGCACTGTATTCATACATCATAGTGGGATACATACATTTGTAGACATACATGCACACATTGCCCAGTCAGCCCCCACCCGATCCCCACCCCGTTCTCTCCCTATCCCCCCCTCCTATGCTTGGCTTAGTAGTTGACTTCTAGTATTATAGCAATTTATCCAAAATTAAAAATGATAATCTCACATAACAGTTTCATTTGTCTGATACCAAGCTTTTGATGACTTAAAGATAACATTTCAATATTTCTTTTTGCTTTCTTTCTTACCAGAGAATCTATTTTTTTCTATTTTTTAGGTGAAACTATCATATATTTATATATTTATTTTTCAGAAAAAAAAAATCTATCCTAATATGGAATATGGACTCTAGGTACCCACATCGATCTTGAAAAAGAACAAAGCTAGAAGATATATATTTTCTGATTTCAAACCATATAAAGCTACAATAATTGAAACAGTGTAGTGCCAAGACATCCTGCTACCTCGGCATCTATGTGTTGAGAACCCCCACTCCACATAGTTAAATCGGCAAAAACGCCCCGAGAAGAAGGTGTCGTCTCTGGCTAAAGTACCCCCCACTTTTAGATACCCTTCACTATTATTCCTTTTAACTCTCTACACGAATTGCTCCAGTGATGTGAAATTAGAAATATAAAAAGAAACTGAGTCCGTGGAAATAAACTCTCTAATAATTTGTCTAAACGTCCTTGGCTCTGCTCAACAATAATGAGAAACTGGCCAGAATTCAGGTACTGTGATAAGCACCCCAGCTGCAGCAATCACAAATGGCCTCCGACCTTCATCACTATCTATCACTCCGGCAAAAGTAGCTCAGTTCAAAATAATTATTCACCCTTGAAATCCTGCCTAGAGACAGAGAGAAACCTTGTGTGTAACCTTAAAGAAACAACTTAGCTGCCCGAATACAATAGACCCAAAGAAAAAGACTGTTAACTTTTACCTCAGTGTGAGCATTCCAGGAGATAAAAAAAAAAAACTGGCCGCATAATTAGAAATAAATATTACAAAATAAAGGACAGACATTTTAAATATATATGTATGAAGAAAAAAAATACCGTAAGAATAAAAAAAGCATTTTTGCATGAAAAAGAGCTTATCATAAGAAAGTCCCAACTGGGAAAGAAAGAAAAAGTTAGAAGCAGGTTGCAGAGAGTTTGTGACAGGGAAGTGGATTCTTTTAATAGGCTTGTTGTTTAAAGAAGAGTGCTCAGCAGTTAAGGAAATACATCTGACAATTAGAACTAAGAACCTTGTGGTGTTATTTGTGGTATTTTGTCTACCAAACTGTGTTGTGAGTATGCTTAAGCTTTCAGATTTAGAAGATAAGGTAGCAACACCTGAAGAAACTCCATCACATCCACCTGAATCACCACATCTCCCCACACTTGCTATATGAACTGAGCCCAAATGATGGAAAGTTCCAGGAAAAGTTCCCGAGAAGCTCCTAAGCCTTGACTATCCTGGGAGGCTGCCACCTGGAGCTGCTTATCTGCAAGACCTTGGAGAGGAACAGGAGTTAATTCTTCGAGGGCCAACAGTCAGCTGAAAGACCCGCCCCCGTTTCTCTTAACTTTACTGATGAAGTGTATAAATTTCTTGGGGTTTTCATAAAGTGTCATTGGCTCAAGAAGCCTTTGTCCACCCCAGGTTCTTTTCCAAAGCGTCGTAACTAAAAACTTAAGGATTCATAGAGGGGAAAGAACCGCTGCAGAAAAGAATCTGCAGAACGTCGCCTGCCTTTTGACCCATCTTTCTGAGGCCCCCGACCGCTAGTGGACTTGCCCCCCCACAGGACTGAACCCGCCGGTAACAGTGTAGTACTATTCTAAAGGCAGATATATAAACCATTGGAGTTAAATAAAAGCCTAGACCTAAATTCTTCCCTATATTGTCGTTATTTTTGACAAGATTTCCACGAACATTTGGTGGTAGAAATAATAATCTTTTAACTAAATATTGTTGAAAAATAATAATTACATGGAAAAGAATAAAATTGGACCCTTACCTAATCCCATATACAAATATTAACTCAAAATAGATAAAAGACCTATTATAAATCTTAAGACTATAAACTTTTAGGAGAAAATCTGGGTCATAAAACCTCACAACATTGAACTTGGCAGTGATTTCTTGGTTATGATTTCAATGGCACAGGCAACAGAAGAGTATACAAACTCCCTAAAAAATAAAAAAACATATTGTATATCCAAAGACAATGTAAACAGAGTTAACAGTTACTAATAGAATGGGATAAAATATTTCCAAATGCTATATCTGAAGGTATATTAATATTCCAACTAGAAATCCTAAAAATTAACAATAAAGGCAAACAATACCCTTTAGAGATAGGTAACAGACTAACATAAATAATGAATCTCCACAGATAACCAATCTTAGTTGTCTGTTGGATGGAAAATCTTGTTTCTCTGGTTCTGGTGTGTGTTACCTATTTCTTCTTTGTAGTTAATCTCTTTGAGTATTTTCTCTAGCGCTGGTTTTGAAGACATAAATTCCTTCATTTTCTGTTTGTCATGGAAGCTTCTTATTTCTCCATCTAATTTGATAGAAAGTTTTGCTGGGTAGGAAATTTTTGGCTGGAAGTTGTTTTCTTTCAAAATTGGGAATATGTTACTCCAAGCCCTTCTGGCTCTCATAACTTGGTTTGGGAAGTCTGGAGTGATTCTAATTGGTTTGCCTCTGAATGTCACTTGGCCCTTTGCTTTTGTTGCCTTTAAGATTCTCTGCTTGGCTTCCACATTGGTCATTTTGACAATTATGTGGCGTGGGGATCCTCTTCTCCGATCCTGTCTTAAGGGAGTTCTATAAGTTTCCTGGACCTGCGTATCAACCTCTTGCTCTATGTCTGGAAAATTTTCTGCTATTACTTCCTTGAAGAGATTGTTGATCCCTTTGGTTTCACTTTCTTTTCCCTCCTCTATTCCAATTATTCTTAGGTTAGCTCTCTTAAAATGGGCCTATATTACTTCAATATCAGATTCCTGCTGTCGGATATTTTTCCTAGATTAGAAACTATGCGTTCATTTTTGGAATGATCATCTTCTAAGAGCGAGATTCTGTTCTCCATGTGTTCTAATCGGTTGTTTGTGCTTTGAATTGAGGCCTTTACTTCATTAATTGCATCCTTTATCTCTTTTTGGCTCTCTCTGAGTTCTTTTCGAAGCACCTCTATTATTTCTACAGTTATTTTCCTGATTTGCTCTTCTAGAAATCTCTGATTTTCTGTTTTATCGGGTTCTGATGTTGTGGGGTTGTGAGCATTCATTGCTCCAGTATTATTCCTCTTTCCCATGATTTTGGAAGTTTGTGCCTTCTCTGGGTTCTTCCCTTGGGTCACTATGACTTCACTTAAGGTGCTCTGGATCTCGAGTCAGTGGTATCTCAGACCCCACTACTCCTTTACTGGGTTGTATCACAGAGTCTCCGACCCAGAGAGTCGATAGAGGCTGCTTTAGACCGTGAGGGGTGCCAGGTTGCACGTTCTCCTATGGTGTGATATCACTGCCACCGCCCCTCTCCCACTGGGTCAAGTCCCAGTGAGTACAGTACTGGGATTTCTCCGCTGTGGCCCGCAATTTGACTCACTGTTCTTGAGTACGCAGATGTAGCTGTAGTGAATTCGGTGCTGCTGCCGCCGGTGGCAATATGGCGCCGCTGCTACGCCCTCGGCTGTTGGGCTGGCGTTTTTTTTTTTTTTTTCTTGGTTTTGATTTCCACTCTGAATCCCTGCAGCGTGTGCTGAGCTCAGACACTGGGTGCTTTAGATGTCCTCTGCGCCGAGAAATCCCGCCTGGCTGTTCCGCAGCGGCTCCCCTCGGCTTGCTGTGGCCGTCCCGTGAATTCGCTGGCAGTATGGCGCTGCTGCCGCGTCTGCCGCGTCCTCGGGCGTGTGGATCTCCTCTGTGGCTCTGTTCTCAGTCCGCTTTCTCTCTGGAGCCTGGTGATTTTTTTTGTTTCTCTGGTGATGTTGTTTTCTGGCTTTGAAAGGCGCTGATTTTGTGGTAATGGATATTTGTTGTTAGCGGGGCTCTTAAGCCCCGCTTTTCTCGGTCGCCATCTTCCCGGAAGTCCCGTCCAACTTTCTAATGTCAGCACAGGGAGCAGTCGGCCCGCGCAGGGAGGATCTAGCGAGCTCTGACCTCACGGTGTCCTCCCCTCCCCCGCAGGTGGACTCCACAGAGGATGATCACTGTGCGTGCCCTCAGCTCACCCCCACTATGGAAAACCCACGTTCTCAACAATGCTGGTGTCTCTTGCCCAGTTTTGCATAGAATGTCATCCTGGTTCCAGATTCTCGCTGTAAATGAGGACTGGGCTGTGGCAAGAGACGCTGAGAATCCAGCAAAGAATTGCAACCACCTGCTCCCGTCGCTGAAGTAGCCGTGTCGCTGCGGTGTTGTGGATTCATGCGCGTGAGAATTAGGAGGTATATGTGGGTAGATTCATGTGTAGGGCTGAAGAATGTGTGTGAGAGGGTGTGCACATTTCCTCAGAGAATCTTTTTCCCACAGAACAAGTGTTAATTTTATAAATTACACAGTAATGCACATTTCACATACATCGATTTCCTCAACTCTCACTCTAGCCAAATCTGGAAGGTTTGCCCCTTATTCACACCCTGTGGATGGAGACAGCACAGACCTGAAGGATCTGGGTCAAGGGGACCAGGGCCCTGGTCACTGAAGCCCAGCGAGCACTCTGTGTGCACCTGGTTTGGAGGTGGACGGTGTGCTTCTCGTCTCTCTCCTGCTCCTCCTCTTTGCTTTCCTCACACCCCAGAGCACATCAGGTAATGCTCCTACATAATTCATGGGCAGCACTGCCGTGGCCTGTGTTCTGTATGTGATGTGCACAATTTCCTTGGTGGGGAGTATGGCGGGAGAGTCTGCTACCAACAAGACCTCACGGAAGACGGTGAAAATAACGAGAGCATCGGCTACGGCTCTGCGGGGCGAGCTGCCCTCTCTGCGGCGCCGGGAAACAATCTTGTATGGAGCATCCAAAGAAGACGCGAGGCCCATCTCGCCTTCAGCCCTTCGCCCTCTGGAAGGCGCAGGTCCGCTCTGCTCTGGACTTGCTTCCCTTGACCCAACCCATTCCCGCCTGGTTCCAAATGTCACCAGGTGAATCAGAGGCTCGTGCACAAGCCCAGGACATGGCATGATCCTGAGTGGCTCCTCCGTCATCAAGGTGGGTGCTCTTGCATCTGGAGATGGCCCCACATAGATGGTCAGGTGATGGCGGGTGGGGCAGCCTGTGGCCTCAGTGGGCAGAGTGCCGGGACTCCAGCTTCCTGCCATTGGTGAGGATGGGGTATGGTGCTGGAACTCAGTTCTTCACATAGAGAACTCTGGCCATTCTCTATATAGTCCCCGAGCAACTGTGCTCCTTGGGAGGTGGGGGGTTTGGGTCCCTGGGGTCAGGTGTGGCTGTCTGAGCATCCCTGAAGAGTGACTGGGTGTGCCTGTGTGTGAGTGTTTCTCTAGATATATAGTGCTCCAGGTGCCAGCCAGCCTGCGTGTGCACAACCAAAAAGGCCATCCTCACTGGAGCAAGATTATGGAGATATGTGAATTAACTATAAAGTTTACATGTGTGCAGTTCATTGTATGCCGAGTATACCTCAATTAATACATTAAAATAGCCCGTCAAAACCCAGGGCAATGTGCACAAGGCTCTACAGGGACAAAACGATTCACAGCCCTGGTAGAGTGCCCGTGGCAGCTTCACTGAACACGGAGCGTCGCCTGCCAGTCGGCCCCTGTTTCTGCACAGGATATGGATCCAGCAGGATTCTTTTTTTTTTTTTTTAGCATTAAATTGTCTTTTTTTTTATTGGTGCACTGTATTCATACATCATAGTAGGATACATACTTTTGTAAACATACATGCACACTTTTCCCAGTCAGCCCCCACCCAATCCCCACCCCATTCTCTCCCTATCCCTCCCCCCCATGCTTGGCTTAGTAGTTGACATCTAGTATTATGGCAATTTATCTAAAATTAAAAATGATAATCTCACATAATGGTTTCATTTGTCTGATACCAAGCTTTTGATGACTTAAAGATAACATTTCAATATTTCTTTTTGCTTTCTTTCTTACCAGAGACAGGATTCTTGACCCTTGTTCACAAGCCTCTTCTGTGAACGGCCCCAGAGTTCTCCTCCTGCCCCATCATGAACATGGGTGCTGAGCAGAGAATTTTTTCAGGGAGCCCCAAGTCCACAGACATGCTATACCGGTTCTGGTTGTAATCTGGGACAGAAGGGTGGACTTAAGGGTTGGTCTGAGATGAAAGTTCCCTGGCCTGACTCCTGTGCAGAGCCAGTTTCCACAGTTCACTTCTTTCTGGAAGTCACCTGATAACCAGTCCTGCGTAGATACTGCTGGCTGAGGGTTCTCTGATCAGAAACACATTGAACTGGAGGAGGCCTACCCGGGCCCGGCCAGCGGCACATCTGGCTGCAGAGCAGGGCCCAGGGTTCCAGGGCAGAGTGAGTGAGCTCTGCCTGGTGATGGGGCAGAGCCGCGGGCTTCTGGTCCTTGCTGCTGCCTCGCACGGCCTGGAGAACACTGCTGGGACCGTGTGCCTCACGTGTCTCCCACCGTCGCTCCCAAATGCTCTGTTCTCCTGGTCAGAGCTAACGGGCTCTGGTCCTGGCTGGTCACCGTGAGGACCGGGACGGTGTCCTCCCTGCTCCTCCTCTTTCCCGACTCCTGCCCTGGTACTGATGGACTCGCTGCCCATCCGTGTTTAATAAATCCCGCCTAGGCCTGAGGTCTTGCTCCGGCTGTGGACAGGCACCTCCTCCCCTTGTCAACACTGAGACCAAGCCCCCAGCAAATGATCCTGTGGGAGACACCGACTGTGACCTCAACTGGTATGGAGGAAATGGGCGCCTGTGTGCTCACGTCTGTGTCTCCACGGAGGGGACTGTCAACACCAGATGTGACTCCAGCAGTGAGGATTAGGGCTCCGTAGCTCTCAAGGTGGCCCAGAGGGAGCCGCAGTGGGAAGGTTCTCAGCGGGCCGGTGGGCAGCCTGCTCGTGGGAGGGAGAGGAGGAGTATGGAAGAGAAAGAGACGGGAGATCCTCGGTCTTTTCATATTTTACAGACTTGGAATTAGAGCTAGACGTCTACAGGCTTTGAAAGTCCTGGTGAAACCTCCTTCTGCTGTCCTCCCGGTCTATCCATGATTAGTTCAAAGCCCGTCAGGTCCCATTTCCTTGCGTGGACATAAATTCCCTGCTATCTTGCGCACTACAAAGATTTGGACCAGTTACTTGACCTCTAACGCTGTGTCCACCCTCTCTAACCAGTTATGGGATTGTTGTGAGGGTCAAATGCCTCCCACATCCCCGAGGCCACCCCAGGCCCAGGACTCTCCCTTGGTGCGTGGGCTGCTTGCCATTCTCCGCACTAGGAGCCAACACAATCTCAGGCCCAAGACAGGTGCTCCTGAGTTTTGATGGCGGGTTAATTAAGGAGGGTGTAGAACAGCCTCCATCTTTCTAGCCACATTCCAATACTGGAAAAACCTAGGGCAGTAAAGATTGGTGAGGAGAAAGGCCCCGGAGAGAAAAAGGAGAGAGGACGGAGACAGGAAGTCAGGGAGACAGTGCTGCCTCTCGGAGCTCCAGCAGGACAGAGGGAGGGTCTCTGCACAGTGGGGGCATCGCTCGCTGCAGAGGTGAAGGGCAGAGGCCCTGAGACAAGAGTACAAGGATGAGGAAGACTTGTGCTCTGAGATGGTCCGCAAATCCCAGGAGCCTCAGGGACAAGCTCCACCTTGACTGTCCCTCTGCCCTGGCTCTCCCCAAAGCCATGCCGCCTCTGTCACCGTCACCTCAGAGGCTGCGGGCTAGGGCAAGCTGCGGGCTCAGCAGTTGGCACACTATCTTCTGTTTATGTCTCTGTTCCATTCCTTTTCTTATCTGTCAACCCGGCTTTGTAGCTCCTTCCCAGTTTCTATCTCTTTTCCTGAAAGTCCGGGATTCGTCCAAGTATTTGTGGTCCTGGATCGCCGGTGTCTGTTAAATCCCTCTGCGGCCCTCCTCCCCTCTCCCTTAGCCTCGCCCTGGTTTCTGACCCCTCTCCTCCGCACCCTGCATTGTTCTGCAGGAATCCCTGCTCCCTCCTCCACCTGGGAGGGCGTGCCGAGCTCATCCTGCTGTGTAATTATGTGTAATTGTTGTGCTCAGAGTATACACGGAGTCGCTGGTTTTACTCGTGAACCCTAATGAATTAGGCATCGTTATTACCACTGTGGTCCTACCGAGGTTTTGGGGGAGCCAGAACTAGCGATGGACGCTGACCTGGGGGTGGGCTACTGACGTGTGTATACATATAAGGCACCAAAACTCATCTGGCTTCATACCTGTGTCTCGCTATGCAACGGATAAACCGAGCCTCAACGGAAACACCAGGAATAGGAACAAATGTTTCTGCAAAGCAAACTTCAAGCCTGAGGATCCACCTCTGCTGTCTACCAGATGCTTCAGGTATGAACAATGCCAGTCTCTTACACACTGCTCCAGAGCACACGTGTGGAGGGCACACGCACCTCCACCCCCTTTACAGCAGGACGCTCCTGGGCTGTCCAGCCACAGACACAACAACAAGGGTAACCACAGAGCACACGCTTCTGAAGAGGGTTAGCAGAATCCCACACCAGGCATTAGCAATCTAGACCAGAGCTTTTTTTGTTGTTGTTGTTGTTTGTTTTTGAGATACTGGGAATGGAATCCAGGGAGGGGCATTCTACCTCTGAGCTACACCCCCACCCCTATTTTTTTATTATTATTTATTTATTTATTTATTTATTTTTATGGTACTGGGGGTGGAACCCAGGGGATTTCTACCTCCAGGATATACTCCCAGACTTATATTTTATTTGGAAACAGGGTCTCACTAAGTTGCTGAGAGCCTCACTTAGTAGCTGAGGCTGGCTTCGAACCTGTGTGATCCTCCTGTCTCAGCCTCCCAAGTGTGGGGATTACAAGTGTGCGCCACCACGCCCGGCTTCTTTTTTATTTTGAAATAAGGTCTCACTAAGTTGCAGAGGGCCTCACTAAGCAGCTGAGGCTGGCCTTGAACTGTGCCTCTCTGTCTCAGCCTCCCAAGTACTGGGATTACAAGCGTGTGTTACCATGCTCGGCTACATCCAGAGATTTTTAGTCGGGAAAGAAACTGGAATTTCTGAGTAGGATGTCCTGGTAGTTGAGGAGGACAGGATCCCGCTGGGTGGGTGCTGATGGGACAGTGGGGGGGGGAGGGACAGGGACACTGGGTCACTGGGGTGGACACTTGTGGACAGTGGGGATCAGGGCCTGGGTGATGCTCAGGAGGGGCTTGCGGTGGGGTCACAGGCAGTGGCTATGTAGGAGTCCCCTCTCGAGGACTCTGCCCTGGCCTGGGGGGTCCAGGCAGAAGGGAGTGTGTGAGGCTGAGTATCAGTGAAGAAGGGCGTGAGCAGGACACGCGTGCCCAGAGGAGATGCGGTCGCTGCCCACTCCTAGCCAGGCCTCTGGCCACCTGTGCGCTCAGCTTCCCAGCTCAGTGGTCAGCCCACATGTCTGGAAAATCTTTCCAGACAAAGAGCCTTTTGTCCTATTGACAGTCCATCCAGGGCTGCTCAGTTGAGCCCAAGCTAATTCCTTATGACGCTGCCACAGAGGAGTTGCTTGGAAAGTCCTGGGTTCTGGGCCAGGCCAAGAAAGCTCCCGGACGTGGCTTCAGCACCCCCAGTGCTAGACACGGTTACACTGTCTTCTCGTAAATTCCCTCCGGGTCCTGAGCGAGGCGATTCTGTGGGACGTGGCAGGGCGGAGGCCCTTCTTTGTCTTGTTTTCTTGAATTCCTTCATGTCTACTCAACACTGGGCTTGATGACCAGCCATGTAAGTTGTGGACTACTTGCATGATTCTCTTAGGGGAGGAAGGTCAACTGCGCGTCTACACTGGCAGACGCCTCCGATGTCAGAGGTCAGCAGACATGAAGTCATGCCAATGTCCTCACTGAACCCAGAGCCGCTTTGCCCCACTGACGGCCCATCCAGGGCTGCTCAGCCGAGCCCACGCTAATCTCTTTTTCATTGCCACACGAGGAGTTGATTGGAAAGTTCTGGGTTCTGGGCCAGACCGAGAAAGCTCCCCGAGTAAGGCTCAGCAGCACAGGCGTGCCGGCAGTTACACTGCTTTCTCCTAGGTTCCCTGGAGGTCCTGATGACCAAGTGAGCAAAAGGCCTGGGCACACGGGACGCAGCCCGTTTGCTCCTCATGGCGGCTCAGTCTCTGCAAAGGCAGGCAGACACAGGAGGAACGGGAGACTGTACGTGCTCTGCACTCCCTGCTGACGGCTGCTGGCCTTCGTGAGGAGGGCCCCCGGAGCACTCTTGCTGGCTGTCCTGTGCAGAGCACAGAGCCACCTGGCTTCAGCTTACTGCTGTGGATGGGGACTAGGGGTGTGCCGCTGGAAACTCACCTGCCAGACAAAGAGCTACGGCCATTCCCTACAGTGTCTGAAGCAACTGAGTCCCTTAGGTGTGTGGGGTTGGGTCCATGGTGGGGGGTTCTGTGTGTACCTCTAGTGGTGTGATTCTGAGTGTGCCTATGTGTGAATTTTGCGTTTATGTGTTTCTGTATACATGTATTTCTCTACTTTCCATTGTCAGTGTTCGCAAATAAAAATGCCATTCCCTGTTGGATCAGGCTGATGGCTATATATAAATCAATCAAGCTTTACAGTCTTGAGTAGTTCACAACATGCCAAGCACTCCTCAGTGACCGTGGAAAACATGTGTCACCAAGACCAGGGACAGCGTTCACAGCACTCTAAAGGACAAGGCTGTTTTTCATAATCCCTGTTCCTGGGTCAGAAGCAATCCACATTCTGTGTCTGCTCATGGCATGGAACTTCTCCCTTCTCTCATTCATAAGACTTTTGTGTGAGTCCTCAGAATTCATCTCTTCCCACCATCTAAGCCAGGGAATGCTGGGCAGGGCCTTCCTGCTCACTGAGTCCCTGGCTCGCTGACATGGTCCACCCAGTTCTGGTAGGAATCTGAGGCAGGAGGATAGACTTCAGGGTTGGTCCTAAGGCTGAGGTCCTCATGCCTGAGCTCCCTGGAACTGTGACAGGGGCTGGTTTCCATGTTTCACCTGCTTCTAGAAGCCATCTGACTTTTTGTGGACACTGCTGGCCCACGGTTGCCTGGCTCACAAACACATTTAAGCTGGAGAAAGCCTCTGTGTGTTCATTCCACCTGGAGAAGAAAGTGAGCACACGAGTGATTCCTTCGGCTCCTGACACTTGAAGGCTTGTGACCGATTGCAGCTTCTCCCTGAGAGCTTCTGGCTCCACAGAGCCCAGGGAGGGTCTGGGAACACAGAATGGTTCGGGGCGATCTCGGGCAATTCAACAGCCTGTTCTCTGTTGCTGTGACAAAATACCCGAGGCTGGGTACGACTGTAAAGAAGTGCTGGATCACAGATGTGGAGATTGAGTGCATGGCGATGGCCTTTGCTTAGCTGTGCTGAAGGCCCTCTCAGCTGCATCACCACATGAAGGCTGACATCAGAGTGGGTGTAGTGCAAGAGGGCGTGGTTCCACGGCGACACAGGCGGCCGGGGATCCAGAGGCCTGCTTGGCACGTTTCATACACATCACCGTCAAGGGAGGTAACTAGGGTGTGAGAACCATTTTAATCCCTCGGCGGGTGTGTCCCTAGTTACCTAACCACCCGCCACCAGGACCTGACTCTTGAGGGCTTCAGCACCTCTCTCCATGGCCACAGTGGGGTCCAATCCCCCAGAACACGGACCCTTGAAGGGGACACTGAGACCATGGTAACCACGGTGACCTCAACCGGTATGGAAGGAATGGTGAGAGCTTTTCTCTGTGGTGTCAGGTCTGTGCCTCCACAGAGGGGGTTTTCAGTAGAAGAAAGGACTCCAGCAGTGAGGATGAAGACTGGAGGTGGGGGACCCCGAAGGAGGATCAGCGGGAAGGCTCCCTGGAAAGCGAGAGGCTTGCTCTTTTGGACACGAGGCCGGGTATGAAACGGAGACAGGAAATGTGTTCTTTTCACGACCGGATGACATAGGAACGAGTAAGCTAGGGAGTCCACTGGGTTTGAGCATCCTGCCGGCAACCTTTTTACCCATAAGACCTGCCTGGTCCTGCTCTGTCTCCCCCAAACACCGAAGGGCTTGGCTTGGGCTGGTGAGAGTTTGGTCTGGGCTCTGGGTGCTGACCCACATGGAAGGCGTCTAGTGGGCTCGCTCCCTCAGGGCCGTGGTGTGTCCCTGGACACTGGGTGCCTCTGGCCTGGCCAGGCTGTGGTGAGAAGCGGACCCTCCCTCTGCACGCCCAGGCTTCACACAGAGCAGCACCATTTTGTCCTCACTGACCACTCCTGGTTTAACAACACTCCTCAGCTGGGGTGGTTGTCATTTTCTCCCACAGGACCCAGACAACTCAGCCCCAAGACAGGTGCTCCTGACTGAGACGGAATGGCTAATTAACTAGGGAGGGTGGCGGTATATCCTTCACCTTTCCACCAGCGTCCCCATACTGGAGGAACTTTTGGCAGGGGAGGTTGATAGCGAGAAAGGAATTGGAGGAACAGGAAAACAAGAAGAGGCAGGACTCATGAGGGAAGGGAAGCTGGCATTCCTCCCAGGAGTTATGGAGAAGTCATGGAGATGCTGCCGCTTCCTGGAGGATGAGGACGACACAGGCATCCCTGGACGACGTCTGGGCCCTTTGCCATCTCACCTCACCCTTTGAGGTGAGGTGGCCCCGGCTGAGACAGGAGCACAGAGATGAGGAAGAGCTGGGTTCTGTCTTGGGCTGTGAAGCCTCAGGAGCGAGGAGCTCAAGTGCGCACCTTCCTGTCTTCCCTTCCTCGCTTCCCAAGGACGCACCGTCACCATCACCATCATCAGTCCCCTGCAGGGGGAGCCTGCTCCTCAGATGCTGAGGACCAGGGCAAGGCCCAGCGCCTGCATGTAATTTGCATCCTGTACATGGTTCTGTATTCCGTCTCTGATCTGTAATCTCCTCTGTGTAGCTCTTTGCTAAATTTTATCACTTTTTCTGCAGAGCCTGGACACCTGGGAGGCCTTGGATCTTTAATCTATGCTGTGTGGCCTCCTCACCCTCCTCATCAGTCTCGCCCTCGTTTCTCACCCGTGTACCACTGAATCCGCAGAGCAGCCCTGTGGCCAGGCGGGGAGCCGGGGTGGGGTCTGAGCAGCTGGGTCCCCTCCTGCCACAGTGAGCCCCAGTGAAGCCTGGGCTGCTCTGGATTCCACCAGGGGTCTCCTGCCCTGGTGGCTCTGAACCCATGATTCCACATGGCCAGGCAGGGAGCTGGGGTGTGGTCAGAGCAGCTGGGTCCCATCCTGCTGCAGCAAACCCCACAGAAGGTGGCCTGCTCAGGATCTCAAATAGAAGCTGTCCTTCCCTGGGCTCCACTGACCCTCCAAGAAGGCTCCCTTTCTTCCCTAAGACTGCACAATTTTTAAAATCTGCTCCCAAAGAATTGTGCGTGTGTGTGTGTGTGTGTGTGTGAGTGTTACTGGGGACTGAGCCAGAGCCTTGCACATGCTGGGCAAGCAATGTACAATTATCTCTAACCCCAGACCTCCAACCGGAACCTGATTCCAGGAATCTTGTCTGGGATTCAAAGGAAGGGATTCAAGGAAGTGAAAGGAGGAAGGACAGGAAGAGGAAGTTGAATGTGGAGTGGGGGTGAGCAGAAGGAGGGCAAGCTCATGTCTGAGATCTGAACGGCTTCCTTCACTTAACTTGGACTTTGGAAATCCACCCCGATCCAGGAAAGCCCTGCAGTGGCCACTGTCACCTGCCGGGGTGGGCGTATGGCTCAAATCAGCGCAGGCTAGAGGATGGGCTGAGAGCGTGGCTCAGGCGGGGAGGCCTTCCATCCGAGTCCCTGAGGCTCTTCTGAGTCCTCGTGAGGAGAGGCTGCAGGTGCCCCGGGGCACCATGTGCTCGCTCCGTAGCACGTGCTGCGCACCGTGCTCCTGTGCAAAGTGTGCTCCTCGGAGGTCCGCCTCCCCATCCACCAGGACCTCGTCCTGGGCACCACTTCTTAAGCTGAGGGTCCGGGTTCTTTTTTTTTTTTTCCTGTATCTATGACAAATGTGAAGAAAGTGCAAACCTAAAGAAACTGAAGTGTCTTCACAACTCACGATAGAAGGAATGACCACAGGCCACCATTCTGCCCCCTCGAGGCTGGCATTCCAGCAGCACCAATGGGCTTCGGAGGGAGCACGTGGGCAGCGGACCTCACACTGCCTTTGAGTCACCGTCCGTATCCTCAGAAGGAGAGGGTTTGGGGCACTACATACTCCTTAGGGGACACTGGGGCCTGAGCTTCTACGGCTCTCCTCATCAGGGTCCCCCACAGAGACTGTGGGACTCAGAGCTAAAAACAATAAGAGTCCAGAGTTTGGAAGCAAGGGTCTCTACATTCAGTCCCATCCTGGTGGCCCCACCACGCATAAAACCCCTATTTCTGTTGAGGGCAAGCCCCACCGAGCAAGGCTGCCTCCAGGAGCACGTCCACACTGGCCTCCAGCCCCGGCATCCTGCTTCGTGGGTGGGCACAGTGAGCGGGGCCTGGCTTTAGGGCCCCTTCACCAGCTGTGTTGGCTCTGCTGGACACAGGTCCTCTGGGCCATCCACTCTGACATCCCTCTCCGGGTCGGGACCCACGCCTTTGGGATGGAGTGGTGAATGCCGCCTGAGGGAACACCCACTCCCTCCCAGGCGAACCTCATGGGAGCCCCATTTTATTGTGAACCACAGTCTAGCCCAGCCTCGTGATCCCTGGACGGGCTGGAGTCTAGGGCCACAGGAACCCATTCCCTCAAACTCCTGGCAGCTGAGCCCACACAGGTGGGGCATCTGAGCTTCCGTTTGTCCAGTTCTACTGGCTGAGCCCCATTTTATTGTGAACCACAGTCTAGCCCAGCCTCGTGATCCCTGGACGGGCTGGAGTCTAGGGCCACAGGAACCCATTCCCTCAAACTCCTGGCAGCTGAGCCCACACAGGTGGGGCATCTGAGCTTCCGTTTGTCCAGTTCTACTGGCTGGTCCCCATGGGTGGATGGAGGTCATTCATTAGCCAATTCGCTGCTAGTCCTGGAGCAGGCATGACATCCCTGCTTCCAACAGTGGACTCCCTGTCACCACTCCTTTAACACTGTCCGCCCTGTAACAGAGAAAAGCCCCCTACTGTTCCCTTCCTCCTCCTGTGTCTCTCTCTCCAGATCCCAAGCTGAGGAGAATTGTTTTGTGTGTGTAGCAACAAGGATGGCCAGACCCGCCTGCTGAGGGAGTCTGTGGCCCGCTGATGGGGCGTGGTCAGCAGCAGTGCTCCACGAGCACACGACAGACACCAGCAAATCATTAGTGTTTTGAGTTCAGGGGAGGGTGGCCAGGACCAGTGCACCTGGGGAAGGGAGACTCAGCTCTTCTATGGCTCTAGGTGCCACCTGTGGGACCTGGCACGGGCTTCACTGGTCACCCCTGCGTGGTTTGTCTTCCTTAACGTAGCGATTTCTGTTCTGATTCTTTTGCTTTTATGAGTCTCAGCCAATCACTGACATTGTACATCTCACCCAGAGAGCACAGGCCAGGAAGAACAAGGAAAGAAAACTCACTTCTGCCCTGAGACCAAGGAAAACGCTCATTCCAGGATGGGACGTCTTGAGTGGCATGTGCCCTCTTGCTTTAAAGAAGAAGGGCACCCTTGAGTACATCTCTGCCCTTTGCTAAGAATAGCTTGAGAAGAGGAGACAAGGCTAGAAGACTTGCAGTGCGTGGTCCAGACCCCTGGAGTGCGGAGGCCATCACTCCTGTTCTCACAAGGAGTCCTTAGATTCTGAGGTTCACCCATCAATAAAATGTCATGAGCATCTTCAAACCTGGGCTTAAACCCTGCATCCTCGAGTGGTCATCATCCCTTGGCTTTAAGCCCTGTCATCAGCATCTGTGAACAGACTTCCAGGGAGACGTAGCTAACGATTGGGCTGTGGATTCTGATGAGTGTAATATACAGGACCAAGTTGGGGTGTGTTCTCCCCAATGATCCCTCTAAATATGAATGAAATACATACAACAATTAAAAGGCAGAGACTGTCTGAATAGATTAAATAACAAGATCCAACAGAACTTAGTATACTATCAAAACAAAAAATTGACTTCCAATATAAAATAAAGGATGGATAAGGATATACCTGCCATACTAGCCCAAATTTAAAAAGGGGAGCAGCTCTATTGATTCAAAGCAGACATTCGAATGTGGGATGGGGGCACTGCAGGTTAAAGGGTCAGTTTTCTAAGAAGTCATAACTATTTTTATCAGCTACACACCTAACAGGAGAGCATCAAACAGGTGAGAGAAAAACTCATGGTGCTGCAGAGACATCGACAAGCCCGTCAGAGCCAGGAGCTGAGAGCTCCCCCTCAGCCCTTGATAGACGCGGCCGACAGGAAAGGAGTTATGAATGCGGCGCAGTGGGCACCCCCAGCCCGACTCAGTGGACACATAGCGTGCCCTGACAATTATCCTCAGGGATCTGCCTCCTAACTTTTGAGCAAGCAGTCACGTGGGACGAGGGACCACACTGCTTCCACATGACGCCTCCCTGTGTGTTTCTAACATACTCTTATTTTCATATAAGGTGAAAATTTGAGGTACAGTGATTAGGACTTTGACAAGTATTTTAGATGACATAATGTGACCCATAACAGAGCTGTGGTGTTCAAAGATAACTGTCTTTATCTCCCTCCAGATGGCTGTCAACATAGTCATAGGGGCTTTGAAATAGTCTACATAATAGTAGTTGAGTGCTTTGCTCATTGTGGCTCCATCCATTTTCTTTCCTGTTTCATTCCTTTGTTTCATCCACTAAGGATCACATCCCAGCTTCAGCTGTGTCAGGGCTGCTAGTCAGCCACCTCCACCCACCCTGGCCTCACATCCGCACCACCACACCAAGAAAGCCCCTCAGGAGATCTTCGGCAACAACACCCTACTGACGAGTTACTCTGTTTCCTCCTAGAATCAGTGCAGGTCCTCATGGAGGTGGTTTCCTGCGATGAGGCAGAGGACAAGGACCAATCCATGCCAAAAGTGAGTTTGCTTTTCTTCTTATGAGGTATAAATTTGTTTTATTGATTTCCTGTCTTTTCATTCACCCTGGACATAATCCTATAGAAGACATGCACAATGCCTTTCGTACATGGAGAAATGCCTACTTTGGCTCTATGACCACTGATGGTTGATTCAAGATGGTGTCTGTGTATGAAGCCCCAGTTACCAACTGTGTGGTAGTGAGCAGGATCTCTGTAACATTTGTTCCTGGTTGCAAAGACTGTGTGCAAAGCAAAATGTGTGTGAGAAACTTTTGACTGACAGCTCTTGTCTTCTACAAGTGCCACTTAGGCTTTGTTGGGACATTTCCTCCATCACTGTTTCCCGTACAGCTTTTTAACACAAGAGACCTGTGAAAAGAGGATTCATCATGGTCTGCTTCTCACGTTGTCTTCCTTTCTGTACCCATAGGTGGACTGCACAAACACTGAAAACTGTACGTATCCTCAAGTCACCCCCATGTTACGAAAAAAAAAAAAAAAACCAACCACGCTGGGCTCTCTTGGTGATTTGTGCATAGAATGCCATGCTGGTTCAAGATCCAGCTGGAAATGAGGCCTGGGATGTGGTGGGAGACACTGACATTTCAGTGAAGAGTTGTGACCACCTGTTGCACTCCCTGCATCCACTGTCCCTCTGGTGGTGTGGTCTGTGTGCATGAGAGTGGGGAGGTATCTGTGAGTGGGTCTGGGGAGCATTACTTGTGGGGAGGACGTGGAGAACTGGGAACTCTAATACATTGTTGGTGGGATTGAAAATTCGTGCAACCACTTTGGCAAACAGTATGGCGGATCCTCAGAAGAATGGGACGAACTTCCCATATGGTCCAGCAATACCTCTTCTGGGGATCTACTCAAAAGAATGTGCCTAGTTTTACTTGATGACTTTATACTGATCAGAGTGCCCAGAGTTGAGAACACACACGGTGCTTCTCTTCATTCTCCTGCTTCTCCCCTTTGCCTGACTTTAATGCTCCTGCATAATTCATGAGCAACACCAGCAGTGTTGTGACTGTCATCCCCTGTCCAATAGCTGCCCTGGAACTCCTGGCAGAGTCGCTTCCTGAGGACAGGAAGGATCAGGAAGACCCGTTATGCCCCTAGGTAAGTTCGCTCCTTTTGTTTTTGATGGAAAAAGGAGTGTTCCAATTTCTATTTCTTTCTATTGAATTAATATAATTTTCACAGTTATTTTATCTGTGACATATGTAATTTTCTTGATGGGGGAATTTGAAAGGAGAGTTTGTTACTGAGATGTAGCAAGCTATCTCCTCCTCATCACTTTTTTCTCCTTGTGAAAGACTCTTGTACTTACCAGCCAATCTGATAAGAGGAGGCCCTTCTCCCGTGGAGCCCCTCCCCATGTCCTCAGACAGGAGTGGGTCCACTCTGCTTGGATCTTGGTTCCCTTGACCCTGTCTTCCCATGTGGCGTCTAATGTCTCCATGTGAACAAGGGACTCGTGCACACAGGTCACAGGGTGCTCTGATCCTCACAGTGACTCCTTTTCTCTACTTCCATGTGGTGAGCCGCCATTGAAAGATGGCGCCGGCTTCCTACCTCTGCACATGGCTGTGCAGGAAGCAACTCCATATTTGGAGGCTAGGGTTGCGTAACACATGACGTGGTGGTGACCTGACGAGCGTGAGCCAGTGAGTGAGTGAGATGTGGCAAGAAGTGATTGGGGGAGTTAATGTTTATAATGCCCTGCGCGAGGCAGATCTTCGCCATTCCGTTATTACGAGTATCCTGAATAAACGGCTTGCAAGAAGAGCTTCGTGTCGTGTCTTAATCGCTGGTCGAGGGACGCGACACTTCCAGGCAGGTGCAAGTGCGGTTGGAGATGGTTCCAGCACTGGAATGCCTGCCTCACTGATGGATGCTGCAGGTGACTAAAAGGGTGGGCCAGCTTTGTGAGTGTCATGTGCAAAGCACCAGAACTCCAGCTTCCTGCTGCTGATAAGGTTTGGGGATGTGGAACTCAGTTTTCAAGAAAAAGCTCTTTGGCCATTCTCTCTAGTGTCTGGAAGCAACTGTGTTCTTTGGGAGGTGGGAGGATGGATCCGCGGGCTCAGGTATGCCTAGATATGCATCCTTGATAGTATACTGTGAGTGTGTCTGTGTGTGAGTTATTGTTTCTCAATATATAAATTCCTCTAGTTGCCTGCCTGGGTGTTTACAACCAAGAACACGAGTAGAGATATGTTCAAATTATAAACTTTATATGTCTGCAGTTCCTGTCATGCCATGTGTACCTCAATTACCATGGGAACAGCCCATCAAGCCCCAGAAGCGTGTCCACAGGGCAGTAAAGTGTCAAAGCTGTGCTTCTGAATCCCCAGGAAAGTTCTAATAGCAATTTTATTGAATGCTGAATGTCGCCTGCCACTAGGCCTCTGTGTCTGCGCATGAAATGATGGGTCAGGGACTTCATTCTTGACAGTCTTCTCATCTGCAAGCCCTCCTCTTTGAACGGGCATTGAATTCTTGTGCTATGCCCTTCCTGCTTCTCCTCTTCCCTGAGTTCTGGCCTGGTACTGAAGATCCTACTGCCCATCAGTGGGCAGGATATTCCACCTTGGCCTCCGATGCTGTTCAGGCTTGGAAAGGCTCCCTCACCTTTTCAACCTCGACACACTGAGGACCAAGCCTCCAACAAACAGTCATTTGGAGGACAGCCCACACGCAAACCATGGCGTCCACCATGACTTCAACTGGTGTAGAATAAATGGGTGAGACCTCTCTCAAATGGCCGTGGTGCTCATGTTTGGGTCTCTGCAGATGAGACTGTCAACACAAGAGTTAAGTAGTGAGGAGGAAGTAATTGCAGGAAAGGGATACACCTCGAGTGGACACCAACTGGAGGTTTTCTGGGGATGGGGGAGGTGGGGGCCAGCTTGTTAGAGGCTGAGATGGTGTATGAAATAGAAAAGGAAATTTATGTTATTTTCATAAGTGTGTGTTTTATATTTTTTAATAAAATATTTTTTGTCTGTTACTGTGATGAAACTATTAAACCCAGGGGCATTTTACCTCTGAGCTACACCCCCAACCCTATTTCATTTTTTATTTGGAAACAGGGTCTCATAAGTGGCTGAGGCTTGCCTGGTTCTGTAATCTATCTGTCTCAGCCTCTCAAGTCCCGGGATTACAAGAGTGCGCCACCACACAAGGTGCTTCTTGTAATATTTTACTGAGTAGGAATAACAGCATAGGAAGTCTATCGGCTTTGAACATTCTGTTGAAACCTATTTCTGTGTGTGTGTGTGTGTGTGTGTGTGTGTGTGTGTGTGTGCGCACGTGCACACGCACACTTGCGCATACATGAGTGTGCTGTGCTTGTTAAACATAGGATGACACAGGCATTCACACCCAGCCCAGTGGTGGGGTTTGGTTGGGAAAGAGCCCTGGAGACACTGGAGCCATTGCTCACTGCAGAGGTGAGGGGTGGAGGCCCTGAGACAGGCACAGAGGGATGAGGAAGAACTGGGTTCTGATTTGGTCTGTGAAATCCCAGGAGTGGCAGGGGTGAGTCCCGCCTGACTGTCAACTCTGTCCTTGTTTTCCAAGGAAGCACCAAAATTACCATCGTTGCCCTCGTGCACGCAGAAGCTTCCTGCTCAGATGCTGAGGAATAAGGCAAAGGTACAGCAAGCTGCAGCAATTAATTTCCTATTTATGCCTCTGTCTTTACCATTTCTGATCTGTAAACTCTTTGTAGCGCTTTCTCATTCCTACCACTTTTCCAAAGGTCCTGGACTCATCCACATACTTGAGCTCCTAGGATCTTGCATGTCCGTTAAGTTTCTCTGCAACCCTCCTCACCTTCCTGCTTGATGTGCTCTGGTTTCTGACCCTCTCTACCCCGTGAGTTCATGCTGAGCAATCCTGCGTGGCCAAACAGAGATGGGTGGGGTCTATCAGCTGGGTCCCATCATTACTACACAGACCCCAGGGAACTCTGGCTCCGTTCAGCACCCAGAACAGGGCTTCTCCTGTCTGGTGGCTCCGGACCTGCAAAATTTCTCTCTTTCATTTGTCAAGATTACCCCATTAAAAAAAATTTTTTTCCAACAGGAATTTTCCTTCCCCTCCCCCACCTACCCACTTACACACCCTTCTTTTTTTCTCCTTCCTTCCTTCCTTCCTTTCTGCAATGCCGATTCCTGTGATGATAGGAGAAAGCCCTACCACTGAGCTACATTTCCAGATGCCAACAAGGGTGTAAATCAAGAAACCAAGTCCTGGGTGAAAAACCACAACAGGGAAGTCAAATGAGATGAGGACCAGGAAGAGGAACTTTCCTCCCTTTTCTGTTTCCTTCTTTCATGTTTTTCTTTCTATCCCAGTGCTGTGAATGAAGACAAGATTCGTGCCTGCTTAGGAAGAGGTCTGCCACTGAGCTCCATCCACAGCCCAACAACACAAGTCTGACTGAATCAGTCTTGTTCTGGAAGTGGAAGGGGAAACAGGAAGTAAGCAGGAGAGGAGGAACAGGATAGAAGGTGAGTGTGGGGACAGTGGGAGGAGAGGCAGTAAGTGTGCATGTTCCCTCCTTCACTGCTTACTGCTAACACGTTAGAGGACAGGTGAATCCCAGGAGAGCCCTGCAGTGGCCACTGCTGCCTGTGAGCCTGGCCTGACAAGGAGGTGAGCTTGTGGTTAAAGTCACTGCAGGCCAAGCGAAGAAACAGAAGCTCATGCCACAGAAGCCCCTGGGTGCTGGGCCCAGTGCTCCCTGGCTGTTATATTGAGATGCTGTGGGTTCCTGTGGGGCCACCTCGCGCTCACCTACTGGGTGTGGCCCACACTCCTGTGTGGCCTGCTCCTCCAGCCGCAGCAGGCAGCCCCCCTACCCCCCATGTCTATGTCTAAAGCCACCTGGGGCCAACTCTGAAGTGGGAGGGGCCTTCTGCATCCTAGGACCAGGGTGTGTTCTCCCCTATGGTCCCTCTAAATACGAATGAAATACATACAACAATTAAAAGGCAGAGACTGTCTGAATAGATTAAATAACACAAGAAACAATAGAACTGAGTATACCATCAAAACAAAAAATTGACTTCCAATATAAAATAAAGGTAAAGGATGGATAAGGATATGCCTGCCATACTAGCCCCAATTTAAAAAAGGAAGCACCTGTATCGATTCAGACAGAGCAGACATTCGAATGTGGGATGGGGGCACTGCAGGTTAAAGGGTCAGTTTTCTAAGAAGTCATAACTATTTTTATCAGCTACACACCTAACAGGAGAACATCAAGATAGGTGAGAGAAACACTCATGGTGCTGCAGAGACTTCGACAAGCCCGTCAGAGCCGGGAGCTGAGAGCGCCCCCTCAGCCCTTGATGGACGCGGCCGACAGGAAAGGAGCTATGAAAGCAGCGCAGTGGGCACCCCCAGCCCGGCTCGGTGGACACAGAGCTGCCCCGTTCAGCAACTCAGGCCCACAGGGGACGTTCATCACGATAGAGCACTGTCTGCGTGAAGAATGAAAACAACAACCGCAACTCAACAAGTCAACACAGTGCACAAAATGAGCTGAGACAAAACAGCAGAGGAGGAGCTGGGAAACCCCAGTGTCGTGGGAGTAAATGACAGTTAAACAGTGTGGGTCAGAAGGAAACCTTGAGAAACTAAAGATGTCTCCTACTCATGAAGCGTAAAGAGTGGTGAGAACGGCCTGAGAAGCCTGTCAGCACTGAGCACAGGAGGACCTGGCACCACTCATCTAAGCCGCCCTGGGGGCTGGCCCCAGAGACCAGGGAAGGCCCCGTGAGCCTCCCCGTCCCCCCACCACGTGCCACTGACCCCCAGGGAGGAAGGCCACGGCCTAAGGCTGCGGATCTTGGCAGGCGGGTTGCTGGGCCACCTTAGAGAAGGCTGCCATCTCTGTGGATACCACTGTGTTCCAGGCACCATGCTAGGCGCGGGCCAGCACCCAAGATGCTGAGCGCTCTCTAGCCCAGCACTGTCTGGGGACTGTTCCCTGGTGGTGTAAGTGTCCTGTGTCTGCAGTAAGGCGGCCCCGAGTAGCTGGCGAGCACTTGAAGTAAGGCGTGTGTGACTGAGGAACTGGACTTAAACTTACTCAGATTAAGCACTGGGCTTGTGGCTAGCACATTGGACAGCGAGGCTCTAGAGCACAGCAAGACCACTGCCCATGGGGTCTGCAGTCCCCCGAGGCTCCCTGGGCCCTCAGCACCCAGGCCCAGCCTCCTAGTCATGGCCCAGAGGCTCTGCCGTCTGTGTCCTGCCCACCGCCCTGGCCAGCTCTCCTCCTGCTTCACTGCAGGCCTAGAGACCAGCAGAAGGCAGAGGGTCTGCGGCACCTCAGGGCCTTTGCACGGCCTCCTGCCTCTACCCAGGGCGCTCTCCCCTCAAATCTCTACACCACCTGCTCCCACGTGACCTACAGCTATGCTTCTGTCCTTCACTCCCAAATCAGGGTCCCTGCAGGACTTCTGCGAGGGGGGCCTCCTTTGTGCTGTTTGAAAGCTTCATGTCATGGTGAAGCCGCCCACCAGAGATGTCCCCCGGGGACGTTTTCATGGGTGATGCAAGAAAGGCCCAGGGGGCTGAGATAGGCCTGGGGAGCCCCACTTCCTCCACACTCGGGTTGGGCTGTACTGGGGTAACGTCCCGGGTTGGGCTGTACTGGGGTAACATCCTGGGTTGGGCTGTACTGGGGTAACGTCCCGGGTTGGGCTGTACTGGGGTAACCTCCCGGGTTGGGCTGTACTGGGGTAACCTCCCGGGTTGGGCTGTACTGGGGTAACGTCCCAGGTTGGGGCTGTACTGGGGTGACGTCCCGGGTTGGGCTGTACTGGGGTAATGTCCCGGGTTAGGCTGTACTGGGGTAACGTCCCAGGTTGGGGCTGTACTGGGGTAATGTCCCGGCTTGGGCTGTACTGGGGTAACGTCCCGGGTTGGGCTGTACTAGGGTAACGTCCCGGGTTGTGGCTGTACTGGGGTTACGTCCCTGGTTGGGGCTGTACTGGGGTGACGTCCCGGGTTGGGGCTGTACTGTGGTGACATCCCAGGTTGGGGCTGTACTGTGGTGACGTCCCGGGTTGGGGCTGTACTGTGGTGATGTCCCGGGTTGGGCTGTACTGGGGTAATGTCCCGGGTTGGGGCTGTACTGGGGTGACGTCCCGGGTTGGGCTGTACTGGGGTAATGTCCCGGGTTAGGCTGTACTGGGGTAACGTCCCGGGTTGGGGCTGTACTGGGGTAACGTCCTGGGTTGGGGCTGTACTGGGGTAACGTCCAGGGTTGGGCTGTACTGGGGTGACGTCCTGGGTTGGGCTGTACTGGGGTGACGTCCCGGGTTGGGGCTGTACTGGGGTGACGTCCTGGGTTGGGCTGTACTGGGGTGACGTCCCGGGTTGGGGCTATACTATAATTTATCTTCCCAGTGACAGGGCCAAGAGGGGGCACACTGAATGCCCAGTGGATGTGACCTTCCTTTGTCTGAGATAGAAGTATTTTTGTCCATTGAGCTCAGATATGAAAGTCTGATTATGTACGTGGCAGAGGTTGATTGTAGTGTCCTTGGGTGGGAGTCTCTTACCCACTCACACGCAATCCAGAGGGCCACCAGGTAAGAGAGCAGCCCATTACAAGCTGCTGGTCGGGGTTTCCTTCAGTAGCAACTCTCCTTCCCAGGATTGTGAGTTTTGTGTCTGCTAACCAAAATGGGTGTGAGAGGACCCTGCTCTGCCTGAGCAGATCTGCCCGCCTTGCGCTCAGATTCCCTGGGCCTCACCGCCGCTCATCTTGTTTTATAGAGTCGGCAGAGAGCAAAAGCCTTGTCTAGGCAGGACACAGAATGGTCTGCACCTCACAGCATTCCCTGTTTTCAACTTGCACGTGGCTGTAACAGCAAGAGGACATCTCACGCAATCTGCATCAGTCACTTGCTGCGGAACAATCCAGAAGGTAAGGCGGGCGGGCCTCTGCCAGCGTCTGTCTAGAGGGCCGCCCTGAGGCCGGGTCCCTGGTGGGAATGAAGAACGGGGATGTGATGAAAGAAAGTGGCCTTCCAGGTGAGTGGTCAGGGCACACGCCTTCCTGTTTCATGCAAAGAACGCATCCCTGCAGGCCGGTGGCAGGTGCGTGTGCCTGGGCCGTGGGGTGTGTCCCCAGGCCGGTTTCCGTGGTGCGCCTGTGTTGGTAAGAGGACCTTACCTCACACAGCACAAATTACAAGTGTGAGATTTCTCAGGAAGACCCCCTCCCCCCCGCTGCTGCAGCCTCGTGTGCAGCTGTTCTAACCGGGCGGCCACAGCACAGCCCACCACTGGTGTCCGAGCTCACAAGCCCAGTAAAGCCTTCTGCGAGACGGCCCTGAACTTCAGAGGTCAGCTGCACTTCTGACAGGCTGAGAACCTGAGCGCATGCCCGTTCCTGCCCACACCCACAGGGGGCCCTCGGCCACAAGCTGGGAATCTTCTGGGACTCGTCCACATCAGGGCATTTCTCTGGCATCAGCTAAGACATTATGGGCATGTCAGGCTCCAAGAAGACTTTATGTCCTCCAGTTTAAGGGTCAGTTTTAGTGTCTCTCAGGAAGTTAGTAATCCCTTCAATGCAAAGTCTCTAGTAACATAGCCGGTCCCCCAGCTGCACTGGGAGGGGCTCACAGGAGCCCGTCATCACCTCCAGTCTACACTCCACACACGGGGGTTAGGCAGTGAAGTCAATCTGCAAACGCGTGCGGCCAAGCTTCTGTTCTGCTCTGTGTGAGCCCGAGGAATTCTTAGTGACTCCCACTCAGGCTTGAAGCTGCCCTTCTTTCTATTTTGTAACCCCAGCAGCTAAGATGTTCCCCAGACACAATTTCTACCCCCACACGACCTTCAGGTGGAAGAGACGCCCTTGCTTCACACAAATCCTGCAGAAACATCCCAACCTGTGTCCAGGTTTTCATCTTAGTCACACTGACCCTTGCAATTCTCTATTCTCTGATTTAATTGCTGGGCCTCGCCAACAGCTTTGGGGACTGCCGCTGCTGGGAACCCCTTGTCAGGGAGCTGGGGGCCTTCTCTACCACCCCGCCCACTACGTGCACACGGTGGGGTGTTTCCTGAGACAGACGAGCCGGATACGCTGGGTTCCTTTCAGTCCAGATCCTGGTAATTCTGCTTGACCTCTGCCCCCAGGCAATGCCTGTCTGTGTCACTGGGTTGCTTCCCCACCAGTTTTACAGAGTCCTCCAAATGGGTCAACAGAGCAGACTGACTCACTTGGGGCCCTTTGAAGCTGGGTCCACCAGGAGGTGCCCTCCGTCCACTCACCCTCTGAATAGTGCTACAGTAAGATCTTTCTTTCAACCCCACCGCGTCAGTGCGAGTCATCCCATTCCTGAAAAGTCATGTGAGAATTGACACTGTGCTGGGAAAAGCCTCCTGACTGTCCCTCCGCCATTCACCATATTTTGTTGAAGCTGTTGTTGATTTTTAGTGCCTCTATAGGACCCATTATGAGAATCTGAGAGAGAAAAGTCCTTAAGCCTTTCCAGACCTGGGTTTGATTTTGTAGCATGGAAGCTACATGCCCTGAGTGAAGGACAGGGCGTCAATACCGTGGTGATCACGAGCCTGTCCAGCATGGCCTGAGTATGAAGCACTCCCTGCTTCCGTACGCATGGCGTGGAGGGCGCACCGCCAGGTTCTGCCTCACACGAGGAGGCTCCTGGGCCACCCAGCCACAGACTGGACAGAAAAAGAAAGATCAGAGTACATGCTCCTAAGGAATCCCACTCTAGCCATTAGCAGTAGAGATACTGAAAGTCTTAAAAACTGGGATTCCTGGGTAGGATGTCCCAGGGGTCGAGGGGGACAGGACCCTGCTGGGTGGATGCTGCTGGGACAGTGGGGAGGAGGGACAGCGCCGCTGTGCTAGTGGAGTGGACACTTGGGGACAGTGGGAAGCAGAGCCTGGGCGCTGCTCAGGGAGGGCCTGGGCTGGTGTCTCGGGCAGTGGCTATGGAGGGGCATCTCCTAAACCCCCAAAGGCCTAGGCAGGAGGGGAGTTAGTTAGAAACATTTTGAGCTAGGCCTCTGTCCTTCTCATCAGCCAGCTTCTCAGCTCCATGATAAGCAGACATGGGGACATGCCATATTCCTTGCCAAACCCAGAGGACCACCGCGCCCCATTAGCAGTCCACCCAGGGCTGCTCAGTTGAACCCGAGCTAAGTCCTAATCGTGTGTTCACATGAGGAATCGATTGGAAAGGTCTGTGTTCTGAGCCATTCAGGAGCCAAGCAAATATAGGTACCCTGGGAGGTCTCCCGACTCAGGGGGTGCACCTGGGAGCCTCTAGGTAAGGAGGCTGGTGAGCAGGGAGCCTCAGGGCAAGAATATGTGGACTGTGGAGTGAGGGCAGCCCTCCGTCCAGGAGACTAGAAGCAAGGTCTAGAGGGCTCAGGACCAGGGATCTCTGACCCAGGGAACCAACCACGTTCCCACCTCAGTGTGCGGCTCTGGGTACTTGCATCCCCACTGAGAATTAGGGTCAGGGCCCGCCCTCCCTCCACCCCACAGGGCTGATCTGGGGATCACAGGCATGGTGGCGGCACTTTCCTGCCCGAGGAAGCAGCTCCCCACGTGAAGGCTGGGAAGTCCCCTCCACCCTCCATGACGTGCGGCTCCTCCATTCTCCTCACTATAGGTGCCCCTGGGACTGGCTGTACCCCTCCACGCACTCGATTCTGAACAGCACGCACCCTGCCGGCAGCAGCCATTTGTGCTGAGGTTTTATCTGGACCCGCTTACGTTAAGCTAACAGACAAGGCGGCCTCTCAACATAACTGTGCCACAGAACAGGGAGCTGAACACAGAGGGCAAATCCCTGTCCCAGGCTTGCAGGGCTTCTAAGTGGGCCCTCAGCCCAGGCCCCGGCCCCGGCCCGGCTCTCGGCCGCTGTCCTGCCTCCTGTCCAGGGCTCTGTGCCCACGCTCAGCCTTTGGGGCACTTTACGTTCACATCACACTCTGAGGTCCTTCTCCCTAACCTGACTTGAGTCATCTGTCCCTGAGGGGTTTTGGGGGACAAGAGAGTTAGGACCTGGGAAAAGATTATTGACACTTTCCCATGGCCTCTGCCACCAATCCACCACTATTTCAATGCATTTTCTAGAATTATGATTCAAGGATATAAGACAAGACCATTCAACTTCAGAATATTCCAGAAAAGGGACCCGGGGTCAGGGACACATTGGTGTTCTGCAGCATTGAAATAGGAATCTGACCAAATACCAGGGGAGAGCCCCAAATTCCTTCCCCAAACTGCCCACAGGGGCGCGGCACAGGGGCATACAGCTGGCAGCCCAGCAATGACTACAGCTTGCCTAGCAGGGACTGAATTTGGGTGAGGACGGTCCTGAACAGGAAGGCGCCCGCTCAGAGCAGGTACGGCCGCTGCCTGCTGTCAGCCAGCCCTCCGTCCAGGCTGCCCACTCAGCACGTCAGACCTTTCATAACAGACACGAAGAGCCTGGACACTTTACTGAACTGTCCATGAAGCAGCCCAGGAGGACAATGCCCCAGTTCATCAGTCTGAACTGCTCAGCACGAGGTGTGGTCAGTTAAGGCCAAGTTAATTATGTATGCAACTGTCATGTGGGCAGTTGGTTTGGAATCTTCTGGGTTCTGAACCAGTTGGGATTCTAGCAGAGCGCCGGCCCCACAGGGCGGTCACCTGGCTTTTCCTTCTGGCCCACTGGAATTTAGGCATGTGGGGGGTCCCAGATAACCAGCCCCTACTTCATGTTGGCCACACAGGCTTTAGTGCAATTCCCTGGCCGACTTAGTGAGTCTATGGGACTCATCTGTGCAGGATCCTGGGAAGCTCCTGCCTAGCTCCCCCCCTTTTTTTTCTTTGTATGCTTTAACTGTAAAAAGTCAATGCCATGTCTCTGACTATTTACTGAGACCGGTGGGCCCTTCTAAGAATCGCTGAACCTGAAGATGCCCTGAGGACCTCCTAACATAGGTTGATACATAAGAAAACTGCAACCAGTAGACACCATCCCTGCCGAAGTCTAGATACCGAACTTAGTAGACAAAGACTCTATTAGGTATTGAAAATATATTCAGAAAATTAGGTAACTATGTCCAAAGATCTATAAAAAGTATAAGAATGATGTTTAGGCACATGAAAAATAACTATGTAAATGAGAAACGAGAATCAAATCTTTTAAGTGGAGTTGAGTAGCAAAACAATAATTGAAAAGCAGATGTGAGGGGCTCCTAGTTTCCGGGATTGCTATACCAGATAAGTGCAAGCTGACTCACTCGCAGTTCTGCAGGTCCAGCTGTCAGCTCGCCATGCTCTTTCTGCATCCTACACCATCCAATCCTCTCTCATCTGTGTCCACGTGTCCAGATGTTCCCGTTTATAAGGACAATCGTGATCAGTGTCCACCCTAATACGATATGACCTCATCTCTACTGACTGTCTGCAAAGACCTGATTTCCAAAGACACATTCACAGATACTGAGAGTTAGGGTTGAACGCTGGGTGATAGAACTCAACCCACGACAGGGCTGGAAAGACCTGAGCAGGTGGAAGGAGGACTCGGGGAACTGGCGGCTCAGTCAGTCGAGATGTCCAGTGTGGTGAACAGTAAGTAAAAACGCGTAAATAAATAGCACCTCGGGACCTATGAGACACTGCCAAGCATTCCAGTGGAGGCGAAAAGAGACTCCCAGAAAAAACAGGACAGACATAAAGGGACAGTGGGAATACAGGAAGTAGTAACAGAAGAAAACGCCCCAAGCCTTATAAAAACCATTAATCAAAATAATCAAGAACTTCAGTGACGTCCAAATAGTATATACTCACATGATAATGAATCGATTAAAGGGCAAAGACAGAGCGAGGATCATGTGAGCCACAAAAAGAAATTAGCATGCCCAAAGGCTAATTGTGTGAAAATAGATTATATATATTCTAGACTATATATATTATATAGATATAATAGATTATATAATCTATTTATATAATTTATATATATATAAATATATATAAATTTTATATTTTTATATAATTATATAATCTAATATATATAGTGGGTCTGGGGATGGAACCCAGGGACATTCAACCTCTGAGCTACAGCCCCTGCCCTATTTTTATTCTTTATTTTGAAACCGGGTCTCACTGAGTTGCAGAGGGCCTCGCTAAGTAGCTGAGGCTGTCCGCGAACCGTGATCCTCCGGCCTCAGCCTCCAGAATCATGGGATGACAAGCGTGCGCCTCCACGCCCGGCTGATGATGTATTTCATAGAAATGAAAGTAGGTTATAGCTTACCTGGGACTGAAGGGGGTGGAAGAAATGGGAACTGAGCTAAATCGGATGGTGTTTCTTGGAGTAGTGCTAAAATATTCTAAAATTTACTGCAGCGATGGCAATACACATCAATGAGTAAGTGTACTGAACGCAACTAATTGCACCCTTTACATGGGTAGATTAAATCTCAATAAACTTGTTATTCTAAAAGCTGTCTGTGGGGCTTTCGTATTCTTAGGATCATCTCCAGAAGGATGCAGACATTATTGCTTACAACTTCAGAACAGACTTCTTTTCTCACGATGTCTTTTTCTTTGAGATCAGTAACTCAGGTCTCATAGCATGAGTTACAAATGATTTTTTTTATATTTTATATTTGGAAACAGGGTCTCTTAAGCCAGCGAGGCTGGTTCCGAACCAGCGTGATCCTCCTGTCTCCACGGGGATTACAAGCGTGGGCCACCATGCCCGGCGTTACAAATGATTTTAAGAGTAAATGAATTCAACTTTTTAATCAAAATTAAAATTATTAAAATTTTAATTGCTTTTTCCTATTTTTATAAAGTTTGAGAATTATTAGTTTTAATCTTTATTTTTTTAAGAAAAGTCTCTTGCCGTCTGGAGGGGTACCTCCGCAGAGACAGTTTTATTCTTTATGGAAATAGTCACTTTTTATCACCCACCCTTGTCTGCATCAACAGCAAAATAAATAGCTGTTCCCTCCAGGGGCAGCAACAGTCCTGCGTGGTCCAGTGGAGACCTAGAATATGCTGGAAGGCCTTCAGTGCTGAGTCCAAGTCAGTCATCCTCGCCGTCGTCCTCTGACTCCTCGGCAGCTCAGATGCGCTCTCTGCAAGTCCTCTCCCATCTGCTGGAACCTTCCTGACTGCGTCCCACATGTATTTGACGATCCCCTGAACTCAGCCATCTCATCCCAAACGCGTCAAGGTGCGGGCCTGCTCCGGGGTCAGCACGTCACCCTCCTGGCACACCTCGCAGTCAGAGCGTGGGGTCACCACACCTCTCTTGAGGGCGGTGGGCAGGCCCGGCTGCCTCAGCTGTGGCTCCGTGGAGTGGGGGAAGCGCTCCAAGGGCCCGGATCCAGGCTCACGGTGAAAGCTGCTTCGTTACCAGCCCGGGAAAGTCTATTTCTGTGAATTTTGTGAACCACTCATTCACCTCCTCCTTTGTGCGGTTGGTAAAGAGGAGACCAGCTTCACCTCTCAACTTCTTGCTGACCTGCTGGGCTTGTCTCTGTACTCATGAGATGGGCTTCGACCCAAGGCCACCATCATCGCTTTGTATTTGAGAGAACACCGGCTGTGTTCCAGCCATCCTGACGGCCTGCAGCTTGCTGATCCTCGTGTTGGCCACAGAGAAAACGAAGAGGCACCTGGACGTGTCCACACATTTCCGAAGCTCTTCTATCAGGTTCTGTTCCAGTCGGCGCGGGGGCTTCTGGGCAGTTTTAATCTTTAAATGTCTGAATTCAGCCATGAAGTCGTCTGGGCCTGTTTGTCTTTATTGGAAGGGTTGTGTTTGATTTTCTTAAGATAAGCCTCAGGTTTTTTGCTTCTTTTTAATCAGTTTCATTAGCTTGTGTTTTTCAGAAAGCCGACCACTTATCTATCTTCTTGGCATACAGTCAGTCATACTTTCCTCTCGTAACCCTTTGTTTCTTGAAGACAGCAGTAATTTCCACACTTGCACTCTGGATTTCACCCACTGAGATCCGTGAATAAAATCCTTCAATCCATTTTCCTTCCTTAGTCTAAAGACTTGCCACTTTTATTGGTTTTCTCAAACAACCTTTTTTCAAGAATTCCCTGCATTGTCTTCTATTTTCTACTGATCTCCAATGGAACACAAATCTTTGTGCGTGCTTGCCAAGTATTCTACCACAGAACTACATCCCACAACCTTTTTTTGTGACAGGGAGAGTTTCACTAAATTGCCCAGACTAGACTTGGACTTAGGATCCTCCTCCTCAGCCAGTTACCTGGGATTACAAACATTGGACGTCATGACTGGACACCATTTTGTGCTTTGATGGGCTTTGCGTTCTGGTGTTTTGTTCGTTAGTTTATTCCTTTTTAAAAGTTGAGGTTTTGATTTGAGATCTTTCTTCTTCAGTATGAGCATTGAAAGCCGTAAATTTCCCTTTGAATGATCTTTTCAGCACATCTGATAAATTGTGGTCGGTTGTGTTTGTATTCATTCTTAACGTTTTCTAAATTCCCTGATCTACTCCTTGCACACAGTGATTGTGTTATTTCAAGTCCACACATTTGAGACCTTTCCATCTTCAATCTACTATTGATTTCTATCTTCATTCCACTATGCTCAGAAAAGGTACCTGATATGATTTCAAGCATTTGAATTTGTTGAGTCTTGCTTTGTGCTCTCTCTCGCATCTGGTGCACCCAGAGACTTTTCTAAGTGCACTTGGGGAGAGCGCGCGCTGCTGTTGAGTGTTTGAAGTCTGGCAGGGATCACCGGCTTACGATGCTATCAAACCTTCTACTCCTTACTGACTTGTTTGCAGGTGATTCATCCAGTGTTGAAAATGGTGGGTTGACGTCTGTATTATTGTACAACTGTCAGCACCCTTCAATTCTGTCAGCATTGTTTTCATTTATTTGTCTGTTTTTCAGTCCGTGTGTGCTTGGAGTTGTTTTATCCTTCTGATGAGTTGAGATTATCAACATAGGCTCCCCTTTCTGTTCTTTTTTTTGCATTTTAAAATCTAGTTTTAATACTTTGATTAGCACTTTATAGTCCAGTAAAATAAAACAATACAGTGACCTTAAAGAAATCAAATATCACCAGTGAGCAAACTTGCTTGATGTTTTTGTCTCTTCCTTCCAGTTTATGTAACAAAGTACTTAATTATTTATAGCAGAATTTCTTTTGTAGAAAGATAAATTTGAGAGAGACAGACAGGCAGACAGACAGACACACACACACACACACACACACACACACACACACACGGGATTAATCCCTGGGAAATTTTACCTCTGAGCTATACTCCCATCCTCCTTTATAATTTTTGTTTTGAAACAGGTTCTCACTAGGTTGATGAGAGTCTCACTAATTGCTGAGGCTGTCTTCAAACCGACAAGCCTCCTGTCTCAGCCTCCTAAGTAGTAGGATTATGGGTGTACACCACCGTGCCTGGCTTGAGTCAGTCTTTTTTTTATTTTTTATTTTTTATTGGTGCATTATATTCTTACAACTTATTGGGGTAAAAAACTTGTGTGTACAAACATGTACTCATCGTTGATTTAACCCCTACCCAAATCCCACCCCATTCCCTCCCCGTCCCTCCCTCCCTTGCTTGGCTTAGTGATTGACTTCGATATGTTTAAGTACATTGTGAGCTTTAGAGATTTTCCTCTTCCCCCCTCATTTCTCCTCCTTTAGGTTGTCTTGTTTGCTCCTCTTTTCTCCCTAACTCTCACATATTAGGGAAAGCATCTGATTTCTTATTTTTTGTGCCTGACTAATCTCACTTAGCATAATGTCCTCCAGTTCCATCCATTTCCCTGAAAATGATGTAATTGAGTTTTTTTTGATGGCTGAGTAAAATTCCATTGTGTACATATCCCACAGTTTTGTAATCCATTCATCTGTTGATGGACATCTTGGCTGGTTCCATATTTTGGCTATGGTGAATTGTGCAGCTATGAACATAGATACACATGCATTAGTTTGGTAGTTTTGTGAACATCTTTTGATGAAGCAATTTAATCCACCTATATTGTAGGTAATTACGGAAAAGGATACAATTCTGCCACGTTGCTATTTCAGCACTTTAAATATCTTGTCCCGTGATCATCTGATCCCCATGGTTTCCGGTGAGAAAGTGGTTGTTTCTTCTTAGGCCATCGTGTACGTGATCATCTCAGGAGGAAGTCCAGAACAGGAGGAGGGCTGCAGGGCCTGTGTCCATCCCCAGCCAACTGCCTGGGCCTCCTGCCCAGCCCCAGGCCCCACTCCTCTCTGCACACTCAGGTCCTGGCTCACTGCTCTGTCAGCAAGCTGCGAGGAATGTGTACGATATAGCCTTTTTCTGTGATGACAATGCAAAAACTTGCCATAGGTGTCTATATGTTTGTACAAACAATGAGAAGGGGAAATGGAAAGGGGAAAGAAGAGCAACATTTTCTTGAGCTATGTGTAGTTCACTTCTGACAGTGAACATGTAAGCATGACTAGATCCAGGACTTTCTGGAGACACCCAAATGCACAGACTCGCAAGACCCTTATATAAATGCAACAGTATCTGCATATAACCTATAGTGTACCCTCTTGTGTACTTTGATTCATCTCTAGATTATAATTTAGATATTACATACAATATCTATAACAACGCAAATCATTCTTATACTGCATTGTTTAGCAATGATTTTTTTTTTAAAAAGTTTGTGCATCCCCACGAGTGATACAATTTTTCCAAATATTTTGGATGTTATTGGTTGAACCTGAACATGCAGAACTCCTGGAGAGAAAGGCAGACTCTTGTTCATAGCACAATAGTAAGGATTAGCACCATCACCACAATTATTAAAACACAGACTCCTTAGGAAATAGCCCTTAGCTTTAGGCTCCAGGCAGTGGGTACCCAAGTGTTTGACCTATTTGATTATTTATAGTGTGTCGGGCATGGGGGGGGGGCTCCTGGACCGTGGGGTGGCCACCTCAGTGTACGCTTTTAAATGTGATCTGAAATGTCTCGCCCTGCCTCACCTCCTTACCCTACTTATACTTTGATTTGATTATAGTAGAGAATAATTTTTGATTGGTGTTAATTCCCTGACACACACCTTAGCCAAATCCTTAATCCTGACAATGTATACTTTTAAAGATGAAGTTAAATTTCATTTCACATTAAACATACTAATTTCACAAGCATATGTTAGAGGCTTCCCACCATTTATGAGTGGAGATAGTTCCTCTGATATATAATACCATTCAGGATTTCATAATCTCACGTTAGATTATTCAGGATAGTTGCTTGGGCAACTTTATAAAGGGGTCTAAATCAGCTATATCAAATACAAAGCTCACGGATGGGTGCATCCTATTGAAGAGATTTTAGTTATTGCTGCTTGTTTATCTCTGATGCAGAACAGTTTTAAAGATTCATAGGCATAAATAAGCGTGACCATTGGCTTCCTCATGGGTAGGGGGCACTTTGCAGACAGCTTCATGTGACCAGAGCACAGAATAGAGAGCAGGCTTCCAGGTGCTGGATCAGAATTGTACACAGCCAGGACCTGTGCTTGCTTTTGTTTTTGTTATTTTGATTTGTGGTGCCAGGGTTTGAGCCCAGCCAGGAGCATCCTGCCTCCAAACTATGCCCCAGCCTCGTTTTATTTTTTATTTGGAAACAGGGTCTCACCAAATTGCAGAGACTGGCTCTGAACCTGCCCCCCACCTATTTGAACTTCCCAAGTGCTGGGATTGCAGGCATTAGCCATGATGGATGCCCGGCTCGTGCTTTCTTATTTAATCAACCTGGAGTTTTTTTTTTCTTCTATCTAGTGGGATCTTCACAGCTTTGTCTGCAAATTTGGAACATATGAAGTGAAACTTTACTATGGCCCCCACTTGAAATATATCACATATGAAATGATCTTTGTGTGTCTTTTTAAATTTACTCTGGAACCAATTTAAATTTTTTCAATTAAGAAATGTCTGACAAATAAGGGATAATAATGATTAAGGGATAATAATGGTAAGTTTAGTATTTCAAATAAGGAAGGGAGTTTCTTTATATCCTCAGTGTCACACTTGTCCATCTTTCACCCGGAATTTTTTCATGACCAATGGAAACATTTGAAGGACTTGTAATATTGTTAATTTAATTGCTCTCATGAGCAGAGAACAATAATATGTGTATGTAGGATTCAGTATCTGAAACAAAACACAGGCTCATATAAACAACACTCTTGAACATGTAGAATACACCTATCTAGAGAGGAGAGCAGCAGCCCCAGGGCGTGGCGTGCGCTCACTCAGAATCCCATGATGTCGTGTCGCCGTGGTGATGGGATAATGCACACCCTGCCTCGCATTCCAGCTGCCATTCTGTGAGCTGAGAGGTTCGCAGGTGACAGCAGTCCTGCCTTGCTCAGGCCGGTCCCTTGAGTTCTCCGAGATGGGGAATGTGAATTGCTGTTGTAGAGGTAGGTGGCGCTGGTCCTCTGAAGGCTGCTGTCACGTGGGAGAGCTGGCATTCGCTCCGCACACTTTCCTCTTGTCTTTTCACCCCCTCCAGTTACTCTTTAATAATGTGTATCAAGCTGGTTTCCTTATACATTTTGCTCGACTTAGACAAAGATGTACGTTTCCAAATTCCAGTTGTATAAACACGCTTTGAAAAAACAGATACGGTGAGAAACACACACAAATTCTTTTCATGAGATCGGAAGAGTCTCAGTTCTCACTGTATCCGTAGGCATTCCATGAAAGTGGATATAAGGTCAAACGCATCCAACTGCAGCTTTCAAAATAATAAAACGAATGCTACAGCAACCTAAATCCAGAAATCTTAGAAAGGTAAATCATAGAAACTTTGGGGTAAAGTGTGATTGATGAGTCCAGGGTGCCTGGTGTCTGGGGGCATCAGGTGTAACCATGACAGTGCCGTGAGGTAAGAGAACATTTAGTGATGGGGGGAAGGAGGGCCTGGCGTTCTCAGGGAGGAACCTGGGGTGGGGTCACAGGCTGTGGCTATGGTTTGGACCAGCCTCTGTCCCAGACCCTGCAGGAACTAGGGGAGCTTGAGGAGGCCCTGGTCCAGTGGCTCAGAGCGTGGCTCAGATCAGCAGTCCATGGACATGGGGCTTACCCACATCTTCCACTGTACCAGGCCAGTGGGCCTTGCTGCCTCATTAATTGGCATCAACTCATTCAGGGATGACCAGGAGAAGGAACAGCCACCCAGTGGCAGTGGGCTGGGAATGCCGAGCAGAGCCCTGACCCGTCCAGCTGGTTGACTGCTTCCCAGGAAGGTTCACTGAGAGCAGCCGGCAGTGAGAAGATGCCGGGGGAGCGTGGCCATAGGGTGGATTCCTCTCATCTTTCAGAGAGGCTTCGTCTGTGGAAACTATAGGAATTTAGGTCAGGAATTGAAATTTTGAGGCGGCAGCCTGGGTTTCAACTGGGGCACAGTCAACTCTTTAGGCCTGGAGTCTTCCTGAGAAACTGGGGCAGGAGGATTTGAGGAGGAATGAGAAGGACTTTTGGTTTCGGGTTCCAGGACACCATCTAAAGGACTTGGGAGTTCAGGGGTCTCTGCCCCAGGGAACCAGCTGTGCTCCTGTCCAAGACCCACCACACGTCAGTGCTGGGATCCTGGGAAAGTCACCTAGGTTGCCACCTTTCAGTTCCTTAAGCTGTAAAATATGGATCCCAACCTCTGGTCTGCCCGTCCCTTGGTGCTGATGTGAAGTCAGTCACAGAATGTAAGACATACCCTCAGTGAAACGCTTCGCATCAGGCCCACGGAGGGGATGGGGCAGACTTCTCCCTTAGACTGCCTGTGGTCACCCCTGCATTCACTCACTGGCAAGTATCACGCATGGCGTTCCTGTTACCTGGGGCCACTGAGTGTGCGGAAGACACCAGAATTTCTCCTGATTGTCACCCTGTCTCACTGACTGTAGCTACTGTTCTCTCAATTTCTGTGACGTCAGCTTTGGTAGATTAGTATTTGTCCCTCTGGGGCCTCTTTCACTTCACATAATGTCCTCCAGGTCCACCCACATTGTCACAGATGGCAGGATGGTTCTCTCCACAAAATAGAAATAGCGAAGGTGCTGGTCATGCAATCAATGTACACCGTGCACAGGTTCAGAAGCACCATGTTATACCCACAGAATATGTACAATTATTAGGTGTCAGTCAAAAAGAGTTTGAACTGTGTATAGACTATTAGTAATTACCCCCTGATCTTCTCCACTGAGATGTCAATAGCACTGTCTATTTTCATACATTTTCCAGGATTTCTCTTTAATAATAGAGTTTATCCAGAGAGGGCACAACGATCTACTGCCTGCGCAGAACACTGGACCAGAAGTGTCCAGCTCTGGCCACCCCAGAGGTGGCACTCTGAGGACTTGTCAAACCAAGGTACTGTGGGTATTGAGCTAACACGTTCATTCGTCAGTAACGATTCTTGTTTGGCGGGCGTGGTGGCGCACGCTTGTCATCCCTGCATTTGGGAGGCGGAGACCAGAGGATCACAGTTTGTGGACAGCCTCAGCTATTTAGTGAGGCCTTTGCAACTCAGTGAGAGCCTGTTTCAAAAACTAAAAGGACTAAAAAACAGGGCTAGGGGTGTGGCTTAGAGGTAGAATGCCCCTGGGTTCCATCCACAGTACCACACAAAAAAAGTTTCTTGTTTATTCAGTGTTGTATTTTTAACAGAAAACCTAAGCTGGGTCCTGTGAGTCATGCTTGTAATCCCAGCTCTTGAAAGGCTGAGACAGGAGTAACACAGGTTCAAGGCCAGACTCAGCAATGTAGCGAGACTGTTTCTGAATAAAAAATAAAATAGGTATGGAGGGGTGCATCCTGGAGGTAGAATGCCTTTTGGTAGGAACAAAAAAAAAAAAAAAAAAGGAAAACTTAACCATGTCATGCCTTCTATTATTTGGTGTGTACAAACTTAAATTTATTCAATGACCAGTAGAGATTTGCTCTCTATAAACCCTATAATTTTGTACACTTTAAATAGAAAACAACATCTCACAAGAATGATTACACATTTTTCCCATTTTTAAGCAGTAGCGGATTATGATCTCTTTCTGTGAAAGCAATGCAAGACAAGAAATAGACATTACTTAGAAAAATTTTAGATCAACAGAAAGTGACCAAATCTGCTTCTTCTGCTCAGACTAATTTCCTATTTAAAATAACAACTTACGTGTGTATGTATGTTTACTACCGAGGCTGACCCCATATTGATGGGTTTTATTGACTACAGTCAATTGTTTGAGTTTAGGTTCACTCCGTGTTGCACGGTGCTGTGTCTGACAGATTCATAATGTCATTTATCATCATTATCCAATAGTTTACTGTCCTCCACATTCTCTCTCCTTAATATTTTTATATCTATTTTTGCCAGAATCTCAAAACAATGCACTTTTACTATCTCTGAAGTTTTTCTAGCCCAGAATTTCATATAGTTAGATCACACAGTATAAAACTGATATTTTATTTTTTTTTATTTTTTATTTTTTGGGAAGAAAGTTTCTTTTATTTTATTTAAAGTTTCTTTTTTTCATATTTATTTTTAATTGGTGCACTGTATTCATACATCATAGTGGGATACAAACTTTTGTAGACATACATGCACACATTGCCCAGTCAGCCCCCACCCGATCCCCACCCCGTTCTCTCCCTATCCCCCCCTCCTATGCTTGGCTTAGTAGTTGACATCTAGTATTATAGCAATTTATCCAAAATTAAAAATGATAATCTCACATAACAGTTTCATTTGTCTGATACCAAGCTTTTGATGACTTAAAGATAACATTTCAATATTTCTTTTTGCTTTCTTTCTTACCAGAGAATCTATTTTTTTCTATTTTTTAGGTGAAACTATCATATATTTATATATTTATTTTTCAGAAAAAAAAATCTATCCTAATATGGAATATGGACTCTAGGTACCCACATCGATCTTAAAAAAGAACAAAGCTAGAAGATATATATTTTCTGATTTCAAACCATATAAAGCTACAATAATTGAAACAGTGTAGTACTATTCTAAAGGCAGATATATAAACCATTGGAGTTAAATAAAAGCCTAGACCTAAATTCTTCCCTATATTGTCGTTATTTTTGACAAGGTTTCCATGAACATTTGGTGGTGGAAATAATAATCTTTTAACTAAATATTGTTGAAACATAATAATTACATGGAAAAGAATAAAATTGGACCCTTACCTAATCCCATATACAAATATTAATTCAAAATAGATAAAAGACCTAAGTATAAATCTTAAGACTATAAACTTTTAGGAGAAAATCTGGGTCATAAAACCTCACAACATTGAAATTGGCAGTGATTTCTTGGTTATGATTTCAATGGCACAGGCAACAGAAGAGTATACAAACTCCCTAAAAAATAAAAAACATATTGTATATCCAAAGACAATGTAAACAGAGTTAACAGTTACTAATAGAATGGGATAAAATATTTCCAATTGCTATATCTGAAGGTATATTAATATTCCAACTAGAAATCCTAAAAATTAACAACAATAAAGGCAAACAATACCATTTAGAGATAAGTAAAAGACTAACATAAATAATGAATCTCCACAGATAACCAATCTTAATTGTCTGTTGGATGGAAACTCTTGTTTCTCTGGTTCTGGTGTGTGTTACCTATTTCTTCTTTGTAGTTAATCTCTTTGAGTATTTTCTCTAGTGCTGGTTTTGAAGACATAAATTCCTTCAGTTTCTGTTTGTCATGGAAGCTTCTTATTTCTCCATCTAATTTGATAGAAAGTTTTGCTGGGTAGGAAATTTTTGGCTGGAAGTTGTTTTCTTTCAAAATTGGGAATATGTTACTCCAAGCCCTTCTGGCTCTCATAACTTGGTTTGGGAAGTCTGGAGTGATTCTAATTGGTTTGCCTCTGAATGTCACTTGGCCCTTTGCTTTTGTTGCCTTTAAGATTCTCTGCTTGGCTTCCACATTGGTCATTTTGACAATTATGTGGCGTGGGGATCCTCTTCTCCGATCCTGTCTAAAGGGAGTTCTATAAGTTTCCTGGACCTGCGTATCGACCTCTTGCTCTATGTGTGGAAAATTTTCTGCTATTACTTCCTTGAAGAGATTGTTGATCCCTTTAGTTTCACTTTCTTTTCCCTCCTCTATTCCAATTATTCTTAGGTTAGCTCTCTTAAAATGGGCCCATATTTCTTCAATATCAGATTCCTGCTGTCGGATATTTTTTTCTAGATTAGAAACTATGCGTTCATTTTTGGATTGCTCATCTTCTAAGAGCGAGATTCTGTTCTCCATGTGTTCTAATCAGTTGTTTGTGCTTTGAATTGAGGCCTTTACTTCATTAATTGCATCCTTTATCTCTTTTTGGCTCTCTCTGAGTTCTTTTCGAAGCACCTCTATTATTTCTACAGTTATTTTCCTGATTTGATCTTCTAGAAATCTCTGATTTTCTGTTTTATCGGGTTCTGATGTTGTGGGGTTGTGAGCATTCATTGCTCCAGTATTATTCCTCTTTCCCATGATTTTGGAAGTTTGTGCCTTCTCTGGGTTCTTCCCTTGGGTCACTATGACTTCACTTAAGGTGCTCTGGATCTCGAGTCTGTGGTATCTCAGACCCCACTACTCCTTTACTGGGTTGTATCAGAGTCTCTGACCCAGAGAGTCGATAGAGGCTGCTTTAGACCGTGGGGGGTGCCAGGTTGCACGTTCTCCTATGGTGTGATATCACTGCCACCGCCCCTCTCCCACTGGGTCAAGTCCCAGTGAGTACAGTACTGGGATTTCTCCGCTGTGGCCCGCAATTTGACTCACTGTTCTTGAGTACGCAGATGTAGCTGTAGTGAATTCGGTGCTGCTGCCGCCGGTGGCAATATGGCGCCGCTGCTACGCCCTCGGCTGTTGGGCTGGCGTTTTTTTTTTTTTTTTCTTGGTTTTGATTTCCACTCTGAATCCCTGCAGCGTGTGCTGAGCTCAGACACTGGGAGCTTTAGATGTCCTCTGCGCCGAGAAATCCCGCCTGGCTGTTCCGCAGCGGCTCCCCTCGGCTTGCTGTGGCCGTCCCGTGAATTCGCCGGCAGTATGGCGCTGCTGCCGCATCTGCCGCGTCCTCCCGCTTGAGGATCTCCTCTGTGGCTCTGTTCTCAGTCCGCTTTCTCTCTGGAGCCTGGTGATTTTTTTTGTTTCTCTGGTGATGTTGTTTTCTGGCTTTGAAAGGCGCTGATTTTGTGGTAATGGATATTTGTTGTTAGCGGGGCTCTCAAGTCCCGCTTTTCTCGGTCGCCATCTTCCCGGAAGTCTAAAACTGATATTTTAGATGCTTGTCTTTAGTTTCAGAGCTCAATGTATCTTTAACCCCTGAGTAATATTCCACTGAGTCACTGTTTGGTACATTCACCTGCTGATGGAGGCCTTGGTTGCTTCCAGTTCAGGTGACCATGAGTGAGTCCGCCAGAGACATCCCTGTGCTGGCTTTGGTGTAGACACAAGTGTTACTGGGTACATACCTAGGATTTGGATCACTTGTTTATATGGGAAAATGAGTTTCCACTCATTCTTTCTTTTTTCCAGTAGTGAATACTCTTTTATTCTGGTACACTGCAATTCCACATCGTGATGAGGTTCAGGGTGACAGAGGCACACTTGCACAGAGCATTCACTGAGCTCTCTCCCGTTCCCCACGTGTCCCCTCCCTCCCCCTTCCCTGTGTTCCGCACAGTGATCACTCTGAAAGTCTGTGTGTGTACGCCCTGTCCACTGAGGCGTTCCCTCTTCCCCCCTCATCTCCCTCAGTTTCCTTCTAAGAAGTTAGTTGACACCAATCATGAAGCCTTTGCTTCCTGCTGCTTTTTTGATATGCAATTCATCATTGGTTTGATTTTTACATGGATGCTGATTGGTTATGATTGTCTTTCTCCTCGGGTAAATTTTGGCAGTTTCTGCCTCTGACAGAACTGAATTAATTCCTCCATGCTGCCAAGTATGTGGCTGGAGAGTTGTTCAAATTCTGTTTGTATTACCATGTCATGTCCATGAAATCAATACTAGTTTTTTCATTTATAGTATTGCTCCCTTATCTCTTCTCCTTTCTTTGTTAGTTGGCCTTGCTAGAGCTCTATCAAGTGTGTCGGTCACTTCAGAGAAGTGCATTTCTGGCTGTTCGTTTCCTACGTGTCATTGCACTGGTCTCTGCACCAATGTCCCTTGTTTTATGTGTTTTACATGTGGCACTGCTCTTATTTTCTGTAGCTTCCCAAGGTGGAAGCTTAGGTTATTTTAGACTACTGAATGAATTTCTTTTAAATCAGCATATATAAGAGAACTAATTAATACAGTTTAGGTGAAAACACATATTACTATAATTCTTTTCAAATCATCTATTGATATAATTTTAATAGTGCATGGAATGCTATAAATTTACCTCTGAGTACTGTTTTTGCAGCATCCCACAAATTTAAAAGTTATATTTTTATTCCATTTGGTTTAAAATCTGAAAATAATTATTTGTGAAGGATTTTCTTCATTCATTGTGTAGATTGTCCTGTTTAATCTCCAAATAGCTGGGTGATTTCCAGTACTCTTTCTCGTGTTGAATTCTCATGTAATTACATATTTGTCTGAGCACAAATTTTGTATGACTTCCATACTTGTAACTATCTGAAGGTCTGTTTTACGGCCAACAGTGTAATCTATCATGCAGAATGTCTCATGCGACTTTGAGAAGAGTATTTTCTCACTGTTGAATGAAGTCCTGTACAAGTGTCATCAGGACTGACACTGACCCTGTCACGGACCATGCCATGATTGGTCATGCTTTATTTCCCAGGGGCACCACAGCCGAGTGTCAGGTAAGTTGCCCTGCAATAACAAACTTGATTGTCTCAGTCTTCTGAAAGCCATATGTCCCCAGTTGAGATGTAAGCAAGACCGTGGTGTTTCTGAAATGTGTGGGGAGGAATCTCTCCCTGCCGGTTGCTAGCCTCTGCTTGTTCTTTGGCGTCCCTGGCCACCTTGGCGGCAGCTACAGCCCTGAGCTCCGCCTTTCTCATCACAGGACATTTATCCTCAGGGATCTGCCTCCTACCTTGAGCACCACAATCATGTTGGACGAGGGACCACATCGCTTCCACATGATGCCTCCCTATGTGTTTCTAACATATTCTTATTTTCATATAAGGTGAAAATTTGAGGTACAGCGATTAGGACTTTGACAAGTATTTTAGATGACATAATGTGACCCATAACAGAGCTGTGGTGTTCAAAGATAACTGTCTTTATCTCCCTCCAGATGGCTGTCAACATAGTCATAGGGGCTTTGAAATAGTCTACATAATAGTAGTTGAGTGCTTTGCTCATTGTGGCTCCATCCATTTTCTTTCCTGTTTCATTCCTTTGTTTCATCCACTAAGGATCACATCCCAGCTTCAGCTGTGTCAGGGCTGCTAGTCAGCCACCTCCACCCACCCTGGCCTCACATCCGCACCACCACACCAAGAAAGCCCCTCAGGAGATCTTCGGCAACAACACCCTACTGACGAGTTACTCTGTTTCCTCCTAGAATCAGTGCAGGTCCTCATGGAGGTGGTTCCCTGCGATGAGGCAGAGGACAAGGACCAATCCATGCCAAAAGTGAGTTTGCTTTTCTTTATATGAGGTATAAATTTGTTTTATTGGTTTCCTATCTTTTCATTCACCCTGGACATAATCCTATAGAAGAAATGCACAATGCCTTTTGTACATGGAGGAATGCCTACTTTGGCTCTATGGCCACTGATGTTTGATTCAAGATGGTGTCTGTGTATGAAGCCCCAGTTGCCACCTGTGTGGTATTGAGCAGGATCTCCATAACATTTTTTCCTGGTTGCAAAGACTGTGTGCAAAGCAAAATGGATGTGAGAAACTTTTGACTGACAGCTCTTGTCTTCTACAAGTGCCACTTAGGATTTTGGGACATTTCCTCCATCACTGTTTCCCGTCCAGCTTTTTAACACAAGAGACCTGTGAAAAGAGGATTCATCATGGTCTGCTTCTCATGTTGTCTTCCTTTCTGTACCCATAGGTGGACTGCACAAACACTGAAAACTGTACGTATCCTCAAGTCACCCCCATGTTACGAAAAAAAAACCCAACAACAACAACAACAATGCTGGGCTCTCTTGGTTATTTGTGCATAGAATGCCATGCTGGTTCAAGATCCAGCTGGAAATGAGGCCTGGGATGTGGCGGGAGACACTGAAATTTCAGTGAAGAGTTGTGACCACCTGTTGCACTCCCTGCATCCACTGTCCCTCTGGTGGTGTGGTCTGTGTGCATGAGAGTGGGGAGGTATCTGTGAGTGGGTCTGGGGAGCATTTCTGGGAGGTGTGCACATTTTCTGACAGAACATGTTCTTGTATCCACAGCGCAAGTGTGGATATTTTATATAAATGACATCATACACTAGTGCATACTTTACAGATTCCCTCAACACTCACTCTGGCCAAATCTGAAAGTTTGTTTCTTATTCTATCTTGATGGACATGGTGCAAAGCTGCAGGATCCGGGAGGGGACCAGGGACTTTGTCAACGTAGCACAGAGGACACTTCACAGTGTGCTTAGTGTTCTTTTATTTTTTATTTTTTATCGGTGCATTGTAGTCATACATCTTAATGGGATGCAAGATGGTGGAGACCTACATGCACACATCACCCAATTAGCCCTTCCCAATTCCTGCCCATTCCCTCCCCCTCCCTCCTTCTCATGTTTGGCTTCATGATTGACTCTGATGTTTGCTAAAGTAAATCGTGTGCATTAGAGAATTTCACTCTCTACCCCTCCCATCCCCTAGATTGCCTTATTTGCTCATCTATAGAATCTCCTTCATCTAGAGTTCCCCCTATGACCCATTTTCTCCCTAACTTCCACATATTAGAGCATCCACTTTCTTACTTTTGGTGACTGACTAATCTCACTTAGCATAATGTTCTCCATTTCCATCCATTGCCCTGGGATTGCACCTAACTCCAACTAGAATGGCGATCATTCAAAACCAACAAGCATTGTGGTGAGGACGTGGAGAACTGGGAACTCTAATACATTGTTGGTGGGATTGAAAATTCCTGCAACCACTTTGGCAAACAGTATGAAGGATCCTCAGAAGAATGGGACTAACTTACCATATGGTCCAGCAATACCTCTTCTGGGGATCTGCCCAAAAGAATGTGCCTAGTTTTACTTGATGACTTTATACTGATCAGAGTGCCCAGAGTTGAGAACACACACGGTGCTTCTCTTCATTCTCCTGCTTCTCCCCTTTGGCTGACTTTTATGCTCCTGCATAATTCATGAGCAACACCAGCAGTGTTGTGACCTTCATCCCCTGTCCCGTAGCTGCCCTGGAACACCTGGCAGAGTCACTTTCTGTGGACAGGAAGGATCAGGAAGACCCGTTATGCTCCCAGGTAAGTTCGCTCGTTTTGTTTTTGGTGGAAAAAGGAGTATTCCAATTTCTATTCCTTTCTATTGAATTAATATAATTTTAACAGTAATTCTATCTGTGACATATGTAATTTTCTTGATGGGGGAATTTGAAAGGAGAGTTTGTTACTGAGATGAAGCAAGCTATCTCCTCCTCATGACTTTTTTCTCCTTGTGAAAGACTCTTGTACTTACCAGCCAATCTGATAAGAGGAGGCCCTTCTCCCGTGGAGCCCCTCCCCATGTCCTCAGACAGGAGTGGGTCCACTCTGCTTGGATCTTGGTTCCCTTGACCCTGTCTTCCCATGTGGCGTCTAATGTCTCCATGTGAACAAGGGACTTGTGCACACAGGTCACAGGGTGCTCTGATCCTCACAGTGACTCCTTTTCTCTACTCCAGGCAGGTGCAAGTGCGGCTGGAGATGGTTCCAGCACTGGAATGCCTGCCTCACCGATGGATGCTGCAGGTGACTAAAAGGGTGGGCCAGCTTTGTGAGTGTCATGTGCAAAGCACCAGGACTCCAGCTTCCTGCTGCTGATAAGGTTTGGGGATGTGGAACTCAGTTTTCCAGAAAAAGCTCTTTGGCCATTCTCTCTAGTGTCTGGAAGCAACTGTGTTCTTTGGGAGGTGGGAGGTTGGATCAGCAGGTTCAGGTATGCCTAGATATGCATCCTTGAAGGGATACTGTGAGTGTGCCTGTGGGGGGGTTATTGTTTCTCAATATATAAATTCCTCTAGTTGCCTGCCTGGGTGTTTACAACCAAGAACATGAGTAGAGATGTGTTCAAATTATTCAAATTATAAACTTTATATGTCTGCAGTTCCTGTCATGCCATGTATACCTCAATTATCATGGGAACAGCTCATCAAGTCCCAGGAGAGTGAACACAGGGTTGTAAAGTGGCAAAGCTGTGCTTCTTAATCCCCAGTAAAGTTCTAATAGCAATTTTGTTGAATGCTGAATGTTGCCTGCTTCTAGGCCTCTGTGTCTGCGCATGAAATGATGGGTCAGGGACTTCATTCTTGACAGTCTTCTCATCTGCAAGCCCTCCTCTTTGAACGGGCACTGAATTCTTACGCTATGGCCTTCCTGCTCCTCCTCTTCCCTGAGTTCTGGCCTGGTACTGAAGATCCTACTGCCCATCAGTGGGCAGGATATTCCACCTTGGCCTCCGATGCTGTTCAGGCTTGGAAAGGCTCCCTCACCTTTTCAACCTCGACACACTGAGGACCAAGCCTCCAACAAACAGTCATTTGGAGGACAGCCCACACGCAAACCATGGCGTCCACCATGACTTCCACTGGTGTAGAATAAATGGGTGAGACCTCTCTCAAATGGCCGTGGTGCTCATGTTTGGGTCTCTGCAGATGAGACTGTCAACACAAGAGTTAAGTAGTGAGGAGGAAGTATTTGCAGGAAAGGGATACACCTCAAGTGGACACCAACTGGAGGTTTTCTGTGGATAGGGAGGTGGGGGCCAGCTTGTTAGAGGCTGAGATGGTGTATGAAATAGAAAAGGAAATTTGTGTCCTTTTCATAAGTGTGTATTTTATATTTTTTATAAAATATTTTTGTCTGTTACTGTGATGAAACTATTAAACATTCTACCTCTGAGCTACACCCCCAGCCCTATTTCATTTTTTATTTGGAAACAGGGTCTCATAAGTTGCTGAGGCTTGCCTGGTTCTGTAATCTATCTGTCTCAGCCTCTCAAGTTCCGGGATTACAAGAGTGCGCCACCACACAAGGTGCTTCTTGTAATATTTTACTGAGTAGGAATGAATACTAGCATTGGAAGTCTATCGGCTTTGAACATTCTGTTGAAACCTATTTCTCTCTGTGTGTGTGTGTGTGTGTGTGCACGTGCACACGCACACTTGTGCATACATGAGTGTGCTGTGCTTGTTAAACATAGGATGACACAGGCATTCACGTCCAGCCCAGTGGTGGGGTTTGGTTGGGAAAGAGCCCTGGAGACACTGGAGCCATTGCTCACTGCAGAGGTGAGGGGCGGAGGCCCTGAGACAGGCACAGAGGGATGAGGAAGAACTGGGTTCTGATTTGGTCTGTGAAATCTCAGGAGTGGCAGGGGTGAGTCCCGCCTGACTGTCAACTCTGTCCTTGTTTTCCAAGGAAGCAACAAATTTACCATCACTGCCCTCGTGCATGCAGAAGCTTCCTGCTCAGATGATGAGGAATAAGGCAAAGGTACAGCAAGCTGCAGCAATTAATTTCCTATTTATGCCTCTGTCTTTACCATTTCTGATCTGTAAACTCTTTGTAGCGCTTTCTCATTTCTACCACTTTTCCAAAGGTCCTGGACTCATCCACATACTTGAGCTCCTAGGATCTTGCATGTCCGTTAAGTTTCTCTGCCACCATCCTCACCTTCCTGCTTGATTTGCTCTGGTTTCTGACCCTCTCTACCCCGTGAGTTCATGCTGAGCAATCCTGCGTGGCCAAACAGAGATGGGTGGGGTCTATCAGCTGGGTCCCATCATTACTACACAGACCCCAGGGAACTCTGGCTCCGTTCAGCACCCAGAACAGGGCTTCTCCTGTCTGGTGGCTCTGGACCTGCACAATTTCTCTCTTTCATTTGTCAAGATTACCCCATTAAAAAAAAGATGTTTTCCCAACATGAATTTTCCTTCCCCTCCCCCCACCTACCCACTTACACTTCCTTCCTTTTTTCCTTCCTTCCTTCCTTCCTTCCTTCCTTCTTTCCTTCCTTCTTTCCTTCCCTTTTCCTTCCTTCCTTCCTTCCTTCCTTCCTTCCTTCCTTCCTTTTGCAGTACTGGTTCCTATGATAATAGGAAAAAGCCCTACCACTGAGCTACATTTCCAGATGCTAACAAGAGTGTAAATCAAGAAACTAAGTCCGGGGTGAAAAACCAACAACAGGAAGTCAAATGAGATGAGGAACAGGAAGAGAAACTTTCCTCCCCCCTCCCTTTTCTGTTTCCTTTCTTCATGTTTTTCTTTCTATCCCAGTGCTGTGAATGAAGACCAGGCCTTGTGCCTGCTTAGGAAGAGGTCTGACAGTGAGCTCCATCAAGACCAACAATACAGGTCTGACTGAATCAGTCTTGTTCTGGAATTGGAACTGGGAACAGGAAGTAAGCAGGAGAGGAGGAACAGGATAGAAGGTGAGTGTGGGGACAGTGGGAGGAGAGGCAGTAAGTGTGCATGTTCTCGCCTTCACTGCTTTACTGCTAACACGTTAGAGGACAGATGAATCCCAGGAGAGCCCTGCAGAGGCCACTGCTGCCTGTGAGCCTGGCCTGAGAAAGAGGTGAGCTGTGGTTAAAGTCACCGCAGGCAAGCAAATAAACGGAAAATCATGCCACAGAAACCTCTGGGTGCTGGGCCAAATCTTCCCTGACTGTTATATTGAGATGCTGTGGGTGCCTGTGGGGCCACCACACGTTTACCTAATGGGCATAGCTCACACTGTTGTCTGTGCAAAGTGTCCTTGAGGTGGGCCAATGCCCCGGGCCTGCAGGACCCAGTCCTGCCCTCCGTATCTTCTCCAGGAGGATGGTGGGCACCCAGCTCATGAGTGGGTATGGATGACCTTGTGTGTGTGGTTTGACTCTCCCTTTTCAGTTCTCCTGGGTAAGGAAACCTGCCCTGCATGCAAAAGTAGGGATTGAGGAAGTCAAAGGAGAGGAAGAGCAGGGAGAGGAGCTCTGAGCATGGAGAGGGAGGGAGGAGAACACAGGAAGTGTGCACGTTCTTCACAGACTCCTGAACTCACTTTTTTGTCCTTATTTTAGGAGACCCAGCAAACCCTGGGAGAGCCCTGCCGTGGCCCCTGTTGCATATGGACATGGCCTGCCAAGGGCACCTGGCTGAATGACGCATACAGTGGTCCACGGCATGAGCCCCGGGCCACTCCTGTACCCACACGCCTCTTCCACCTGCAGAATCAGGATCCTAGATCATCAGCTCCTGACCACCTCCACCCAGGGAGTGGGAATCCCTAACTAAACTTCTGATTCCACCATGGCGAAGGCTGAGGGAGCTTATTTGTACACTCCTTGGGGGACTACAGCCTACAGAGATCCCAATCATAATCCATCCTTGTAAGGTGGCCTCCCTGGTTACATAACCTGGGACAGAGCCGGGCGTGGTGGCGCACACTTGTAATCCCAGCGCTTGGGAGGCGGAGGCAGGAGGATCGCCCAGGTTCTAAGCCAGCTGTGCTGGTGTAAGAGACCCTGCTTCCAAAAATAAAATATAGGTCTGGGAGTGTAGCCCAAAGGTAGAAGGGCTTCCAGGAACCCCAGTACCACCAAAAAAAAAAAAAAAACCTGGGACAGCAACTGGCACCTCTGAGAGCAGAATTTGGCACTGTTGTTCATGCCAGATAACGGAGCTTGAAGGGTTCTGCACAGCTGGCCGATTCTGAGTGGTACGAGTCTCCTTGTGGGACAGTGAAGGTCAGCACCTGCCAGGGCTGAAACCCCTCCTCACCCCTCACTCTTGGCATTTTACTGTGTTTTTAACTGATCACCAAGTACCTTAGAATTGCTCAGATTCATGAGCACACACCCACAAGTGACAGTGACAGAGAAGAACTCAAATTATCTTTGGTTGCTTGCCTAACGCCCCTCCTTGTTACAAATCTCCTGCGTAGCTGGGTCCAATCACCCCCCTCACCACATGCTGAGCACCCGCTTCGGGCTTCTGTGAGCTGGGCAGTGCTGGCCTGGTAGAGACACAAGCCACTGAGAGGAGGAGAAGGCTCAATAACTCCTGATTAGGAGGGTCGTTTCCAATGCCAGAACTTTAGTATTTTCCAATCTGTACTTGTTCCTTGGCTTGATCGTCTTGATACAGCTTGGAGAGCCTGCTGACCTTGCTGCATAAGGCATCCTCAGTAGATGAGGCAGCACACACTTGAGCCTTTTCTGTAGAGACACACTATCCAAGGTCCAAAGAGTCTTTGGAAGGCCCTGAGAGGCGGCCCGGGATTGCACCTCCATCTCAGTAGCAGCGGTAAACAGCCACACACTGCAGAGGGAGAGATTGGGGTGTTTTTCCAGAATCCCATCAGATCTTGATTTAAAGCGTTGTCAAGCAAGGTGGGAGAGTTTTTTAATCCTTGAGGCAACTGGGTCCAGGTTCACTGGCTAGAAATCCCCTTTTTAGGGTCAGTCCACTCGAAGGTGAAGTTGGGTTGGCGAGAGGAATACTAAAAAAAAAAAATCTTCTTTTAGATCCATCTTTTAGATATTCTAGAGAGTAAGGTTAGTGATATATAAGGGTTTTGTACTGTTAGATGAAGAGTTTTAATCCTTTTGTTTACCTCCCTCAAGTCCTAAGTCCTGGACTGGTTGACAGTCTTTTGTCCCTGGCTTTTTTTTTTTTTTTTTGGTGGTACTGGGGTTCCTGGAAGCCCTTCTACCTCCGGGCTACCCTCCCAGACCTATTTTTACATTTTTATTTGGAAACAGGGTCTCCTAAGCCAGCGCGCGCAGCTGGCTTCGAACCTGCGCGATCCTCCTGTCTCTGCCTCCCAAGCGCGGGGATTACAAGCGTGCGCCACCACACCCGGCTGTCCCTGGCTTTTGAACCGATAGTACAGAGGTGTTCCGGGGAAATTTGCAGGGCCCCATGATATCTGCTGCAGTAAGTCTAGAAATGTGAAGAGTAATACCCTTTTTTGCTTCAGAGGTCATAGAGTGTTGTATTATCCATTCAAGTGTTGCACTGCAGTCGTGTGGACTACCACAGGCGCCTGGTGGTGTGCTAGTTCTGGAGAGTTGGTTTCAACCCAAACAAAAAGAAATCATTTTAATTCTTGGAGATTTGAGTCTAGTTATTTAGTTGGAGCACTGCCTTCCTGCAGTAGATATTCCTCCAACAAGGGACAGGTTAGAAAAATCCAAACTCTGGGGGGGAGGCTATTGAGGAAGGGTCAGTTTTTACATTAAACACTTCTTTAAAGGAAGTGGTGGATTGCATTTACCTGAGGAGATCTCACCCGAGCAAAAGGTAGAAACGGTTTGGGACTGCTAGGAAAGAGTGACTATCTCTTTTATCTTTGTCCCTAGGTTTATAATTCTTTCAGAAGTCTAGGGTCAGTGTTGCAATTCCCTACTACCCCTTGAATAGGTATTCTTTTGGAAGTTATAGGTCCCTCTGGAAAGGTTAAAACACAATAAAAGGCTCCAGTATCTATGAGAACGTCTCCTAGCTTGGCCACGATCTTGAGGGTGACCTTGGGCTCCTGAGGACTTTTCTCATAGATACTGGAGGAATCCTCCTGAAAGTTCAGGGCTGGAGGCCTGGCTTTGTCTTTCTTTGGGGCACTCATTTTTCCAGTGTCCTTCTTTACAATAGTCAAACTGATTTTTACCTAATTTGGGCCAGCAATTACTCTTTTACTGGTTTTATTATCTGTTTCCTGGACAGCCGCTACCAATGCCCAAGCCAGTCTTTCTACTGTTAAATACCTTCTGGGCTATAACAGCTGGGAGAGGTTCATTCTGGGAAAATCTTCTAATTTCTGTAACTTTTTTCTCATATCAGAGGCAGACGGAGTCACAACAAAGTCAAGTTGATTGCCCCAGCATTTTCTGGGGCTTCTGGGTCTGTAGGTGTGTAAACCCTAAAGGCCTCTTGGAAGTGCTCTTATGAGGGCCGTAGGACACTCCTGGGGTCCCTTTATTAGTTCAGTGGTTTGGGGTAAGTTCATGTGATTCTTTGCAGCCCCTTTTATTCCTGCGAGCAGAACATGGTGATAGAATGAGACACTTCCCCTGCAGTGCCGGGATCTCACTTGAGATGGATGGAAGGAAAAACTCCTTTGAGGTCATGATTTTCCTCTCGTGAAGCCCCTGCGGGCCCAAGGGCAGCTTTTCGGGCCTCAGCCTTATTCTTTCTCTTTGCTCTGAGTTGAAGAGGGGGATCAAGAGCTGTTGGCGATCATCCCAGGTGGGGCCTTGGTGTGACTGACAGACTCCGACAGCCATATAAGGACCCGAGGCTTTTCAAAGAAGGGAGGATTTTGAGTTTTCCAATTATATAGATGACTAGAGAAAAATGGAACATACATTAGCTGGAGGTGCCTGTCTCAGGCACAGAATGGGTATTGGTTGGAGAGCCTCGGGGGAATCCTCTCCTTTGCTTTGACTCTGGGTATATGGTGAATTGAGAGAATGGAGCCCATCTTTGTCATTTGGGTTGCAAGGGTGTAGACGAGGGTTATGAAGGAAATATCACTGTTTTGAGGGGGGGACGACTGGAGGACTTTCTCTTTAATCTGTCAATTGAAGGAAAGGATGACATAAGCCGATCTCCTGAGCACAGTGCACAGCCCTTTAACCAGGCAGAGGACTTTCTGCTAAAATACTCCACCAGTCAATGTAAGGATATTAGGGTGCCCAGGATCCCTCATCACTATATGTTGGAGCCAGCCCGACAGCGGTGGGGCTGAGGAAGATGGTGAATGCCGACGGCCCCAAATAGAAGAACATGGAGCCGGGAGCCATGTCAAGGAGGAACTCGTTTTTCTCAGGAACCCAATTTAAAGCAAATAACCGCAGGGGGATTTCCAACAGGAAACTATTCTAACCTATCATGCTAAAGGTCACTCTTACATGTGCAAAGCACATAACTTGTAGCCATTCATTATGGAAAGCACGAGGGGTTCACAAGCATGGAAGCCTTATATGAGCCAATAAGGCTCAGCTTTACCAAATTGGGCTAGTGGGGTCAAGGGGTGTAGTTACGCCCTCCATACCTGCTTGGCGCTGCATGTTTCAGATTCATCAGAAATTCAGGAGGTTGTGCAGACCCCAGCATGCTCGGCGCTACATGTAGCTGATTCATCGTAAGTTTTGTCAGGCAGTTGAGCAGACCCCGACATCTCCCCCTTCCTTTTTATATATAAGGGTGAAATGCATGGTCCCTGTCTCAGGTTGTTCTCTTTTGAGGATCTTACCCATCAATGGGTACTGATGCTTGATAGCCACTCATAAGCCACCCCAGCCCCTGAGGTTTATTAAAGAACCAGTGCACTGGGGCCGACTCGTAACTCACACAGGAGCAAAGGAGTTCGACCTCGAGCGACTGGGACTGAGGGTATTTAAAGGGAAAATCCACAAGTTAGGGGAGAGATTGGGCCAGATTGCATGCGTTTACAGAAAATTACAGAATCATTCAAAAAGTACATTCTGTGGTGAAATGTTAGATAAGATGCTAGGTGTGGTCAGCATAGATAAGATGCTAGGTGTGGTCAGCATGTTCCTGGAACAGGGCATGCTGACCTGGGGGTCACATATTTCTCAAGCCTATACTTCTCAAACTGCAGCAGAAATATTTCTCAACTATTGGCTGGTTGCTAGGGGCTTATATAATTTTTCTTTTAAAATGGAGACTTTCATTCCCCACTTCTTTTAGAAAATAGTTCTAATCATAGAAGTTTCTGATTCTGCATATTTAAGGTTTTCAGGTCCAACTTTCTGGTATTGTTGGTGTAACATTAAAATATGAACAGTATTAACTCGTTGTTTAACAAAGGCAATTAATCTATTTAATATGTAAGGTCCTATGGTAAGCAAAAGCAGCAATAATAAAAGTGGCCCCATAAGAGCAGGTATTAATGTAGTCATCCAAGGAGACTTATTGAACCACCCTTCAAACCATCCCAGTGGAGCTTCTCTGGCGCGTTATGTTCTTCTAGCCATTTTCTAAGCTTAGCCATGGAATCTTTTATAGCTCCAGAGTGGTCTACATAAAAACAACATTCCTCTTTTAGGGCAGCACACAGCCCTCCCTCTTTTAGAAACAGCAAATCTAGTCCTCTTCTGTTTTGTAACACCACCTCTGATAATGATGTAAGGGATTCTTCTAACTGGCTGATTGAACTCTCTAAAGTCTTCACGTCTGCCTCCAGAGCGATTTGCAGACTGTTTAGTCCCTGGTGCCCGGTAATCGATGCTGCAGTTCCTGTTCCAACCCCTGCCGCTAATCCTAACCCTAACATTACTGCCAAGGTGAGGGATACAGGCTCTCTTTTAATTCTAGTCGGCCTAAAATCATAAGTTTCTTTAAAAAAATAAAAAAATCATAAGTTTCCATAACAGCCTCATCAGGATGGTAATAAACACGAGGAACTAACCTGCTCATAATACAGAAATCTCTGGATTGATTGAAAACCGCGGCAGAGACACAGGGGGTGAGTCCGGTGCTGCAGGCCCACCAATTATTACTGGGTAACAGATATTGATGTTGTTGGGAGCTGGGAATGGCTATAGAGGTGTCAAGTGAACTACAAAGATGTTGATGGGTAGGGTCACTTTTCCTTTGCACATCCCAATTCCGGACACTTCAGTGAGAGTAAGTTTGCTGTGAGATCCCCAGGGACAACGATCTGGATTGCTAATAAATTGAATAGTCCCTTTTAAGGCAGTTCCTTCATAGTAAGGAGGACCGGCTGCCAAACAGAGCCAACATGAAGCAGTGGCATTGGGATTAATAGCATTTAGAGCTTGAAATGCCCCCTGGATTAGACTAAAGAGTCTATATTTTGTGGTTGGGGACTGGCTGAGGAGTCGGCGGCCATTTTTCCCTTTTTGTGGTGAAGATAGCTTTATGGTAGTAAATATGGACCCAGGGATAGTCCCTAAAGTAGGAGGAAGGGTAGTCAGAGGAGGTGGAGGGGGAAGGGTAATCGGAAGAGGGGTAGTCTTGGGTGGAGGTGGAGGAGGAAGACGTGGAGGGGAAGGGAGTCTAGGGGGAGCTGGTTTTGACAAGACTATATTTTCTATCCTAAGCCTTATTTGGAATGTAAATCCATTATCTGGCCACCCGGCAGGTGGAACCGGAGACCCCACATATGTCCCCTCAGCCAGGATTCAAAATGTTTTTTTCCCCCTAGGGGTAAATGTAATATTAAGGGGATCGTTTCCTTTGTCTCTTCGAGTAACAGTAATTAGCTCTTTTGCAGAGGTTGTGTTCCAGGAGACAGTACCCGTGGTCTCGCATCCCCAATTTTTACAAAAGAAGTGTTCTATTCCCCCACAGTTATAGGCCTCAGACCGAGTTCTACCATGGGGCAAACATAAAAGGGAGTCTGCCATAACTTTCTCTGGGCCGGAGCGTCTTTAACATACCGGTTTATCGGCTATGTACTGGCCTCCCGAGTATCTTAATGCATGAATGGAACGTCTCATTATCGGGTGATTTTCTTGGGGAGCTTCTTCAAATGTTGGGATGTCCCAGGTGTGTAATCCCGCTATCAGGTTGCATATTTCAGGGTATAAGGAGGGCCACCAAGTACCCGGGGGCACGTTTTGAGAGATAGCCCAGACCACATCACCTGTCTGAGATAACACTTGCCAAGTTAACTTCTTAGGGGCATGGGGATTCAGATCTGCCCGGGCGACGAAGGCGCAACTTAAGAGGATTATCAGTCTTTTCCAGTTTCCAGGTGCCATCAGACTGCTGGGTTGAAGCTCTCTTCACGTGTGAAGTGTGGACCCAGGCTGGGATGCCCTCAGCCTTGACTGCAGTTGGGCTGGTCAGGAGGACGGTGTAGGGTCCCTTCCACCGGGGTTTTAGATTGCCGGACCGATGCCGCCGAACCAAGACCAAGTCTCCCGCTTGGTACTGGTGAGGGATAGCTGTTGTCCCCGGCTTGTAGACCCCTTCAAGGTGTTTCCAGGCTTTGTTTCTGACCAACTCAAGAGCTTTTAGTCGTGCTAGTAAAGGTTGAGAAAGAGAAGCATCAGGGTCAAAAACTCCTCCTGCCCTGGGCAATGGGGGAGGCCCCCCATGCAGGATTTCAAAAGGTGTAAGCTTGAGTTCCCCGGGGGTGTTCCGTATTCAGAACAGGGCGAAGGGGAGGAGGGCTGTCCAGTCTTTCTCGCCAGTCTCTAAGGCTAATTTAGTCAAGGTCTCTTTTAGAGGTCTATTCATCCTCTCTACCTGTCCTGAACTCTGGGGTCTGTATGCACAATGTAATTTCCAATTAATCCCCTGTTGGGTGGCCAGTCCCTGACTTACCTGGGCAACAAAAGCTGGGCCGTTATCTGACCCAATTACCTTTGGAATGCCGAATCTTGGAAAGATTTCTTCCAGTATCTTCTTGGCTACAACATTGGCAGTTTCATTTTTAGTTGGGTATGCTTTTACCCATCCTGAAAAAGTGTTTATGAAAACTAAGAGATATTTATTTTTATACTTTGCAGGTTTTACCTCAGTGAAGTAAATTTCCCAGTACGCACCTGGGCAGTCCCCTCTGAGCCGTTTTCCTTGGACTCCGACATAGTGCCCAGCATTTGTCAGGACACAGGCTTTACATTTTTGAGATGTTTCTTGTGCTAATTCAGACAGATTCATAACGTAATAGTCAGATTGTCTAACAATCTCTAAGCTTTTTTTGTTTCCAGATGCGTAAGGTTATGTGAGTTGGATACATACTATTGTCCTTCCCTTAAGGGGTAGTATTGATTTACCGTCCATAGTTTTGACTACCCCATCGGTGGAATACCCGGTTATTAACTTTAATTTTTTCATCAGTTGGTAATCCTCAGGTGTATATTTGAAGCTAATGTCCTTGATTATTTCTGGTTGTCTTGTTGTGAGGATCATGGCCCCTTGGGCTGCCTGTTTGGCCGTTAAGTCTGCCATTTGATTACCTCTAGATATATCATCCTGGCCTTTCTGATGTCGTGGACAATGTATTATGGCCGGTTTTTTTTGGCAGATGTATGGCCTCAAGGAGGCTCAAGATTTCTTCTTTGTTTTTAATGTCCCTTCCTGCTGAGGTGAGTAGCCCCCATTGTTTATAGATAGCCCCATGGATATGTGCAGTAGCAAAAGCATACCTGCTGTCTGTGTAGAGGTTGACAGATTTTCCTTCGGCTTGTCGCAAGGCCTGGATCAACGCGATTAACTCCGCCTTCTGGGCAGATGTTCCTTCTGGCAGACTGCTAGCCCAGATGATCTGTTTTCCATCCACTACCACCACCCCGGCCTTTCATTTACCCTCTACCACGAAGCTGCTACCATCCGTATACCAGTTTCGACATCCTGGCCAGGGCTGATCAGTGAGATCCTTGCGGGTTCCCGTTTTTTGGCCAGAATATCAACACAGCTATGGACTGGTAGGGAATTGTCCGCCTCTGGCAGCAAGGTGGCAGGATTGAAAATAACTGGGGCGGGGGCAAAAGTTACTCGATCAGTTAGTAACAGGCTCTGATAGTGAGTTATCCGTGCATTTGTCATGCAACGATCGAGGGGTTGTCTTATAATGCTTTCTATTGCATGGAGGGCTACCACAAAGGTATGCTGTCCCAGAGTCATTTTATCTGCATCTTTAACAAGGAGGGCTACGGCCGCGATGGCTTTTAGGCAGGAAGGCCATCCCCTGGCTACCGGGTCTAGTTGTTTTGACAGGTCCGGTGGCATCGATTACAACAGTTTTTTTTTTTAATCCCTTGTTTTACCTACAGGTTGCTTGAGTACTGAGAATTTGGTGCCGGTGTCTACAAGAAATTCTATGGGTTCCCCTCTACACTAGGCTTGGGGAGGGGGTCCGAGCCCCGTCCTCCCTAATCGTCTTCTTCCAAGGCAAGGACTTTGTGACCAGTCTTTGCTTTCTTGTTTGGACAATCTCGGGCCCAATGGCCTTTTTCTTTACAGTAAGCACATTGATCTTTTTCTAATGAGGACCGGCCAGGTTGCCCAGGTTTTTTTTTTTTTTCCTGGCCCATTGTTGCCCAGGTTCCTCATCTGTCTAGGCCCTTCACCCTTTTTCTGATGTCCTCCTACTACAGCAGCCAGAATCCTAGTTAAGTTCCTTTCCTGTCTCCGATATCACTAATCTTCTCTTTGTTCTATCTCCTTTTTTCCCTTTCTCTCTTTTCTTCCTCTGTCTCCCACTTATGATATACTTTCTCAGCCTCGCTAACCATGTCCTGGAGGGACAAAGTCTGGAGCCCCTCAAGTCTCTGTAACTTTTTCCTAATATCTGAAGCTGACTGTCCTATGAAAGCCATGGCGATTGCAGCCTTATGTCCCTTGGAAGTTGGGTCAAAAGGAGTATAATGCCGATAGGCTTCCATGAGATGCTCTAAAAACACAAGGGGGGGGGATTCCAATGGTCCTTGAAGGACTTCTCTTACCTTAGCCAAATTAGTGGGGCACCTGGCAGCCCCTCTGAGACCCGCCACTAGAGTCCGGAGATAGACTTCCAGCTGTCCCCTACCTTCTGGTGTATTGTAATCCCAATCCGGACGAGCCAAAGGAAGCCATCATTAATTTCATTCGGCAGTTGAGTAGGCAATCCATTTACCCCCGGCACACATTTCCGTGCCTCCAGTAGAATCCTTTCTTTTTCCTCTGTAGTAAAAAGAACCTGCAATAGCTGCTTACAATCATCCCATGTAGGCTGGTGCAAAAACATTAGGGATTCTCCTAGTCCAGTGAGGCTAGCTGGGTTTTCTGAAAAAGAAGGATGGTTAGTTTTCCAATTATAAAGATCAGATGATGAGAATGGCCAATACTGGAGGGGCTGCAATTGATCAGGATCATCTGATGGGGGGCCATAGGCACGCAAAGGCAATGTAGTAGTTGAGTCTGGCCCCCCAGAACTCTGTGCCCACCTGCTTCTGGTTCTAGCAGCTGGCCCTGCAGCAGCAGCTGTTGTTTCGTCGGCGGCGCCCTGTGGGGCTACAGGAGGAGGATAAGGAGGAGGGGGGGTAGGCCACCCAGGCGGCCCTTCTATTTTGGGATAGATTTTTTGTGGAGCTGATGGCTGGGGCGTATCTATTGGTTTAATACCCGGTTTTAGATTTGCACCTCAGAGGGCTAAGACCTGGGAATTTATTTTATTTTTTTGTGTCCAAGGTTTGAGCCATATTGGGGGGTTCCGGGCCAGGTTCTCCCAGACCAAAATATATGCAATCTGATCTGGATGGGAGCCGGGACCCTTCTGGAAAACAATCTTTTTAACACATGAAATAATAGATCAAGAGTGCCCTCCGGTGGCCAACCAACATCAAAAGTTGGCCATTCTGAAGAACAGAATGTCCTCCAAGATCCTTTTCTAACTTCTAAAGACAAATTGCGAGCTCGAGTCCTAATTTCAGTCCAATGTTCAAGAGTCAAAGTCAGGGGTGTACTAATAGTATGCCCCATTGCCAAAATTAAACACGCAAAAAGAAAACAAAGCAAACAAATCCACATGTACCCCAACTTTTTAACACTAAAGCTTTGTAACTAAAACACTTTACTATTTTCAGCCGAGTTGGATGGGGGAGTTATGAGTCTAGGGAGATGGCAGTGGACTCCAGTCGGTCTGGAACAGAGGGGGAGTGGTACAAGCCCCCACTCAGGCTCCTTACCATTGGATGTTCCCCAAATCCTTATGGGTTACAGGTGGTCAGAGGGCCACCCGAGCAGCTGGTAGCAAGGTTCCCCTTTTCTTGCCGGCCACTTCCCCCGATCCTTAAGGGTCAAAGGTGGATGGAAACCCACCCAAGCAGCTGGCAAGAAGTCCTTATACCTTAACTGGAGTCCGGGGTGGAGTCTCTAGTGTTTAGGGTCGGGGTGTGTGCTGTATTAAGGAGGGGACTTCACCAGGTTGTTATCCTGATGCCATCTGCCTCCACGATGTCTCAGGCAAACCTGCCCTCTCTATCAGAGGTAGGCTAGTCCGGAGTGCTGGTCGACCACCCCTTATTTGCACTCCCCTGGCGGACTGTTATTTAATTTTAACACATGTCGTTGCTCAACCCCACCCAAAATTGGCTGTTTCACTAAGCTTATAAAAAATAGACTAATCTAATCTACTAAATTAAAGCTGATTATACAACAGATATCTAACAAATTATTAATCACTCCTATTGATAATACTATTACTAGGCTGAAAAGAATTGTTTACAACCCAGCTGGTACACACATTTTAATAAGAAACACAATGGCCATAACAAGATTAAACACACAAAAAATGGCACTTAAACGAACCAGACAAAGAGACACAATTGGCCCTTAACCAAACTCAAAATAAAGCCTGACCTCTCACCAAGAGACTTCCAAAACCAATCAAAGAAACACAATTAGCACACAAAATGGAGCCCCGCCTCTCACCGAGAGACTCCTAACACTAGCCAAAGCAAAATGGAGTTCCCCCTCTCACCGAGAAACTCCTAAAACCAGCTAAAGAGACACAATTGGCTGCCTCTGGCAAGCGGCCCATCCAAAACCTAGCGTGTGGGACTCAAACCCACAACTGCTTGGCACGGCACCCCTCTTGTGGGCCTCAAACCCACAATCGCGCGGCGCCCAGATAAGACGTTTCCCAGCGTCCTCAGAGGTCCCCCAGACTTCCCGGGATGTCTCCCAGGTTGGCAGTCGGTTATCACGGACACATCTGTCGTAACCCTCCTTCCGTATGGGACTTGAACCCACAATTGGACAAGGAGTTCTGTGCCAGCAGGCACCGCTGGCGCAGACAACTGCAAATACCAGAAACCGAAACCAAAAAATTAGAGAAATCAACGCAGCCGGCTACAGAAGACAAACAAACAGGAATGTTTTTACCTCCAAGGGGTGTCTCGCGGAACTTGGGTGGTCGCTCTATCCCGGACGAGCCCCCAAACGAAAGACCTCCGCAGAGAGGAGACCCTCACTCAAACCTCGGGATAAGCTATGCCCAAGAACACACAAGAGACTTTCCTTGATGGAAACGCATGAGGTTTATTAAAGAACGAGTGCACTGGGGCCGACTTGTAACTCACAAAGGAGCAAAGGAGTTCGACCTCGAGCTACTGGGACTGAGGGTATTTAAAGGGAAAAGCCACAAGTTAGGGGAGAGATTGGGCCAGATTGCATGCGTTTACAGAAAATTACAGAATCATTCGAAAAGTACATTCTGTGGTGAAATGTTAGATAAGATGCTAGGTGTGGTCAGCATACACAAAATGCTAGGTGTGGTCAGCAGATTCCTGAAACAGGATGTGCTGACCTGGTCAGCATGTTCCTGGAACAGGGCATGCTGACCTGGGGGTCACATATTTCTCAAGCCTATACTTCTCAAACTGCAGCAGAAATATTTCTCAACTATTGGCTGGTTGCTAGGGGCTTATAATTTTTCTTTTAAAATGGAGCCTATCACTCTCTCTAATATGGTCCACCCAGAGACTTTTCTAAGTGCACTTGGGGAGAACACGCGCTCTGCTGCTGAGTGTTTGTAAATCTGGTCGGGATCCCCGGCAAAGGATGCTATTCAAACCTTCTTCTCCTTACAGATTTTTTTGCAGGTGATTTATCCAGTGTTGAAAATGGTGCGTTGACATCTTTATTATTGTAGAACTGTCAATGCCCTACAATTCTATCAGCATGGTTTTCATCTATTTGTCTCTGTTTTTCAGTCCGTGTGTGCTTGGAGTTGTTTTATCCTTGTGATGAGTTGAACTTACCAACATAGGCTACCCTTTCTGTTCTTTGTGAACATCTTTTGATGAAGCAATTTAATCCACCTATATTGTAGGTAATTACTGAAAAGGATACAATCTGCCGCGTTGCTGTTTCAGCAGTTTAAATATGTTGTCCCGTGATCATCTGATCCCCATGGTTTCCGGTGAGAAAGTGGTTGTTAGTCTTCTTAGGCCATCGTGCACGTGATCATCTCAGGAGGAAGTCCAGAACAGGAGGAGGGCTGCAGGGCCTGTGTCCATCCCCAGCCAACTGCCTGGGCCTCCTGCCCAGCCCCAGGCCCCACTCCTCTCTGCACACTCAGGTCCTGGCTCACTGCTCTGTCAGCAAGCTGCGAGGAATGTGTACGATATAGCCTTTTTCTGTGATGACAATGCAAAAACTTGCCATAGGTGTCTATATGTTTGTATAAACAATGAGAAGGGGAAATGGAAAGGGGAAAGAAGAGCAACATTTTCTTGAGCTATGTGTAGTTCACTTCTGACAGTGAACATGTAAGCATGACTAGATCCAGGACTTTCTGGAGACACCCAAATGCACAGACTCGCAAGACCCTTATATAAATGCAACAGTATCTGCATATAACCTATAGTGTACCCTCTTGTGTACTTTGATTCATCTCTAGATTATAATTTAGTTATTACATACAATACCTATAACAATGCAAATCATTCTTATACTGCATTGTTTAGCAATGATTTTTTTAAAAAAAGTTTGTGCATCCCCATGAGTGATACAATTTTTTCAAATATTTTGGACGTTATTGGTTGAACCTGAACATGCAGAACTCCTGGAGAGAAAGGCAGACTCTTGTTCATAGCACAATAGTAAGGATTAGCACCATCACCACAATTATTAAAACGAAGACTCCTTAGGAAATAACCCTTAACTTTTAGGCTCCAGGCAGTGGGTACCTAAGTGTTAGACCTATTTGATTATGTATAGTGCATTGGGCATTAGGGGGGGGCGCTCCTGGAACATGGGGTGGTCTCCTCAGTGTATACTTTTAAATGTGATCTGAAATGTCTCGCCCTGCCTCACCTCCTGAACCTACTTATACATTGATTTGATTATAGTAGAGAATAATTTTTGATTCTCATCAAAGGAAACTATCAATAACCTAAAGAGGAAGCCTACAGAATGGGAAAGGATCTTTACCAGCCACCATTCTGATAGGGGGCTAATATCCAGAGTATACAAAGAGCTCAAAAGACTCTACACTAGCAAAACAAACAACCCAATCAAGAAATGGGCAAATGAACTAAATAGACACTTCACAAAAGAAGAGATACAAAGGGCTAATAGATACATGAAAAGATGTTCTTCATCACTGGCCATCAGGGAGATGCAAATCAAAACTACACTGAGATTCCATCTAACCCCAGTCAGAGTAGCAAGCATAAAGAAATCAAATAACAACAAATGTTGGCGAGGATGTGGGGAGAGAGGAACTCTTTTACACTGTTGGTGGGAATGCAAACTAGTTCAACCACTATGGAGATCTGTGTGGAGATTCCTAAGAAAGGTGGGAATAGATCCACCATATGATCCAGCTATACCACTCCTGGGTATCTTTCCAAAGGAGTTGAATTCAGAGAACTACAGCAACATATGCATACCTATGTTCATAGCAGCACAATTTGTAATAGCCAAAATATGGAACCAACCCAGATCACCATCAACAGATGAATGGATAGCAAAACTATGGGAAATACACACAATGGAATTCTATTCAGCCATAAAGAAGAACAAAATTATATCATTTGCAAGAAGATGGAAAGCCCTGGAGAACATTATGTTAAGTGAGATCAGCCAAGCACAGAAGGAGAAGATACACATGTTTCCTCTAATATGCCCAAACTAGGAAACACAAAGGATACCAGTGGGACTCCAGATATTGAAGGGGAAATATTAGCTAAGTTTGGATGGTAAGATAGGAGAGGAGGAAGGCCGGTCTTGATTAATGAGGGTCTACACTTGAACATGTGTAAAATTATGAATAAGACATGGTTAACCTGGACAACCATTGGTGGGGGGGGGAGGGAAAATGGGGGCGGGGGGGAGAGGGCACCAAATATAGTGTAAATGTATACTATTTATGTTCAATAAAAAATTGTTATAATAAAAATAAATAAATAAAATTTAAGTGAAAAAAAAAGATGAAGTTAAATTTCACTTTACATTAAACATACTAATTTCACAAGCATATGTTAGAGGCTTCCCACCATTTATGAGTGGAGATAGTTCCTCTGATATATAATACCATTCAGGATTTTATAATCTCATGTTAGATTATTCAGGATAGTTGCTTGGGCAACTTTATAAAGGGGTCTAAATCAGCTATATCAAATACAAAGCTCATGGATGGGCACATCCTATTGAAGAGATTTTAGTTATTGCTGCTTGTTTATCTCTGATGCAGAACAGTTTTGAAGATTCATAGGCATAAATAAGCGTGACCATTGGCTTCCTCATGGGTAGGGGGCACTTTGCAGACAGCTTCATGTGACCAGAGCACAGAAGAGAGAGCAAGCTTCCAGGTGCTGGATCAGAATTGTACACAGCCAGGACCTGTGCTTGCTTTTGTTTTTGTTATTTTGATTGTGGTGCCAGGGTTTGAGCCCAGGAGCATCCTGCCTCCAAACTACGCCCCCAGCCTCGTTTTATTTTTTATTTGGAAACAGGGTCTCACCAAATTGCAGACACTGGCTCTGAACCTGCCACCCATCTGTTTGAACTTCCCAAGTGCTGGGATTGCAGGCATTAGCCATGATGGATGCCTGGCTCATGCTTTCTTATTTAAATCAACCTGGAGATTTTTCTCTTCTATCTAGTGGGATCTTCAGAGCTTTGTCTGCAAATATGGAGCATATGAAGTGAAACTTTACTATGGCCCCCACTTGAAATATATCACATATGAAATGATCTTTGTGTGTCTTTTTAAATTTACTCTGGAACCAATTTAAATTTTTTCAATTAAGAAATGTCTGACAAATAAGGGATAATAATGATTAAGGGATAATAATGGTAAGTTTAGTATTTCAAATAAGGAAGGGAGTTTCTTTTTATCCTCAATGTCACACTTGTCCATCTTTCCCCCGGAATTTTTTCATGACCAATGGAAACATTTGAAGGACTTGTAATATTGTTAATTTAATTGCTCTCATGAGCAGAGAACAATAATATGTGTATGTAGGATTCAGTATCTGAAACAAAACACAGGCTCATATAAACAACACTCTTGAACATGTAGAATACACCTATCTAGAGAGGAGAGCAGCAGCCCCAGGGCGTGGCGTGCGCTCACTCAGAATCCCATGATGTCGTGTCGCCGTGGTGATGGGATAATGCACACCCTGCCTCGCATTCCAGCTGCCATTCTGTGAGCTGAGAGGTTCGCAGGTGACAGCAGTCCTGCCTTGCTCAGGCCGGTCCCTTGAGTTCTCCAAGATGGGGAATGTGAATTGCTGTTGTAGAGGTAGGTGGCCCTGGTCCTCTGAAGGCTGCTGTCACGTGGGAGAGCCGGCATTCGCTCCGCACACTTTCCTCTTGTCTTTTCACCCCCTCCAGTTACTCTTTAATAATGTGTATCAAGCTGGTTTCCTTATACATTTTGCTCGACTTAGACAAAGATGTACGTTTCCAAATTCTAGTTGTATAAACACGCTTTGAAAAAACAGATACGGTGAGGCACACACACAACTTTTCATGAGATCGGAAGAGTCTCAGTTCTCACTCTATCAGTACGCATTCCATGAAAGTGGAATTAAACGTCAAACGCGTCCAACTGCAGCTGTCAAAATAATAAAACGAATGCTACAGCAACCTAAATCCAGAAATCTTAGAAAGGTAAATCATAGAAACTTTGGGGTAAAGTGTGACTGATGAGTTCAGGGTGCCTGGTGTCTGGGGGCTTCAGGTGTAACCATGACAGTGCCATGAGGTAAGAGAACATTTAGTGACGGAGGAAAGGAGGACCTGGGGTTCTAACGAAAAAAGCTGGGGTGGGGTCACAGGCTGTGGATATGGTTTGGACCAGCCTCTGTCCCAGACCCTGCAGGAACTAGGGGAGCTTGAGGAGACCCTGGTCCAGTGGCTCAGAGCGTAGCTCAGATCAGCAGTCCATGGACATGGGGCTTACCCACATCTTCCACTGTACCAGGCCAGTGGGCCTTGCTGCCTCATTAATTGGCATCAACTCATTCAGGGGTGACCAGGAGAAGGAACAGCCACCCAGTGGCAGTGGGCTGGGAATGCCGAGCAGAGCCCTGACCCGTCCAGCTGGTTGACTGCTTCCCAGGAAGGTTCACTGAGAGCAGCTGGCAGTGAGAAGATGTCGGGGGAGGGTGGCCATAGGGTGGATTCCTCTCATCTTTCAGAGAGGCTTCGTCTGTGGGAAACTATAGGAATTTAGGTCAGGAATTGAAATCATGAGGCGGCAGCCTGGGTTTCAACTGGGGCACACTCAACTCTTTAGGCCTGGAGTCTTCCTGAGAAACTGGGGCAGGAGGATTTGAGGAGGAATGAGAAGGACTCTTGGATTCGGTTCCAGGACACCATCTAAAGGACTTGGGAGTTCAGGGGTCTCTGCCCCAGGGAACCAGCTGTGCTCCTGTCCAAGACCCACGACACGTCAGTGCTGGGACCCTGGGAAAGTCACCTAAGTCGCCACCTTTCAGTTCCTTAAGCTGTGAAATATGGATCCCAACCTCTGCTCTGCCCGTCCCTTGGGGCTGATGTGAAGTCAGTCACAGAATGTAAGACAAACCCTCAGTGAAACGCTTCACATCAGGTCTACGGAGGGGATGGGGCAGACTTCTCCCTTAGACTGCCTGTGGTCACCCCTGCATTCACTCACTGGCAAGTATCACGCATGGCGTTCCTGTTACCTGGGGCCACTGAGTGTGCGGAAGACACCAGAATTTCTCCTGATTGTCACCCTGTCTCACTGACTGTAGCTACTGTTCTCTCAATTTCTGTGACGTCAGCTTTGGTAGATTAGTATTTGTCCCTCTGGGGCCTCTTTCACTTCACATAATGTCCTCCAGGTCCACCCACATTGTCACAGATGGCAGGATGGTTCTCTCCACAAAATAGAAATAGCGAAGGTGCTGGTCATGCAATCAATGTACACCGTGCACAGGTTCGGAAGCACCATGTTATACCCACAGAATATGTACAATTATTAGGTGTCAGTCAAAAAGAGTTTGAACTGTGTATAGACTATTAGTAATTACCCCCTGATCTTCTCCACTGAGATGTCAATAGCACTGTCTATTTTCATACATTTTCCAGGATTTCTCTTTAATAATAGAGTTTATCCAGAGAGGGCACGACGATCTACTGCCTGCGCAGAACACTGGACCAGAAGTGTCCAGCTCTGGCCACCCCAGAGGTGGCACTCTGAGGACTTGTCAAACCAAGGTACTGTGGGTATTGAGCTAACACGTTCATTCGTCAGTAACGATTCTTGTTTGGCGGGCGTGGTGGCGCACGCTTGTCATCCCTGCATTTGGGAGGCGGAGACCAGAGGATCACAGTTTGTGGACAGCCTCAGCTATTTAGTGAGGCCTTTGCAACTCAGTGAGAGCCTGTTTCAAAAACTAAAAGGACTGAAAAACAGGGCTAGGGGTGTAGCTTAGAGGTAAAATGCCCCTGGGTTCCATCCCCAGTACCACACAAAAAAAGTTTCTTGTTTATTCAGTGTTGTATTTTTAACAGAAAACCTAAGCTGGGTCCTGTGAGTCATGCTTGTAATCCCAGCTCTTGAAAGGCTGAGACAGGAGTAACACAGGTTCAAGGCCAGACTCAGCAATGTATAGAGACTGTTTCTGAATAAAAAATAAAATAGGTATGGAGGGGTGCCTCCTGGAGGTAGAATGCCTTTAGGTAGGAACAACAAAAAAAAAGGAAAATTTAAACATGTCATGCCTTCTATTATTTGGTGTGTACAAACTTAAATTTATGCAATGACCAGTAGAGATTTGCTCTCTATAAACCCTATAATTTTGTACACTTTTAATAGAAAACAACATCTCACAAGAATTATTACACATTTTTCCCGTTTTTAAGCATTAGCAGATTATGATCTCTTCCTGCAAAAGCAATGCCAGACAAGAAATAGACATTATTTAGAAAAATTTTAGATCGACAGCAAATTTAAATAGATAATACAGAAAGTGACCAAATCTGCTTCTTCTGCTCAGACTAATTTCCTATTTAAAATAACAACTTATGTGTGTATGGTGTGTTTGCTAATGAGGCTGACCCCATATTGATGGGTTTTATTGACTACCGTCAATTGTTTGAGTTTAGGTTCACTCAGTGTTGCATGGTTCTGTGTCTGACAGATTCATAATGTCATTTATCGTCATTATCCAATAGTTTACTGTCCTCCACATTCTCTCTCCTTAATATTTTAATATCTATTTTTGCCAGAATCTCAAAACAATGCACTTTCACTGTCTCTGAAGTCTTTCTAGCCCAGAATTTCATATAGTTAGAATCACACAGTATAAAGTTGATATTTTAGATGCTTGTCTTTAGTTTCAGAGCTCAATGTATCTTTAACCCCTGAGTAATATTCCACTGAGTCACTGTTTGGTACATTCACCTGCTAATGGAGGCCTTGGTTGCTTCCAGTTCAGGTGACCATGAGTGAGTCCGCCAGAGACATCCCTGTGCTGGCTTTGGTGTAGACACAAGTTTTACTGGGTACATACCTAGGATTTGGATCACTTGTTTATATGGGAAAATGAGTTTCCACTCATTCTTTCTTTTTTCCAGTAGTGAATACTCTTTTATTCTGGTACACTGCAATTCCACATCGTGATGAGGTTAAGGGTGACAGAGGCACACTTGCACATAGCACTCACTGAGCCCTCTCCCGTTCCCCACGTGTCCCCTCCCTCCCCCTTCCCTGTGTTCCGGACAGTGATCACTCTGAAAGTCTGTGTGTGTACGCCCTGTCCACTGAGGCGTTCCCTCTTCCCCCCTCATCTCCCTCAGTTTCCTTCTAAGAAGTTAGTTGACACCAATCATGAAGCCTTTGCTTCCTGCTGCTTTTTTGATATGCAATTCATCATTGGTTTGATTTTTACATGGATGCTGATTGGTTATGATTGTCTTTCTCCTCGGGTAAATTTTGGCAGTTTCTGCCTCTGACAGAACTGAATTAATTCCTCCATGCTGCCAAGTATGTGGCTGGAGAGTTGTTCAAATTCTGTTTGTATTACCATGTCATGTCCATGAAATCAATACTAGTTTTTTCATTTATAGTATTGCTCCCTTATCTCTTCTCCTTTCTTTGTTAGTTGGCCTTGCTAGAGCTCTATCAAGTGTGTCGGTCACTTCAGAGAAGTGCATTTCTGGCTGTTCGTTTCCTACGTGTCATTGCACTGGTCTCTGCACCATTGTCCCTTGTTTTATGTGTTTTACATGTGGCACTGCTCTTATTTTCTGTAGCTTCCCAAGGTGGAAGCTTAGGTTATTTTAGACTACTGAATGAATTTCTTTTAAATCAGCATATATAAGAGAACTAATTAATACAGTTTAGGTGAAAACACATATTACTATAATTCTTTTCAAATCATCTATTGATATAATTTTAATAGTGCATGGAATGCTATAAATTTACCTCTGAGTACTGTTTTTGCAGCATCCCACAAATTTAAAAGTTATATTTTTATTCCATTTGGTTTAAAATCTGAAAATAATTATTTGTGAAGGATTTTCTTCATTCATTGTGTAGATTGTCCTGTTTAATCTCCAAATAGCTGGGTGATTTCCAGTACTCTTTCTCGTGTTGAATTCTCATGTAATTACATATTTGTCTGAGCACAAATTTTGTATGACTTCCATACTTGTAACTATCTGAAGGTCTGTTTTACGGCCAACAGTGTAATCTATCATGCAGAATGTCTCATGCGACTTTGAGAAGAGTATTTTCTCACTGTTGAATGAAGTCCTGTACAAGTGTCATCAGGACTGACACTGACCCTGTCACGGACCATGCCATGATTGGTCATGCTTTATTTCTCAGGGGCACCACAGCCAAGTGTCAGGTAAGTTGCCCTGCAATAACAAACTTGATCGTCTCAGTCTTCTGAAAGCCAAATGTCCCCAGTTGTGATGTAAGCAAGACCGTGGTGTTTCTGAAATGTGTGGGGAGGAGTCTCTCCCTGCCGGTTGCTAGCCTCTGCTTGTTCTTTGGCGTCCCTGGCCACCTTGGCGGCAGCTACAGCCCTGAGCTCCACGTTTCTCATCGCAGGACATTTATCCTCAGGGATCTGCCTCCTACCTTGAGCACCACAATCATGTTGGACGAGGGACCACATCGCTTCCACATGACGCCTCCCTGTGTGTTTCTTACATATTCTTATTTTCATATAAGGTGAAAATTTGAGGTACAGCGATTAGGACTTTGACAAGTATTTTAGATGACATAATGTGACCCATAACAGAGCTGTGGTGTTCAAAGATAACTGTCCTTATCTCCCTCCAGATGGCTGTCAACATAATCATAGGGGCTTTGAAATAGTCTACATAATAGTAGTTTAGTGCTTTGCTCATTGTGGCTCCATCCATTTTCTTTCCTGTTTCATTCCTTTGTTTCATCCACTAAGGATCACATCCCAGCTTCAACTGTGTCAGGGCTGCTAGTCAGCCACCTCCACCCACCCTGGCCTCACATCCGCACCACCACACCAAGAAAGCCCCTCAGGGGATCTTTGGCAACAACACCCTACTGACGAGTTACTCTGTTTCCTCCTAGAATCAGTGCAGGTCCTAATGGAGGTGGTTCCCTGCGATGAGGCAGAGGACAAGGACCAATCCATGCCAAAAGTGAGTTTGCTTTTCTTTATATGAGATATAAATTTGTTTTATTGGTTTCCTATATTTTCATTCATCCTGGACATAATCCTATAGAAGACATGCACAATGCCTTTCGTACATGGAGAAATGCCTACTTTGGCTCTATGGCCACTGATGTTTGATTCAAGATGGTGTCTCTGTATGAAGCACCAGTTGCCACCTGTGTGGTAGTGAGCAGGATCTCTGTAACATTTTTTCCTGGTTGCAAAGACTGTGTGCAAAGCACGCTCTTTTTGTTTTTGATGGAAAATTGAGTATTCTTATTTCTATTTCTTTCTATTGAATTAATATAATTTTAACAGTTAAATATCTGTGACATATGTAATTTTCTTGATGGGAGAATTTGAAAGGAGAGTTTGTTACTAAGATGTAGCAAGCTCCCTCCTCCTCATAACTTTTTCTCCTTGTGAAAGACTCTTGTACTTACCAGCCAATCTGATAAGAGGAGGCCCATCTCCCGTGGAGCCCCTCCCCATGTCCTCAGACAGGAGTGGGTCCACTCTGCTTGGATCTTGGATCCCTTGACCCTGTCTTCCCATGTGGCGTCTAATGTCTCCATGTGAACAAGGGACTTGTGCACACAGGTCACAGCATGCTCTGATCCTCACAGTGACTCCTTTTCTCTACTTCAGGCAGGTGCAAGTGCGGCTGGAGATGGTTCCAGCACTGGAATGCCTGCCTCACTGATGGATGCTGCAGGTGACTAAAAGGGTGGGCCAGCTTTGTGAGTGTCATGTGCAAAGCACCAGGACTCCAGCTTCCTGCTGCTGATGACGATTGGGGATGTGGTGCTGGAACCCAGTTTTTCAGAAAAAGCACTTTGGCCATTCTCTCTAGTGTTTGGAAGCAACTGTGTTCTTTGGGAGGTAGGAGGATGGATCCGCGGGCTCAGGTATGCCTAGATATGCATCCTTGAAGGGATACTGTGAGTGTGCCTGTGTGTGAGTTATTGTTTCTCAATATATAAATTCCTCTAGTTGCCTGCCTGGGTGTTTACAACCAAGAACACGAGTAGAGATATATTCAAATTATAAACTTTATATGTTTGCAGTTCCTGTCATGCCATGTATACCTCAATTATCATGGGAACAGCCCATCAAACCTCAGGAGATTGAACACAGGGCTCTAGGGGGGGGGCAAAGCAGTGCTTCTGAATCCCCAGGAAAGTTCTATAGCAATTTTGTTGAATACCGAATGTCGCCTGCCACTAGGCCTCTGTGTCTGTGCATGAAATGATGGGTCAGGGACTTCATTCTTGACAGTCTTCTCATCTGCAAGCCCTCCTCTTTGAACGGGCACTGAATTCTTACGCTATGGCCTTCCTGCTCCTCCTCTTCCCTGAGTTCTGGCCTGGTACTGAAGATCCTACTGCCCATCAGTGGGCAGGATATTCCACCTTGGCCTCCGATGCTGTTCAGGCTTGGAAAGGCTCCCTCACCTTTTCAACCTCGACACACTGAGGACCAAGCCTCCAACAAACAGTCATTTGGAGGACAGCCCACACGCAAACCATGGCGTCCACCATGACTTCCACTGGTGTAGAATAAATGGGTGAGACCTCTCTCAAATGGCCGTGGTGCTCATGTTTGGGTCTCTGCAGATGAGACTGTCAACACAAGAGTTAAGTAGTGAGGAGGAAGTATTTGCAGGAAAGGGATACACCTCAAGTGGACACCAACTGGAGGTTTTCTGTGGATAGGGAGGTGGGGGCCAGCTTGTTAGAGGCTGAGATGGTGTATGAAATAGAAAAGGAAATTTGTGTCCTTTTCATAAGTGTGTATTTTATATTTTTTATAAAATATTTTTGTCTGTTACTGTGATGAAACTATTAAACATTCTACCTCTGAGCTACACCCCCAGCCCTATTTCATTTTTTATTTGGAAACAGGGTCTCATAAGTTGCTGAGGCTTGCCTGGTTCTGTAATCTATCTGTCTCAGCCTCTCAAGTTCCGGGATTACAAGAGTGCGCCACCACACAAGGTGCTTCTTGTAATATTTTACTGAGTAGGAATGAATACTAGCATTGGAAGTCTATCGGCTTTGAACATTCTGTTGAAACCTATTTCTCTCTGTGTGTGTGTGTGTGTGTGTGCACGTGCACACGCACACTTGTGCATACATGAGTGTGCTGTGCTTGTTAAACATAGGATGACACAGGCATTCACGTCCAGCCCAGTGGTGGGGTTTGGTTGGGAAAGAGCCCTGGAGACACTGGAGCCATTGCTCACTGCAGAGGTGAGGGGCGGAGGCCCTGAGACAGGCACAGAGGGATGAGGAAGAACTGGGTTCTGATTTGGTCTGTGAAATCTCAGGAGTGGCAGGGGTGAGTCCCGCCTGACTGTCAACTCTGTCCTTGTTTTCCAAGGAAGCAACAAATTTACCATCACTGCCCTCGTGCATGCAGAAGCTTCCTGCTCAGATGATGAGGAATAAGGCAAAGGTACAGCAAGCTGCAGCAATTAATTTCCTATTTATGCCTCTGTCTTTACCATTTCTGATCTGTAAACTCTTTGTAGCGCTTTCTCATTTCTACCACTTTTCCAAAGGTCCTGGACTCATCCACATACTTGAGCTCCTAGGATCTTGCATGTCCGTTAAGTTTCTCTGCCACCCTCCTCACCTTCCTGCTTGATGTGCTCTGGTTTCTGACCCTCTCTACCCCGTGAGTTCATGCTGAGCAATCCTGCGTGGCCAAACAGAGATGGGTGGGGTCTATCAGCTGGGTCCCATCATTACTACACAGACCCCAGGGAACTCTGGCTCCGTTCAGCACCCAGAACAGGGCTTCTCCTGTCTGGTGGCTCTGGACCTGCACAATTTCTCTCTTTCATTTGTCAAGATTACCCCATTAAAAAAAAAGATGTTTTCCCAACATGAATTTTCCTTCCCCTCCCCCCACCTACCCACTTACACTTCCTTCCTTCTTTCCTTCCTTCTTTCCTTCCCTTTTCCTTCCTTCCTTCCTTCCTTCCTTCCTTCCTTCCTTCCTTTCGCAGTACTGGTTCCTATGATAATAGGAAAAAGCCCTACCACTGAGCTACATTTCCAGATGCTAACAAGAGTGTAAATCAAGAAACTAAGTCCGGGGTGAAAAACCAACAACAGGAAGTCAAATGAGATGAGGAACAGGAAGAGAAACTTTCCTCCCCCCTCCCTTTTCTGTTTCCTTTCTTCATGTTTTTCTTTCTATCCCAGTGCTGTGAATGAAGACAAGATTCGTGCCTGCTTAGGAAGAGGTCTGCCACTGAGCTCCATCCACAGCCCAACAACACAGGTCTGACTGAATCAGTCTTGTTCTGGAAGTGGAAGGGGAAACAGGAAGTAAGCAGGAGAGGAGGAACAGGATAGAAGGTGAGTGTGGGGACAGTGGGAGGAGAGGCAGTAAGTGTGCATGTTCCCTCCTTCACTGCTTACTGCTAACACGTTAGAGGACAGGTGAATCCCAGGAGAGCCCTGCAGTGGCCACTGCTGCCTGTGAGCCTGGCCTGACAAGGAGGTGAGCTTGTGGTTAAAGTCACTGCAGGCAAGCGAAGAAACAGAAGCTCATGCCACAGAAGCCCCTGGGTGCTGGGCCCAGTGCTCCCTGGCTGTTATATTGAGATGCTGTGGGTGCCTGTGGGGCCACCACGCGCTCACCTACTGGGTGTGGCCCACACTCCTGTGTGGCCTGCTTCTCCAGCCACAGCAGGCAATCCCCCTACCCCCATGTCTATGTCTAAAGCCACCTGGGGCCAACTCTGAAGTGGGAGGGGCCTTCTGCATCCTAGGACCAGGGTGTGTTCTCCCCTATGGTCCCTCTAAATACGAATGAAATACATACAACAATTAAAAGGCAGAGACTGTCTGAATAGATTAAATAACACAAGAAACAACAGAACTGAGTATACCATCAAAACAAAAAATTGACTTCCAATATAAAATAAAGGTAAAGGATGGATAAGGATATGCCTGCCATACTAGCCCAAATTTAAAAAAGGAAGCAGCTGTATCGATTCAGACAGAGCAGACATTCGAATGTGGGATGGGGGCACTGCAGGTTAAAGGGTCAGTTTTCTAAGAAGTCATAACTATTTTTATCAGCTACACACCTAACAGGAGAACATCAAGACAGGTGAGAGAAACACTCATGGTGCTGCAGAGACATCGACAAGCCCGTCAGAGCCGGGAGCTGAACGCGCCCCCTCAGCCCTTGATGGACGCGGCCGACAGGAAAGGAGTTATGAACGCAGCGCAGTGGGCACCCCCAGCCCGGCTCGGTGGACACAGAGCTGCCCCGTTCAGCAACTCAGGCCCACAGGGGACGTTCACCACGACAGAGCACTGTCTGCGTGAAGAATGAAAACAACAACCGCAACTCAACAAGTCAACACAATGCACAAAATGAGCTGAGACAAAACAGCAGAGGAGGAGCTGGGAAACCCCAGTGTCGTGGGAGTAAATGACAGTTAAACAGTGTGGATCAGAAGGAAACCTTGAGAAATTAAAGATGTCTCCTACTCATGAAGCGTGAAGAGTGGTGAGAACGGCCTGAGAAGCCTGTCAGCACTGAGCACAGGAGGACCTGGCACCACTCATCTAAGCCGCCCTGGGGGCTGGCCCCAGAGACCAGGGAAGGCCCCGTGAGCCTCCCCGTCCCCCCACCACGTGCCACTGACCCCCAGCGAGGAAGGCCACGGCCTAAGGCTGCGGCTCTTGGCAGGCGGGTTGCTGGGCCACCTTAGAGAAGGCTGCCATCTCTGTGGATACCACTGTTTTCCAGGCACCATGCTAGGCGCGGGCCAGCACCCAGATGCTGAGCGCTCTTCTAGCCCAGCACTGTCTGAGGACTGTTCCCTGGTGGTGTAAGTGTCCTGTGTCTGCAGTAAGGCAGCCCCGAGTAGCTGGCGAGCACTTGAAGGCGTGTGTGACTGAGGAACTGGACTTAAACTTACTCAGATTAAGCACTGGGCTTGTGGCTAGCACATTGGACAGCGAGGCTCTAGAGCACAGCAAGACCACTGCCCATGGGGTCTGCAGTCCCCCGAGGCTCCCTGGGCCCTCAGCACCCAGGCCCAGCCTCCTAGTCATGGCCCAGAGGCTCTGCCGTCTGTGTCCTGCCCACCGCCCTGGCCAGCTCTCCTCCTGCTTCACTGCAGGCCTAGAGACCAGCAGAAGGCAGAGGGTCTGCGGCACCTCAGGGCCTTTGCACGGCCTCCTGCCTCTACCCAGGGCGCTCTCCCCTCAAATCTCTACACCACCTGCTCCCACGTGACCTACAGCTATGCTTCTGTCCTTCACTCCCAAATCAGGGTCCCTGCAGGACTTCTGCGAGGGGGGCCTCCTTTGTGCTGTTTGAAAGCTTCATGTCATGGTGAAGCTGCCCACCAGAGATGTCTCCCAGGGATGTTTTCATGGGTGATGCAAAAGGGGCCCAGGGGGCTGAGACAGGCCTGGGGAGCCCCACTTCCTCTACCCTCGTCCATTTAAAATCTCAGTTTCCTTTCAGTAAAATGGGAATAACAAACAGCCGCGTCTCCCTCGGGAATCAGATGCTGCGAAACCACAGAGTTGCTGCGGGGGGGGGGGGGGAGCCGCCTCCCACCATTACCTGCTTTAAAGAGCGGCGGCTCCCCTCCCTGAGCCTCCATTTTCCCACGTGTACAAGCAGAGTTAAGGAGAAGCCAGTAAGGCGCTAGGCGCCAGCTCCCAGCACAGAGGGGTCCCTGCTGGCCTCCTCCCTGTCTTCCCCTGCCTGGCCCAGTGAGGCCCCGCCCGCTGGCCTTGATGGGTCAGACAGGGACCAGGGCCAGGGCCACAGCCGGAACCAGCAAGGTGCAGGCCCTGTGACCCCGGACCAGCCGGCCTCGCTCTGGGCCTGTCTCCATCGTGGAAGCCACTCTGAGAGGAGGCAATGACTGGACATTTATGAGCACCTGCCGCATAACCCTGCTTTCCCACAATCCCGCAGGGCCCCAGCATGCCCAGGAGCCGCTGCACAGAGGTGGAGGGGCTGGTCCACTGTCACAGGGCAAGGCTGGAACTGGCTCCCCAGGGGCTGGCCACTCGGCAGGGCCTCCCTCCACCCTGGGCCTCCGCTGCCCCTCCGTCAGCCCCCTGGGAGGTACATCCACCTGTGATATTCTGGTCTCACTAATTAAATGAATTGTTAAGGTCTTCTTCACTTCTAGTCCATGTGCGTATGTGCACACGTGCTAGTAAGTTGGGGACCAAACCCAAGTCCTTGAACATGCTAAGCACACGCGCTACCACGGAGCCACAGCCCACTCTAAGAGTTTTTGTCCATTTTTGGTAGTCTGATTTTTTGGCCATGTTATTCCATTAGAAGAATTTGTAGTAATGTTAACATATTATATGATTCTAACAAGTGCAGTCTGTCAAGCCCTTGGATCGCTCGTGGATAGGCAATGGGATACACAGGTAAAGGGGACTTTCTAATGATCTGAAAACGCACAGGCTCCTCCTCTCTGGTTATCTGGGTCTCATAGACAATTGGTTCCAATACTGTTTGTTTCCTTTCATTTATGTTGTTTCTAAATTACAGTGAAATAAATATACATTCTGTGAAAGCGCTTATCTACTCACATTTGTATGTTAATATAGAAGAGAAAAACAAGTCATTTGTTCCTAATGACACAAGCAGACTACATTTACCCTATCTCTTACCCAGCTGAGCCCTAGGCCGGCGAGCCTCTCAGATGAGCACACAGCTCTCCTAAAGTAACATTAGGGCCTTCCTTAAGGGGGAGAGGGAGGGGAGCAGGGCCAGCAGTGCAGTCATCACCACCCGCAGCTGAGACCGAGCGTTCTCAACACCTGACAATTCCTTCAAGGTGCAGTTTGTGTGCATAAACTCATTGCAAACTAAAGTACAACAGGTGATACGGAGAGCTCACAAAGAAATAGGACCCGGTCTGTATTTAAAATCTAACACCTGCACCCCCTTAGGTGGGCGCACCCCTCCTAGGTGAGCGGCGCTCTGCGGTGGGAGCTGGCATGGGCCGTGCAGGTTAGTGCTTGTGCATGCTGGGCTGCTCCTGCAGCAATCTGGGGCTTTTGGGTGCCGTGGAAATAGTTACGGTAAAAGGCCAGATGTTTTCTCTGCTCTTGGACATAGTTTGTACGATCTGGACCTTGTGACAGAACACTCAGCTACAACCACATAGCCCTGCTCAGATTTTCGTGTTTGAAGCGGTTTCTTTTGTTGTTACATAGCTTTATATAAAATATATATGTATTTCCTATCATAACTGCACGGCTCCATGAATTATCACAAACTGTAATCATCACCGAGGTTGAAACAAAAACACAAAGCATGTCCCTGGAACCAGCACACACAGGTCCTCCCAGGCCCCTTCCAGTCCCAAGCCCCAGGCTGGGGTGAGCCGCTCCCCTCCCTCCCCACTCAAGGAGATCAGGAGCCCTCTTGTGTTTGGTTTCCCTTCCTCCACACTGTGTAAGAGTCTCCTCTTACACCTCTCCCCCAAGGAGACACAGCTGCAGTTGCCGAGAGCTGCTGGGATTTGCTCACATAATCTGTTACCGAGGCTTGTGCAGCTGCAGCTTTGGCAGGTGGCAAGCCCTGCTGCAGTGGACATTCTGCCAGCTTCCTTTGAGGAATACTCACAGGTATTTCTGGAGGATATTTCTCCAGGAAAGAAATCGGTGGGACCAGAGACGCTACTGTTTCCATTGGGACAGTGTTGCCCAGGGGTCTCCCGGGCCGTGCATGGTGCCACGCCCCATGTGCTGGCGGATCCCCACGTCCTCCTTGACCCCCCCTTAGACATCCTTCTGGAGTAACCTCCCAGCATCAGGGCCAAGAGCAGGCGCACTGAGTGCCCAGTGGAGGTGACTTTTCTTTGAGATAGAAGTATTTTTTTCTTTATCCATTGAGCTCAGATATGAAAGTCTGATTATACACATGACAGAGGTTGATTATAGTGTCCTTGGGTGGGAGTCTTTTACCAACTCACACCCAATCCAAGAGGGCACCTAGGTGAGAGAGCAGCCCATTACAAGCTGCTGGTCAGGGGCTTTATCCTCAATAGCAACTATCCCTCCTGGGATAGTGAATTTTGTGACTGCCAACCAAAATGGGTGTGAGAGAGACCTCCTCAGGAAGCTGATGATACTAATTTACATAAAGACAACATTTCTTCACACTAAACTCCCTGTCTTCCTAATAAGCTCCTGGTTTGGCCCGCCTTGCCCATGGACTCTTCCTGGTGTGGAGAGAGTTTCAAGATCCTGTTTCTGTTGTCCCAGCCTAAGTTTTCTTTGGGGGGCCGGCCGGAGGCTAGTGGCCACAACCCAGAGGGACTGAAATGTGAACTTGGTCTAATACTGTGATGACTGACAGCCTTCTCTTTCATAAGTTTGCTTTAGCTATTATAAATAACAGAAGGAAGAAATGGTGTGTTTCATTTTGTCCTCATTATTTTACATTCCCTTGGAGTTGACCCACCATCTCTAAATTTCATTGGTAACTTTTAACTTTTTTACTGATTCCCCGCCAGCTGCTCCTCTAGACCCTGAGTGACTGCACAGCCACCCAGGAAACAAAGGACACTTCTCTCTACCTCTTCCTAAGCCACAGCTTTCACCCGGTCAGGGTCATTCCAGAGAATCTACGCCTCTGACATCAAATGAAATTTTTACCCTTAGCTGGGAGTTACTGCAGTACAGTTCTGGTGCCGACCACACAGAGGCAGTCCTAGACGCCGCACATTGAGGGTAAATCCTTTACAAGAGGACCTGTGCGTATGTCAGACATGAGTTACAGATCAGGGCTCTTAGCCAGGGGACCTCAGGCAGACTGGCTGTGAACTTGGTACCTCCTAAGCCGCTCAGGTTCAAGAGTTCACTAGGAATCACCCGTGGAACTAAGGAAAGTGCAGTGCTTGCAACCACAGCTTCCTTGTGAGGGGGAAACAGAGGCAAGATCTAAGAGGACCCTCAACTGAGGAGCTCCGCGCCCCTCTCCCTGGAGGGTCACAGGACGGCTCGGGTCCACCCCAGCAGCCGTGCACCCACAGGAAGCGCCACTGAACTCTGGTTCCCAGAGATCTTACTGGATTAATCATATGGGCATGGCTGATTAAAACACTGACCACGTGACCCAAGTCCCTTTCCGGCCTCCTCTGCTCCCCGCAAGTCCGCTGGGCCAAAGTTGCCAGCAGCTAACCATGCCGTTGGTCTCTTACTCTCACACACAGTGATTCTCCAGTCCCACAATACTACCAAGCAGGCAACTCCAAGGGTTCTAAAGGTCTGTGACAGGAAATGGAGACAGAGACCAGATATCTTCTTGGTTACCGTGCAGGGCTCTGTCAAAAGTGATCAAACTGTACGCTTTAAAGATGCTTCTCATATGAGCAGACCTTCAGAAGCGGGGGAAGTGCACTACCATTCAGGAAAGAGTTCACAGGGTCCAAGCACGCAATAAATGTCTCAGAATCTCCACCGTAGGGTCCTTGCCTCGTTCACAGACTTGGGGGACTTGACGTGTCCTGTTACCTCAACTGTCTCTAATAGCTCAAGACACGTATGGGGCTGCAATGAGGAAACCAGATTTTCCAGGCCCTAAGTTCACACCAGTGTATATACAACAGCCACTCCGTAATGTATGCGGAGTCGGCTGTCACCACCCATGGGGCTCAGCACAGCCTCAGGCCTAGGGCAAGAGCTCCCATCCTAGAGAGGGTCCCCTCTGTCTTGGAGCCCAGGGAGTCCAGCCTTGATAGCGCCTGCTGGGTCCCTGCACTGGAGCACAGCGCATCCCATGGAGGTCAATAAAAGAAAGGAAATGTCATCACTCAGGGGAAGAGAGGCAGGCGTCAAAGGAGGGGAATGGAGGAAAGCCAGTGTCCGGCATAAAACATCACGACCAAAGTCGGTCACCATAATGGAATTGGGGGAAAGGACGTAAAACAGAGACCCCTCCTCCATCGCAGAGGCCATGTGGTCCAGGCCCTGGGCCTCAGGCCAGGCGACACAGACGCAGGAACTCGAGTTCTCTCCTCTACTTGCCCTTGCCCTTCCTATCCCACGCCCCACCCGTCACCCCCACGGCTCTGGGACAGGACTTGCCATGGTGAATTCTAGAGAGAGGGAACAACAACCCCATCTAACTCAACCCCTCTCCCCTCTCTATCATTCCTTATTATTTACGAGCTTCTGTTTGGGGCTCTTCCCCACTCCCCCCTTTCCATCTTTCATGATCCTCATTTTGAAAGACCTGGACTCATCAGTCATTGAGATCCTTGGATGCTCCTCTGTAAACCCCCCCTCCTGCCCTGCTCTTTCTTAGCAGTGTCCTGGTTTCTGACCCTGGGTCGTACCGCTGACTCGTGCCAGGCAAACTCGCATGGCCAGACAGGGAGTTGGGCTGGGGCTCAGAGCATCCAGGCCTTTTCCCTGCTAATGAGGCTCCCCAATAATTCTGTTTTTTTTCTGAGCACCCTGCATGGGTTTCTCCTGCACTGGGTGGCTCTGAACATGCATGATTATTTTCTTCTGACTGCCCAGAAACTCCCTTATGTGGAAGTTTTTAAAAAGCAGCAAGGACCTCAATGGGTATGGAGAGAAGAACGAGGTGAGTACGTAGAGAGTGGGTGAAGGGTTGGCCAGCCAAGGGCCCTGTCCTCCATCGCTCACCCAACGTCTTTTGCATTATGAACACACACACAACTGAGAGCAGCGGATGGCTGCTGGTGCTTTTGAGCCTGTGAATGGAGGTGAGAGAGCGGGGCGCTGAGTGCAGGCAAGTGGAGGCTGCGGAGCTTGAGGGGCAGGGTCCTGCTCCACCCATATTATCAGACCTCTTGCTCCTCAGGGCACCCACCCATGTGGGGCTTGGATATTCCACCCCAGGGTCCTAGAGACCCTGTTGCCTCTGTCTCAGGTCCACTGTGCAGGGAGCAGCCCCTGAAAGCTGCCTAGGTGGATGTTCTGGTAAATTCTCTCCTGGGGGACATTCCTAAACTCTCTGCCCGCAGATGATAGCATCAGGAGAGGGCAGCAGACAGCTCTTGGTGCCCCTGCCCTGGGCCCTGGGAGGTCAGGGCTGGAAGGTCACCTTCCAGGCCCAAGAAGCCTCTGGTCCTGCACTCCCTTGCTAGAGGGCGCCTCCTGCAAGTCTCTGTCCCCTGGTGACCTGCGCCTGGGCCTGTCACAGATTCCTCTACTGATGCCCTGTAGGACAGTGAGCTGAGGTCCAGGGGCTTTGAGAAACTGGCGCTTCCTGAGTAACGGTGAGCTCAAATCAGACAGGAAGCCTAAAGACAGAAGCCACCTCCTCCTCTCAAGTGGAAAACAACATGGTTCATTTCTGATGGGACGAATTCAGGATTATTTTTTGAGGTCAAAGGGCAGGAGCCACCTGCTGCTTGTCTTCTTAGTTTAAACTTCTGGGAGTTCACGTGGAATTTTGTAGAGCTGTAGGGTCACTTTCAAAAATGTGCTCTATATTTACTGCTGGGTGTTTTTGTCCTAACTCAACAGAAAGCACCTATAGGGAAAGCGGCCTCGACCTGCGTGGACCTCAGCGAACCTCTGCGGCAGCACCTGTGTGGTCCTGTGCCTCCTCTCCCAGCAGCACCCTGGAGAAGGTTCTCTGTGCATGTTACTCCCCCCGTGACTTCCCAGAAGACCCCCCCACCTCTGCTGGAGCCCCTGCTCTGCTCTTCCACCTGGGAGGCCGCCTCCTGCCCACCAGTGAGGTCACTGTGCTCAGAACACATTGGGTCACTGCTCCCACCTGGGACCTAGCGTGTCAGGCATCGCCCCTGCCGTCCACAGAAGGCCACACAGAGCCAGAGCCACCGTGTGCCTCCACCCAGGCGGGAGCTGACATGTGTGTATTTAGCAGGAGTCGTAACTCATATGCACCTGTATTTGTGCACAATTTATGGGCTAAACAGCAACCAAAATGCCAGGAATGCCAACACACTTATTCTGCAAAGTAAACCTCGGGCCCAGGAAGTATCCTGTGACTTTCACCAAACACTTCAGGGGGCAACGAGGTCGACCTCCTGTGATCCTGCAGTCTAAGTGTGGAGGGTCCCAATAGGCTCCTGTGCTCCCCAGCCGTGGACCAGACAGGAAGGTAAACCTCAGAGGACACGCTCCTGAAAGGGTTCATCATAATCCCACTCCAGCCATTATTGATCTATGTCCAGAAATTTTTAAAAGGAAAAGGAATTGAGACTTGGGGTTGAGAAGGACAGGGTCTCTGCTGGGTGGGAGCTGTTGGGATACTGAGGAGGAGGGACAATGCCATAGGGTCAGTGGAACAGGCATTTGGAGACAGTGGGAGCAGGGCCTGGGTGATGCCCAGGGAGGGATTGAGGTAGGGTCTCAGGCAGTGGCTATGTAGGGGACCCTCCGAGAGGGCGCTCTGACCCTGGCCTGGTAGGGTCTAGGCAGGAGGGGAGTATGTGTAAGGTTGAGCTCTGGTGAGGAAAGGCATGAGCGGGAGGTGTGTGCTCAGAGCAGGTGTAGCGGCTGTGTGCTCTCAGCCATCCTTCCATCCAGGCCACAGTCAGCGGGTCAGATTTGTCATCACAGACACAGAGAACCAGCACTTCCCTGGATCGTCCATGTAGCTGCCCAGCAGGCCAGCTCCCCACTTCATCAGTCTGAACTGCTCAGCACTGGGTGTGGTCAGTTAAGGCCGAACCAATTATGTATGCAACTGTCATGTGGGCAGTTGGTTTGGAATCTTCTGGGTTCTGAACCAGTTGGGATTCTAGCAGACCACCGGCCCCTCAGGGCAGTCACCTGGCTTTTTCCTTCTGGCCCACTGGAATTTAGGCATGTGGGTGGGGGAAGGGCCCCAGATAACCAGCCCCCCTTCGTGGTGGAATTCAGGGCAGGCTAACATTAGCCTCTTAACAAAACTAAAGAACTTATACTGTAGGCCAAACTGTACACTGTTCTCAACATTTCAAAAATAATTAAAACATGCTATGTTTTCCGTATAGCTTAAACTATATTCAAATAATTATTCTTATTTGCACCAGAGATTGAACCCAAGGGCATTCTGCTCCTGAGCTACACTCCCAGCCCCTTTTATTTTGAAACAGGGTCTCGCTAAGTTGCTGAGGCTAGCTTTGAACTCGTGATCCTCCCATCTCAGCCTCACAAGAACTGGAATTACAGGCATGTGATGCCACACTCAGCTTACATTCAGATTTATTTTTTTTATTTTTTATTTTTTTTGGTGGTACTGGGGTTCCTGGAAGCCCTTCTACCTCTGGGCTACACTCCCAGACCTATTTTCTGTATTTTTGAAACAGGGTCTCTTAAACCAGCGCGGCTGGCCTCGATCCTCCTGCCTCTGCCTCCCAAGCGCAGGAATTACAAGCGTGCGCCACCACGCCCGGCTTACATTCAGATTTAATACACATGTACTTCCTGCTGGATTATGAAAAGACTGACAGGTGAATTCTAAATGTCCAATCATTCGTATGTCTTTCTGCAGTGAAAACATTACCTCATGTTAGACCCACCCTAAAAAGAGTGTGAGGAAGGACTCTGGCTATATATTAAAGAACAAGATGAAATATTTCTGAGATTATTTACTTATATTATTATATTAATTATATTATTCTATTTCTAAAAATCAGAAAGTGGAAATCTTTCTATACTTATGTCTTAGAAATAGCTCTCCAAAAGTCTGCTACATGATTTCATTACAAGTTGTATTTAAACAGCAAAAAACTGGGCGTGGTGGCGCACGCTTGTCATCCCAGCATTTGGGAGGCTGAGACTGGAGGATCACAGTTCACAGACAGCCTCAACTACTTAGTGAGGCCCTTTGAAACTCAGTGAGATCCTGTTTCAAAATAAAGAATGCAAAATAGGGTACGGGATGTAGCTCAGAGGTAGAATGCCCCTCGATTCCATCCCAGACCCACTGTTTCTCCATGTTTAATACTCAAGGTATTTCATATCTCCACACTTAAATACTCTAAACTACAAGAGTCCTACTATCTCACCTTCTCTCATTCTCATCCAGATGCTATATTATACTTGAATTCACATTCAACCTAATCCTATCCTCTACCTTACACCCCAATCCTGTACCCGTCACCCCAGCTCCTTCCCTAATACCCAACCCTCACTACTGGAAAAAGCACTGCTTACCTGCCGATACTTCTAAATTCCTACTACTAAGATTAGATTAAACATAATACCCACAAATGATGGCAAGACATCAGAAAAACAGGCTTGAGAACCTTGAAAATATGAGAACTAGGAATAATGAAGAGACAACAGAAATCACGAACACTGACCTACAAGAAATGCAAGAAGGGGAGTTCCGAATCTTGATTTACAATATGATGAAAGGCTTTAAAACAAGTCTACAGAAAATGAAAGATGAAACAAAAACACTAAGGAAGAATCAGAAAGGTCTGGAATGAAATAAAAGAGTAAATGAAATGAAGACAGCAATAGAAATTCTGGAAGATGAAGTGGAAAGTAGAATATCAGTGTTAGAAAACAGTGCATTCAAAACCGAAAACACAGTCAACAGCATACCGAAGTCGTTACAGCGAGAAAACCTAAACATCCAACAACTATGGGACAATATGAAGTGTCATAACTTATGGATAAAAGGCAACGAAGAAGGGAGAGAAGTACAGACCAAGGGCATTCGTAATCTCTTCAGAGAAATAATTTTAGAGAATTTTCCAAACATGGAAAGAGACTTAGATCTTAACGTCTAGGAGACATATGGAACACCATTAAGACAAGATCAAAGAAGAACTGTAATACCAGTCCGTTATCCGCCAAAGACCACCGGGAGCCGATTGTTCGATATAATTCAAACAAGGGATTTTTTTCAAACTCAAGCTTGGGCTCTCCATGTACAACAACACAGTGGTCACAGAGGAAGAGCCTCATGTTCCCCAAGAACAAAGCTTTTATCCTTTAGAAAGCCATCCCAACCCATCTATATACTGATTGGTTAGCTTGAAACAAAAAGTCTGTTGTCGCCTCCTGATTGGTTTAGCTTTTGCTCCTTAGGCAAGGGTCATCACCAAGGAAGTATTGGCCATATTAGGTGTCCTTTAAGCTGATTGGCCTGGCTGTGGCGCCCATGGTGCTTATCTCAAGAATGTTCAAGATGAGTAATGCCTTGAAGTGGCGGCTCCCTCCAGGCGGTGGAGACCCCCTTGTCCTGCAGGAGGCTGGCCCAGTTTTCCAAGATATGCTGAGCTCTTGTGGTGGCCGCCTGGCCCACGGCTGTCCCTTTGTCAGCGGCCATTGCATCAGCTCAACCTAAAGTCAGACGTGCACGTGGCTGGCGTTTGTTCAGTAGTGCATCGCCTGCTCAGCATGTGCTAGGCTCTGGGTTCAGTCTTCAGTACTAAAAAAATTGCATTTTAATAAATCTTGGCCAATAATATGATTACAGCAATAATGGATACCATTTATATGGCCGTTGCTTGTTGCTAGACCTTCTTTGCACTTTCTCTGTATAAACCCATTTAATTCTCACAAAAAACTGAATAGCTGAGTCTGACAAGGGAAGGGAGGTTTAGTCTTGTAAACCAGTCAGGAACCTATGGTCTCAGTCTCCTGAGGAGACTATTCTCCACATTTGCATTGTCATGAGAAACCAAGAAGGAAGAGAGAAACCTGGACTTGTAAGCAGCCTGAGTAGTAAATTCATTCCTGAACTCTCCTGGCCTCAGCTAACTGGCTTCTTACTTCACATGGAGTTCATAGATGAACAGCTCTTACCCTGAGGATCCTTATAATGGAGGTGATTCAAATTCTTATTCCCACCAAGGAATTCCCCATCGGGAAACTAAAGGCTTTTATGTGATCAGAGACTGCCGCCCGGGAGGAGCCTCACTCCGCCCGTGGGAGAGGAGTGGGCAGTGGTCCTGGTGCTGGCAGCAGGCCCATATGGCATCAGCTCATAGACATGAGAGCTGGGTCTGGCATCAGGGGACGCTGTGGGCCTGACAACGAGAGGTCTGCGGGGCTATCAGCTGGAAAACAGACTGGGCTCTGCTCAGCATCACCATGCCCAGTAGCAGCTGTGGGATCTTTGTGCACCTGGAGAGCTCCACAGGGAGCCCTGCCCACTTCCTCCTAGAAATGATACCCAGTCACGGGGCTGCACACAGACCAGGGACAGGTTGTTTTGAAAAGAAGTACAGAAGTCAATTTGCATGAAAAGGCCTGTCCCACTCCTCTGGGCTTGGAGGCTACAAAGGAAAGACCTGCAGCTTGTCTGCCTCAGCAGAGCTCTGTGGTGTTGGCATCATGGCCTGGGCCCCACTCCTTCTCCTCCTCCTCACCTTCCTTTTTCATTGCACAGGTCAGCATGATCCCAGGTCCCGGCCCCGGATAACTCACTGGAACAACCTTGCAGCAACATGCCAGCCATGTCCTTCCTCTTCCTCTTACTCTAGAGCATAACGCGTGTCTGTGTTTCAGGATCCTTCTCCCAGCTGGTGATGACCCAGCCGCCCTCTGCATCTGCCTCCGTGGGAGCCTCGGCCAAGCTCACCTGCACCCTGAGCAGTCAGCACAGCGCCTACACCATTGCATGGTTTCAGCAGCACCCAGGGCAGAGACCTCGGTATTTGATGTATGTTAAGAGTGATGGAAGCCATTTCAAAGTGGATGGGATCCCTGAGCGTTTCTCAGGCTCCAGCTCTGGGACTAATCGCTACCTAAGCATCTCCAACATCCAGAGTGAGGATGAAGCCGACTATATCTGTGGTGCGGGTCACACCATTGGTGGGTCATATGAGTAAAGCACAGTGACACAGATGAATAGGGAAGTGAGACACAAACTGCTCCCATGGCTGTCGTGTGGTTCCTGAAAGTGTCTGGTACCCTGAGCTTTGCAAAGTACTGTACATTTCCTTTCGTTCCTCAAGGGCAGACCCATAGCTCCAGCAACTCCTTCCATGAACTTCTTGGGAAGAAGGTGGCCAAACTGGAATTACATAGAGTGCGGGACTCTGTTAATGACAGACATGGAGAAACCATGTTGTGTGTGCACAGGTCATGGGAGCGAGAAGATTCTCTCCCCACTGGAAGACTAGGACTAAGGTGTCACGGTTACCTTACACAAATGTATTTCAGTGTCCACCTGTGGGAGGTAATATTTTTTCTGGGTCCAGTACCAAGATCACATAAAATAAAATTTCTTTGGGGGCCTTCAGGGCAGCGACAAGTCTCATTCCGTCCAGAGTCAAACTTACTTTACACATGACTTATCCCTATTCCTCCCCCCTTTAAAAATATTTTGGCAAGTTTTAGTAGAAATGCCTAACACTTTGCACGAGACAGAACTTATTCAAGAAGGCAGGTGTAGAAAGAAGTTAGAATGGCATTGTCAATAATTTTAAGCAAAACAAATAACACCCTGAGTGAGGATACTCATTTTGTCCCAGCAGACTCTTCCTCACAAGGCCCTGCCGGGGGGAAGCAAACCTCCATCCTCCTGGGTCTGCAGTGTGAGCCGAGCTCCGGTACTGGGGCTCAGGAGGGGGTGGGCAATCACGATGGACACATGTTTGCATGGACAGCCCCTCCTCTGCAGAGGGTGGGGAAGGAAGGAGGCCTGGGCAGCCCAGCCCCGCTGTGCTGCCCAGGGTCTGTGTCCACCATGGCCTGGACTTTTCTCCTCTTTCTGTTACATCACAGGGGAGGATACTCCTCAGAGTCCTATGGAAGGCCCCTACCTGTTTCTATCTCAGGTGACTCAAACCCAAAGAAATGAGAAGCAAGAACATAGAATCAGATTGTCTCTAACAGAATTATATTCTCATGGAAAGTACAGATACTAAAATCTAAGGAAGTCACAGTAGAGGCCAAAAAACTAACAAGAGGTCACTGTATCAACAGTAAAAAATAGTCAACCCGCAAGAGTCATATGTGTGACTATAACCAGGTAAGACTCACCTTGGGATCTGGAGCTTTGACATTGGCTCAGGATGATCACAGCCTGGAAGAGAGCCCAGGACACTATCAGATGCAAATTCATATGACAGGCGATGTTGAAACATTAATAACCTAAGCACGATGAGGTTACCTCTGTATGGTCCTGCCTGGAGGTCATTACTGATCCTGAAAAAACAGTGCCTGGAATCCAAGCACCATGGAGGTTACCTACTCAGTATTCAAATGCCCTTTACCGTCAGAGAGCTCCACCCCCAGGAATGAGGTGAGGAGGGGTCGCTGTTGCGTTGGTCCTGAGAGGAAAAGGATCAGGTATGGGGCACACAGGAGGATACACTACTGAGAAGCCAGTGTCATCATGGAGTTCGACTCTCCTGCACCCTGTCCCTCCAGAGCCTCATGAACACTGAGCTCTGGCTCTCACGTTTGCTTCCTATTCCATTCTCCAACATCACAGAATTGTTGCCCAGGCCTGCGGTCCAGACGGGGCTAAATAGATAGCCACACCGCAAGAACAAGCTTGCATGAAGGATGCAGACACCTGGAGATGGGAGAATCTCAGTTCTAGCAACTTGGCTTCGGCAAATCAACTCTAGGTGATTCTCCATAGTGACCAAGGTCTCCCTTCAGCTCATAATTCTCAGTTATTAGACACGGACCTCTTTACAAAGAACGTGAAAGAATTCTGGAAGCACATATCCACTGCTACTTGATTCTGTCACGAAGAACAGGGAGGCAGAAATGCAAAGAAGGTTGAATAATGCCACGTATGTGCATTGCCAACCTCAAAGACATATACAGGGGAAGGGGGGAACTGGGACCCCAAGGGAAATGGTCTAGGTGTTGTGCACATGTATATTTCTATCACTTTATACTTCAGTATGAGGCATAATTACAAGGGGCCAATGAAAGTATTAAGGAAAAGGACTGTATCCGAGGCTCTGCGTGTCTTGTTACCAGAAGGGGGTGCTGTGGGATGGTCCTGGGGTCCTTATTCAGATGCTCAGTGAGGACCGTTCACTCAAAGGTGTCCTGGCCTTCAGGTTGGGCCCTGTGGTCACTAATGAGACCTCCCAGTGCTGTCCTCGGTCCTGAAAGCATTTTCTGAACAAAACCTCTAGCCTTGTCTCATGAGGGGTTTTCTCCTAGAGGAAACCAAACTTTCATCTCTTCATCTGCAGTGAGACCTGAGGTCTAGCTTAGGGAGGGGCTGGGTGGTCATAATGGAAACTCATTTACATAGACAGCCCCTCCTCTTCACGGAGCAGGGAAGAAAAGGCGGCCTGGGGCAGCCCAGCCCCACTGTGGCTCCGGGCTGTGTCCACCATGGCCTGGACTCCTCTCCTCCTCCTGCTCCTCTCTCTCTACAAAGGTAGCCAAAGGCCTCTGAGACAAGGCAGCCTAGAGTCCGCTTCTGTGTTTTCTCGCTCGTTCCCCTGAGAAAAGTTACCTGGACCCTACTTACTCGTGCATCTCTCTGCTTACAGGTGCCCTCTCCCAGCCTCTGATGACTCAACCGTCCTCCCTGTCTGCATCCGTTGGTGCATCTGCCAAGCTCACTTGCACCCTGAGCCGGGGCCTAAATGTCGGTGTCCATATTGTATCCTGGATCCAGCAGAAGCCAGGGAGCGCGCCCCGCCATCTCCTGTACCACCACACACACACCGATGGGTACGAGGGCTCCATGGCCCCCAGCCGCTTCTCTGGATCCAAGGACTCCACTCGTAATGCAGTTTTCCTGCACATCACTGGGGTTCAGCTGGAGGACGAGGCTGACTATTATTGTAATACATGGGATGGCATCACTGAAACAGACACAGTGCTCCAGCCCCAAGAGGAAGTGAGATTAAAACCTCCTTCCTGTTCTCTGCCTGATGCTGTTACTGCTGCTGGCAGCCCTGATGAAGTCCAGGGCAACATTTGGGGCTACTATATGCCTGATACCAGCAGCATTGGGGCAGTGAACCCACCGGGGTCATCCTCAAGGACATCCACTGTCCTTCAGTGCTCAGCCCGTGTCCTACTCCCTCACGGACAGACATGCTCTCTGTTGGACAAAGAGGGAAGGGACTTCCAGCACAGCAGAGAAAGCTTGAAAGCAGAGAAAGATCGGGAGTGCTAGGCTTTGTCTGCCAGCTCTGAGGCATGCACAGACCCGTTGTGGCGCTCCTGCCCCTGCAGAGAATGCACGGGAACCATGCCCACCCATTCCCAGGCACCACTTCCCAGGCCCCCTCTTGGTGTGCAGGATATCCAGAGGGAGGGGCACAAATTGCTTGGGTGGCCCCTCAGTCCCCTCAGTGGAGACATATGCACGAGGGACCTTAGCAGCTCTGGTGCAGCTGTGGGTCCTCAGGAGTCAGAGCTCTGCAGAAACTTCTACCATGCCCTCCTCTCTCCCTGGTCAGGTGACTGGCAGTGAAAAGTAGAACGAATTATGGATAACGCCTGGTGTTGATTTTGAGCTTTTATTTTAGAAATATGGGACAGGCAGGAATCCTAGACTCACCTATTTCTTATCCGACTCTTCTGTTCCTGGGTCCTGGGCACAGTCAAGGTTAGCCAGGAAGTTTTAGGATATAAAATAAATAAAAGCAATCAGCAGCCAGGTGCAGTGGGGTATTCCAGCAATCCCAGTACTGGGAGGGTACTGAGCAGGGATCTCAGGTGCAATGCTAGCCTCATCAACTTAGAGAGCCTTTCATCAACCGAGGGAAAGCCTGTTTCAAAACAAAAAAATAAAAGGGAAGAGAGTATAGCTTGTATATAGAATGTCACTAGGCTCAATTCCCAGTACAAGAGAAAGAAAAAAAAAAAGGAAAGAAAAAGAAAGTTGGTCACATTGCTGTATGCTTCTAGCATAGCACTTTCTATTCAATAGTCTGTATATATTCTTCCTAAATACCAATTTCTCTTCTCATGTCCTGAAGGACCATCAGCCAATGCCCTTTCAATCACTTTGTGGATAAATGTACTTCAAATCGGGTTTTAAACTTCAATTTTATTATTATTATTATTATTATTATTATTATTATTATTATTACTATTACTGGTGTTTGGACCAAGAGGCACTCTACCTCTGAGCTACAACCTCAGCCCTTTTTATTTTATTTATTTTTATTTATTTTTATTTATTTTTTTAATTTTTTTAATTGGTGAATTATATTCATACAACTTATTGGGGTAAAAAACTTGTGTGTACAAACATGTACTCATCGCTCCTCAGCCCTTTTTATTTTATTTATTTTTATTTTTATTTATTTTTTTAATTTTTTTTTTATTGGTGCATTATATTCATACAACTTATTGGGGTAAAAAACTTGTGTGTACAAACATGTACTCATCGCTCCTCAGCCCTTTTTATTTTAATTTTGAAATAATTTCTCACGAAGTTTTGGGGACTGTCCTCAAACCTGTGGTTCTCCTGGCACAGCCTCATAAGTAATAGGATTAAAGGCATGCAATGCTACACCCAGCTAAATCTCAAAATTATTGACATAATGCTGGGCCTCAGGAGCACGAAACTTTTGGAGACAACTCTGAACACAGAAGATAGTCTCCACAAGCAAATGCATTGCAGAGCAGGGTGAGTTGTATGAATATCTGATATCATATTAACCAGTAGCCAGTAAGGTAGTGATACACACAGACTATCATCAGGCTGTGGATGGACCTCTCCAACCCTGGCAATGTTGGTGGCCTTGGAGCCCCCATACAAGGGCTCTGGAGAAGGGCCTCTTGGTATACCTCCAGTTTTATCATGTCTCTGGAATCATTTGAGTTTTATTGAGGGTCTCTTGCCATCAGCTGTTTCTGAGCATAGGCCTGGAGTTTTAGGGCTTCTCCTGGGGTGTTTTCCTCATTCCAGCAGACTGCTGCTTGCAGAACACGATGAATTTATTCAGTGTTGAGAAAAACTCAGAAGTTGGTGACAATCAGACCAAGTAGACGTGGTCTCCTTGAAAGATGAATTGGAGGAGTTCATCCGGGGCCTGAGTCTTCTCAGCAAAAGTGATAGTAAGATGTTTCCAGTTTAGGAGATCTGTTGTAGTAAAAGATGGTACACGAATGCTTGTCCACTAGGCTGCAACTGCCCATGTCCATCAACAGTGGGGCTTCCTAAACCTGCCGGAGAAGGAACTAACCATGAGGTGGCTGGAGAGTCTCATGACGGGCCTTCATGGAGTCAATCATGAGACCTCAGTTCCACCGAAGCTGCCTCCTGTGACACATGGCTGGCTTCTTAGGGCAGAGGGAGGTGGTCAACCCAGCTTGGAGATGCTGCTTTCTGTCTCAACCCTCAGCTCTGGGCCCCACTAACCTGATGCGGACAGCTTCCAGGATTGAGCCAGCGAGAGATTCACGTCTCTGGAAAAACCGAAGAGACTCTTCAGACTCTGTTATGTCATAAACATGTCTCCAAAGACACATATCCCTGGAAGAGGAGCAACTCTGAGTGAAAGGGAATAACTCTCCAGGGGACTGGGTGTGTGATGGCTGTAGATTATATGAAAGTGGATTGGGGTGGAGGGTCCAGCCTCCTCATCCTTCTGTCCTCAGGCTTTGTAGAGTGACATGGATCTGACTCCAGGTGTGTGGAGCTGAGCAGGTGACAGGCCTCACCGCCCTCCTCAGTGTCTCCGTGCCCTGCAGTGCTGGCCTGAGGTCCCAGCATCTGCCCCTCTCAAGCTCTCCCAGGGCGCTCAGGGCGAGTACTGGGCAGGAGGAGAGAGGCAGCTGATTTGCATGAGGACCTCCCCTCCCCCTGGGTCTGGGGAGCATGAAAAGGCCCCAGGACACCAACTGCCCTGGAGGAGCCTGAGGACCCCGGTCCCTGTGACGGCCCCACCATGGCCTGGGTGACGGTTCTTCTCGGGCTCCTCGCTTATGGCTCAGGTCAGGAAGGGACGCTGTGTCCTTGGGGAGCCCACAGGAGCAGGGCGTCAGGTGACTCCGCTCTGATAACAATCTCTTGTTGGTTTTAGGGGTGGATTCTCAGACTGTGGTGACCCAGGAGCCCTCACTGTCTGTGTCCTCAGGAGGGATGGTGACTCTCACCTGTGGCCTTGGCTCTGGGTCAGTCTCTATAGGGAACTACCCCGGCTGGCACCAGCAGACTCCAGGCCGTGCTCCACAAACACTTATCCATAACACAAACAGCCGCCCCTCTGGAGTCCCTGATCGCTTCTCAGGCTCCATCCTCGGAGGCAAAGCCGCCCTCACCATCTCAGAGGTACGGATGGAGGATGAGGCTGATTACTACTGTTCTATGTATATGAATGAAAACACTCACCCAGCGCTCTAAGCCCATGGGGAAGTGCAACCAAAACCTCTTCATGGGGTCAGAATGACACAGTGCTCAGAAGCAGTACAGATGTAAGAAAGGAAAATGGTCCACACCATGACGGGAGAGTGAGGCTTCGTGGCCCTCGTCTATCCTGTGGCTCATGGCCAGGTACCCCGCCCCGCCTCTGCCAGGTTGTGTCTCTCTGTGTCCTCCTGTCCTGCTCTTCCTCTGTCCCTCTCTGCCTTTGACAATGAGAAGGGGGGGTTCTCTGCAAACATGTGCACCGACAAGGGCACTCAGAGAACCTGCCCTTCCCTAAGACTCTTCTTTTTCAAGAACCTAACATGATGGCTGGTTTGCTCTCATCCTGTCGTTTGATGTTGGATGTAAATGATTTCTTAATTTTACTTTGAAATGGAGCATTATCTGGAAACTAGTTATAAAGCTCTACCTCCTGATTTAGAAAATCCCTCAGTGCACAGAATCTATCTGTATTAATTAGCTCCAGGATGTTTCTGAACATAATTTCTTTGAATGGAGCTTTACTCTCTTTTCTGAGAGGCAGGGGCACTGGGAATTGAACCCAGTGGCATTGTACCTCTGACCTGTTATCCCAGCACTTTGTATTGTTTTATTCTTAAACAGTCTCCCTCCGTTGCTGAGGCTGGCCTCTAACCTGTACTTATCCTGGCTCCATCTCCATATTTACAGCGAGTCCCACGAGTATCTGCATTGCTAGAAGCCGCCCCATGCAGGGATGTATTTTTGTGATTTAAATAATGTCACTGATTTTTAAAAATCGCATGCATGTGAGTTTCAAAAAACCCCACCTCAGTGTGAAACCATGATGGTGTTCATTCAGCTCATTGCTAATCTGAAAAGGGTAATTCAGTGGAGGTGTTCCTGAGATGCTATGAAGCCTGGCACACTTTGGCAAACCTGGGAAATTCCCTCACCGCAGAGATAAGACACCAGGTATATCCAGGTCCTCCCACTGAGGCCAGTCAGAATGTACACGATGCATTCTGGGAGATAGAGGCAGCAGCACATGGCCCCCAGTGCCTTCAGCTGCTGGTAAGCATGAAGAGACAGCAGGATGTTATCAAATGACTCGTACATTTGATTTCAGTGGCCTCTTGAGATACGCTCCATAGAGTACTGGTTTATGATAATATTTAGTTAATCTGAATCAACTCAAAACAGAAACACTTTAAAAAAAACTCAGAGATTCCTCAGATTCATGGGAATAATTGTTCTCTCATTCATTTTTTCTTTCCCAAAGTGTGTGTTTGTGTGTCTGTGTGTGAGAGAGAAGAAATGCACCTGTATGCGTATGTAGATATTTTAGAATATCTATTATATTTGTGTTTACACAGTATACAAACACACACACACACACACACACACATATATATATATATATATATATATATATATATATATATATGTTACATTCTTAAATTTATGAATACCCTTCTATAAAATTTTGAGAAATTTTTATGTCAATCAATTAAGGAATGCACTTTTTTTTTCTTAATTTCTCTCCATTCTAGAGCAGGTGTCAGGTGTTAGGAAATCATGTGCTTGGGAGGAGGGGAATGTTGAAGTTGAACAGGAAAGGGTCAGGAGGAGGACAGGGCCTTGTGAGACAGCATACTCTGATAAAGACTCCTGCAGGCAGAGCCTCTGACCACAGGCAGGACTGACAGTGACTCTGAGGGCTGAGCAAGCCCTGGAGTCTGGGTGCCCGCTAGGGGGGCCCTGATTCCTGCAGGGAGACCTGATGACCTGGGCTTGTCTTTCCCTGGTGCCAGCCCAGGGCACGGACTGGAAATCTCCTGACAATCCCAGCAGAATCTCAGGCAGGAGACTGAGGGGCACTTCCTCAGCCAACAACTCTGGCCGCTGGTCCGACATTCACGCTGAGGACAGGGGCTGGGCCCTCCTCTTCTCTTTCTGTTGACCCACCTGCACTCCACGTGAAGTCAAGGCTGAGGTACCTTAGGGATTTGTGACCCTTGCTCCCTGCAGGTCCTGCAGCCACTGAGTTACCCCTCTGTCCTCAGCTGCAGGCTGAGGTCCTCAAGATGAGTGTCCTTGGAAGTCACTTCTGTGCCTCCTGTGCCCAAGTCCTGCTACTCAGATTATGTGGGGCCAACCTTGGTATTTGTACTCAATTTCTAGTGTCTGATGCATTCCTAGATATTTCTTAGAAGAGGAGAGATTACAGAAAGCGAATGAACCATCTAAGCCCCTGTGGGTGGTTATTGTAACAACTCCATTATTGTTACAGAGAAGGAAAGTGATCCATGGCAGCTCTGGTTCTCTCTGAACTTATTAAATCTTTCCCACCTCTTCCTAAGTACTCACGATGTGGTGAATGGACAACCAAATTCAACAGTGGTCCCTAAGACCTGCTTTTCCTCTAGACCTCACCAGGGGCCTTCCCAGCCAGGGGGCGCCTTCCTCCCAGGCAGCCTCCAGGGGGCGCTGCGGATCTTCTCAGAGACTTGAGAGGCTCAGAGGTTCCACTTTACTGCACCTGCACAGGGATCACCGGTCCATGCACCCTGTTAGAGCAGCTGCTTCTTCCCAGGGGCAGAAGGACAGCTCCCTTCACCCTGGTTCTACTTCTGATGGTGTAACAGCGCTCAGGGCTGAGGACCAGGTGGTGGAAGGGATGGTCAAGGGCTGACCCTTGCATATTGCATCACTCAGACACGCCCCTCCCTGCAGGGAACTCAGTAGCAATTAAAAGACCATTGGAAAGCTGAGTACAAGCTTCAAGTAGAGAGGCCTGTCCTAATGTCCACAACATGGTCAGGACACCTCTCCTCCTCCTCCTTCTTAATGCCCAAGTCACTGTAGGCTTAAGTTCCAGCCTTCGGAGGGATTCACTGCCTTTTATCCTTCATCTTAGCACATACCTGGCTTTGGTTTCAGGGTCATTCTCAGGATGTGGTGACCCACAAGCCCTCACCAACCCTGTATGTGGGAAACAGTCACTCTGACCTGCGGCTCCAGCACTGCGAGGTCACCAACAGTGACCACCACACAGGGTCCAGCAGAAGCCTGGCCGAGCTCCCAGGACACTGGTCTGTGACACCCACACAGACCCTGCTGGATGCCTGCCTGGTTCTCGGCTCCCTCCTGGGGGCAAGGCTGCCCTGACACTCCTGGGGTCCAGCCTGAGGACGAGAATGACCACTACTGCTGGCTCGAGCACCGTGGTGTCCACACAGTGAGAGTCGGAGGAGGAGCCATGACACACGCAGCCCTGGCTCAGGATGATCACACAGAGGAAGGGAAGAGGTCTGATCTCCACTCTAGACTGACTGAAGAGGAGGTGAAGGAAGGCGCCCCCAGTGACTCCTGCTCCAGCCCCAGCTCTAATGTAGAAGGAGCCACGGGGCCCATTGGGGAGGAAAAATATAAAGCTGGATCAGCAAACAGTCCGTTATCAAGTATTGACCCCTTGAGAAATGCCTCACGGTGGACTTTGCCAGCCAAGGACAAAGAACAGACACCCTCATCCTCTGCCCAACTAGAGTTGAGTTTCATTTATCATTTTAATAAGTGACATTCTATGTCATCAAGTCTAGGAAACGTGGATATCACAGTTTGTCATGGGGGAACATTACTCTAATTTATCCTCCAACAACTCACCAAATGTTCCCTTGGTCAAATCTCTGAGGAAATCAAGAGGGACAAGACAAATATGATGTTCTGATCATCCCGGGAAGTGGGTTCCTGAATAATCTGTCTCTGTTCTTGAGAAATGACCAAGAAAGGCCAAAGAGGAAACTGAAGACAACTAGGTATGGTGCCTACTCCTGTAAACCTCATACTTGGGAGGCTGACACAGAAGGAGCACAGCTTCAATGGCAGCTTCACCCAATTAGCGAGTCGCCCAGCAATTAAGAGAGACCTTATTTCTAAATAGATTAGAAAAAAGAGCTAGGAATATATAAATTCCATATATAGCAAATATATGTGATTTATATTTATTGTATACTATATATATATATTTTTAAATGTGTGTATATAAATGGAAAAAAGAAAAACAAAACTAAAGACTGAGAAAAGGCAGGAGGCTGCCACCCAGGAGCGTGTTCACTTAGCTCTTGAGCAGGGAGCTGGCTGTGGTCAGCGTCCTGCTAAGCTGCTGTCAGGTCTCCCTGTCATCTGTTCACAGACATGATGGAACTGGGTCTGGACAGCAGGGGGTGCTGTGGCCCACCTGTCATCTGCTAACAGACATGATGGTCCTAGGTCCTGGCAGTAGAGGACATGCTACTGAGAGGTCTGTGCAGCTCTCAGCTAGAAAACCAGACACCTGCCTTCCGGTCTGTGCTCAGGGATCACAGGAACCAGCAGCTGGGGCTTCTATGGGCCCCAGGGAATCCCAGAACAGGCCCAGCCCAGAGATAAAAAGTCACTGGGCTGTACACGGAGCCAAAGAGGGTTTGGTTGGCCAGTTGAAGAGGAGCAAATTTGCATGAAGAGCTCCTTACCCTTTCCTGGGGATTGGGGATGGATAAGAGAGACCTGCAGCGTGTCTGCCTCCGCAGAGCTCTGGGGTGTCTGCACCATGGCCTGGTCCCCTCTGCTTCTTCTCACCCTCCTCCTGCACTGCACAGGTCAGCATGGTCCCAGCGTCCTGACCTAGCCCACTGTTGTTGAATGCCTATCTAGAGCCAGAAGTGTCCTTTCCCCTTGTGCTTTTTCTATACATTAATGAGTGTCTGTGTTTCAGGGTCCTTCTCCCAGCCTGTGTTGACCCAGGCGCCCTCTGCCTCTGCCTCCCCGGGAGCCTCGGCCAAGCTCACCTGCACCCTGAGCAGTCAGCACAGCAACTATTACATCCACTGGTACCAGCAGCAGCCAGGGCAGAGCCCTCGGTATCTGATGCGGCTTAATAGCGATGGAAGCCACAGCAAGGGGGACGGGATCCCTGATCGCTTCTCAGGCTCCAGCGCTGGGGCTGACCGCTACCTCAGCATCTCCAACATCCAGAGCGAGGACGAAGCCGACTACATCTGTGGGGTATCTCATGGCATAGGTGTGCCATTCGGGTAAAGCACAGTGACCCGTGTGAATGGGGAAGTGGGACAAAAACATTGTCTTACTCTGCGATCAGGACTGCCACACGGCTCTCAGAAAGAGGATCTTTTGCCCTGAACACATTTCTTTTCTTTGAAATTTTATGAAAGAGTAAAGTGCATTGAATTTTTCCACAAAAGGACGTAGGTACCAGATGCTGGGCCAGCTCCCATGGAGTGCACAGACCAGCAGTCAGGAGGCAAGCAGGACACAGGTCTTGCTGCTCTTCTGCAGGACCTTCTTTCCAGCGTCAAACCCCGGGGCCACGCACACCTCACTGTCCTTCCTCCACTTCAGTCAGTTCCTTCAGTGTCCTTAGAAGACAGCTTGGCTGTGGGCTGAGGACATTTTGAAAGGCTTCTGAAACACTAGAAAGCACACCCTAGATATGTGGATCTAGGGGTCGTGAAAAATTTATATGGTGGGTGCAAAAGTCTTAAACCCTCTGGTTATTTATGAAGATTCTCTCAGATGTTCAGCTAGTTGTTTGGGCCATGAGAGAAAATGAGCAGGGGCCGTCTTCACCACAGAGAGGAGGGCGGCTGATCTGACACCATCTAGTCAGTGCGGCAGTGGAAGGACAGCTGGAACTTGAGCATCAACATTTTATTTTATAATAGATCTTCCATAGAGGTGGCCTGAAAGATATTTCTGGAATGGTGAAGTGGGAAACTCAGAAAACTTGCTCCACCAGATAAACCATAACAATATGGTAAATATGGCGAGAATCAACTTGTACAGAATTCTAAACATTTACCCCAAGATTCCAAAATTAGGAAGAGCATGAAAATAACCTAGTATAATCTCTGTAAGAATTGGGTACTTTGTAGTATGTGTGTGTGTGTGTGTGTGTGTGTGTGTGTGTGTGTGTGTGTCTGTGTGTCTGTGTGTAAGAAGGATATTGCGGGTTGAGCCTAGGTGCCTTTTTACCTTTGACCCATGCCCCATTCCTTAATTTTTGCTTTAAAGTGTTGTCAGTTGCCTTTGTTCTAGCTGGCTTCAATTCTATAACCCTCCTGTTCTAACCTCTCAAGTCCTGGGACAACAGGTGTACGCCCTTGGTGGTCTTTTTACTTGTCTGTAACCTTTATTCAGTCCCAAGACCCATGGTGGACTTGAATAGCCACAGCCTAAAAAATAAGGCAGATGTAAAAACCAACAAATTACCTTACATGGAAGCATCCTACAAAACAGTTTGCAGTTCATCCCAGAAGCCACATTCCTGGTCACGTGTAATTACTTGAGCCTTCTGGAAGCTCATGGAAAGGTCTCCATCTGGGCATATTGTCTTCAGGTCATCAGGGCTTATCTGGTTTAAACAGCTTCATCTTCAGTGTGTAGTGGAGGAATCAGGGGACCCATGACCATCGTCAATGGTCGAGCCAGTGATAAAAGATGGGCTGGCCACAAAGTGGACAGGAAGCACTGACGTGTGGGCGGCTGCAGTGGGTGTGGACCAGCTCTGACATGCTCCTGGGATGCAGATCCTCACCTGGGCTTTTGATTGCAGGTGGGAAGGGAGAGGGCCCTCAGCTGTAATGTCTGAGTGGAATCAGACGTGTTTGTGAGGATGACGTGAAGGCCACGCCAAAGCTGTAAACTGAGGGCGCATTGAGGTCGTGCCGATACCGTGGAGCCTTGGGCAAGGCCTGGGAGATGCATCGCTCCTGTGCCGTCTAACGATTAGCTAATGACCATGCCAGTGAGCACATGCAGACTTCTTGCATAAAAAGAATTCAAAATTACACTATTAGCCCAGAAACCAACCACTGCAGCAGAGCTTGCAATGACAGCAACAACATAGAATCCCACAGAAGGGATCTGACTTCCAATCATCTTTAAATTATATTGTTCTAAATCTTCAGTTCTCAAAGAGATTTTTTTAGTGGTACTGGGATTCCTGGAAACCCTTCTACCTCCAGGTTACACTCCCAGACCTATTTTATTTTTGGAAACAGGGTCTCTTAGCCAGAGCTGCTGGCTTCGAACCTGCGCGATCCTCCTGTCTCCGCCTCCCAAGCGCAGCGATTACAAGCATGCGCCACCATGCCAGGCTCAAAGAGAAATTTTAATGAAGACACAGAACCAGAAGACTCTTGCTTGTAGAATGCATAAAAATCAAACAAACAAACAAAAAAAGGAAACAGCATACACACACAAATGAAAGACAATGATTGACAGAAACTACTAAAAAGCATGCTGTGCCTACTAGACAAAACCTTTGAATTGCCTACTGTAAATATCACCAGAAAGATAAATTCATTAACAGAATGCGTGTGGGAAATGCCTTATAAAATGGGCAATATTAATATAAATAGAAGGAGGAATCACCAATCTTAAGACAATTTGATGAATATTATCCTTTCTGAAGAACAGAGAGAAATAAGATTTTTTTTTTTTTTTTGGTGGTACTAGGGATGGAACCCTTCTAACTCCAGGCTATACTCCCAGACCTATTTTATATTTTTATTTGGAAACAGGGTCTCTTAAGCCAGTGAGGCTGGCTTTGAAACTGTGCAATCCTCCTGTCTCTGCCTCCCAGGTGTGGGGATTACAAGCGTGCACCACCATGCCAGGCGAGAAATAATAATTTTTTAAATGTACAGAAACTGAGACACCTATGGTGAGGTGAAAAATAAAAATATATTTGAAAATTTAAGAACACAAACTTCTTCCCAAATCTGTTGAAAACAAAAAATACACATTTGTGAGATGATCCATGGTATGTAACAGACATTAACCAGAGCTCATATCTTTTTTTAATTTATTTTTTATAGGTGCAATGTATTCATACATCATAATGATATAAAGAAAATACTTTTGTAGACATACATGCACACATCACCCAGTTAACCCCTACCCGATCCCCATTCCATTCCCTCCCCATCGCTCCTTTCCATGCTTGGCTTAGTGGTTGACATCTAGTTTTATAGCAATTTATCCAATATTAATGATGATAATCTCACATAACAGTTTCATTTGTCTGATACCAAGCTTTTGATGACTTAAAGATAACATTTCAATATTTCTTTTTGCTTTCTTTCTTACCAGAGAATATTTTTTTTAGGTGAAACTATCATACATTTATTTTTTTTTTAGAAAAAATCTATCCTGATATGGAATATGGACTCTAGATACCCAAAACAATCTCGAAGAAGAACAAAGCTAGATGTATATTTTCTGATTTCAAACCATATAAAGCTACAATAATTGAAACAGTGTAGTACTGTTCTAAAGGCAGATATATAAACCATTTGAATTAAATAAAAGCCTAGAGATAAATTCTTCGATATATTGTCAAGTTATTTTTGACAAGGTTTCCACGAACATTTGGTGGAGGAAATACTAATCTTTTGACTAAATATTGTTGAAAAATAATAATTACATGGAAAAGAATAAAATTGGACCCTTCCCTAACACATATACAAATATTAACTCAAAACAGATAAAAGACCTAAATATATATCTTTTTTTAATTAATTAATTAATTAATTATTTATTTATTTATTTATTTTGGTGGTACTAGGATTCCTGGAAGCCCTTCTACCTCCGGGCTACACTCCCAGACCTATTTTTACATTTTCATTTTGGAAACAGGGTCTCCTAAGCCAGCGCGCGTGGCTGACTTCGAACCTGCATGATCCTCCTGTCTCCGCCTCCCAAGCGCGGGGATTACAAGCGTGCACCACCACGCCCGGCAATTAATTAATTTTTTAAATTGGTGCATTGTAGTCATATATCAATCACATTAGAGTACAAGACTTGAGAGGATATACAAGCACACATCATCCAATTAGCCCTCCTCCAGCCCCATCCCATTCCCTCCCCCTCCCTCCATCCCACCCTTCCTTGGTGATTTACTTTGATACGTTTGTTTATGTACCTCCTGCGTTTTAAAGAGGCTCCTTCCTCCAGTATTACATACCCTCTGATTGGACACATTAGTTGCTTCACTATAGGGCCCTTTCTATAGCTCAACCTCTTCCTGTTGCCCCTTTCCTCCTAGTTATTGCTGATTAAGAGAAGCGTCTGATTTATATTTTCTGCGATATTTCTCTGTGCATGCTGCGTTGCAAGTACCGATCCCACTCTTGATGGCCCCAGTAGTGGCCTGGCTACTCAGTGGACTTATCCAGACCTCGCTGGCTCAAGCAGCGGCCTTGCCTCATGGGAGGCCCCAGTTCTGGTCTCGCTGGCCCCTGCACCGATCTAACCCCTAAGCTGGCTTCGGTCCCGGCCTTGGGGCCGAGGAGTGGCCTTGCCTAACGGCAGGCTCCGATGCTGGCCATTGGCCCCTGCACCGGCCTAACCCCTTAGCAGGATTCCAATCCAGGCCTCGGAGGCCCAAGCACCGGCCTGGCCTCACGGCAGGCTCCAATGCCAGCCTCGTTGGCCCCAGCACCAGCCTAACCCTCGGCAGGTTCCGTTCCCGGCCTAGGCGGCCCCAGCACTGGCCATGCCTCACAGCAGGCTCCGATGCTGGCCTCACCTCATGGCAGGATCCGATGCCAGCCTCACTGGCCCCAGCACTGGTCTAACCCTTCGGAAGGCTATTATCCTGGCCTCGGGGGCCCCAGTACTGGCCTTGCCTCACGGCAGGCTCCGATGATGGCCTCACTGGCCCCAGCACTGGCCTAACCCCTAGGCAGGCTCTTATCCTGACCTTGGAGGCCCCAGTACCAGCCTTGCCTCAAGGTAGGCTCCGATCCTGGCCTCAGAGGCCTCAGCACCGGCCTTGCCTCACGGCAGGCTCCGATGCCGGCCTCACTGGCCCCAGCACCGGCCTAACCCCTCGGCAGGCTCTTATCCTGGCCTCGGAGGCCCCAGCACCGGCCATGCCTCACGGCAGACTCCGATGCCGGCCTCGCTGACCCCAGCACCGGCCTAACCCCTCGGCAGGCTCTTATCCCGGCCTCGGAGGCCCCAGTACCGGCCTTGCCTAAAGGCAGGCTCCGATCCCGGCCTAGGAGGCCCCAGCACTGGCCTTGCCTTATGGCAGGCTCCGATGCCCGCCTTGCTGGCCCCAGCACCGGCCTAACCCCTCGGCAGGCTCCGATCCTGGCCTCAGAGGCCCCAGCACTGGCCATGCCTCACGGCAGGCTGCGATGCCGGCCTCACTGGCCCCAGCTCTGGCCTAACACCTCGACAGGCTCTTATCCTGGGCTCGGAAGCCCCATTGCCGGCCTTGCCTCAAGGCAGGCTCCGATCCCGGCCTTGGAGGCCCTAGCACCGGCCTTGCCTCACAGCAGATTCCGATGCCGGCCTCGCTGGCCCCAGCACCGGCCTAACCCCTCAGCAGGCTCCAATCCTGGCCTTGGAGGCCCCAGCACCGGCCATGCCTCACGGCAGGCTGTGATGCCGGCCTCACTGGCCCCAGCACTGGCCTAACACCTCGACAGGCTCTTATCCTGGGCTCGAAAGCCCCATTGCCGGCCTTGCCTCGAGGTAGGCTCCTATCCTGGCCTCAGAGGCCCTAGCACTGGCCTTGCCTCACAGCAGATTCCGATGCCAGCCTCGCTGGCCCCAGCACCGGCCTAACCCCTCGGCAGGCTCTTATCCTGGCCTCGGAGGCCCCAGTACCGGCCTTGCCTCAAGGCAGGCTCCGATCCTGGCCTCGGAGGCACCAGCATCGGCCTTGCCTCACGGCAGGCTCCGATGCCAGCTTTGCTGGCCCCAGCACCGGCCTAACCCCTCGGCAGGCTCTTATCCTGGCCTCGGAGGCCCCAGTACTGGCCTTGCCTCAAGGCAGGCTCCGATCTCAGCCTAGGAGGCCCCAGCACTGGCCTTGCCTCACAGCAGATTCCGATGCCGGCCTCGCTGGCCCCAGCACCGGCCTAACCCCTCGGCAGGCTCTTATCCTGGCCTCGGAGGCCCCAGTACCGGCCTTGCCTCAAGGCAGGCTCCGATGCCGGCCTCGCTGGCCCCAGCACTGGCCTAACCCCTCGGCAGGCTCCAATCCTGGCCTTGGAGGCCCCAGCACCGGCCATGCCTCACGGCAGGCTGTGATGCCGGCCTCACTGGCCCCAGCACTGGCCTAACACCTCGACAGGCTCTTATCCTGGGCTCGGAAGACCCATTGCCGGCCTTGCCTCGAGGCAGGCTCCGATCCAGGCCTCGAAGGCCCTAGCACCGGCCTTGCCTCACAGCAGATTCCGATGCCAGCCTCGCTGGCCCCAGCACCGGCCTAACCCCTCGGCAGGCTCTTATCCTGGCCTCGGAGGCCCCAGTACCGGCCTTGCCTCAAGGCAGGCTCCGATCCTGGCCTCGGAGGCCCCAGCATCGGCCTTGCCTCACGGCAGGCTCCGATGCCAGCTTCGCTGGCCCCAGCACCGGCCTAACCCCTCGGCAGGCTCTTATCCTGGCCTCGGAGGCCCCAGCACTGGCCTAACCCCTCAGCAGGCTCTTATCCTGGCCTCAGAGGCCCCAGTACCGGCCTTGCCTCATGGCAGGCTCCGATGCCGGCCTTGCTGGCCCCAGCACTGGCCTAACCCCTCAGCAGGCTCCAGTCCCATCCTCGGAGGCCCCAGCACCAGCCTTGCCTCACGGCAGGCTCCGATGCTGACCTCGCTGACCCCAGCACCGGCCTAACCCCTCGGCAGGCTCTTATCCTGGCCTCGGAGGCCCCAGTACCAGCCTTGCCTCACAGCAGGCTCCAATGCCGGCCTCGCTGGCCCCAGCACCAGCCTAACCCCTCAGCAGGTTCCAGACCCGACCTCGGAGGCCCCAGCACTAGCCTTGCCTCATGGCAGGCTCCAATGCCAGCCTCACTGGCCCCAGCATCGGTCTAAACCCTCGGCAGGCTCCAATCCCTGCCACAGAGGCCTCAGTAGTGGCATTGCCTCACAGCAAGCTCCCATGTCTGCCACTGGCCCCGGCGCCCGCCTACCCCTCAGCAGGTTCCAATCACTGTCTCTGTGGTTATTATTTCAAAGGTTTCAGGTGTAATGTATCAGATGTCTGCCTCCCCTGAGTACTGGCCACTGGCATTGCCAATGCCTCCACCATTTCAAATCCTTCCCAGGCTCTTTTTCCACTCTGAATGTTGTCCAGTGTTCCTAAGCATGCATGACGGTAGCATTCGACATTTGGTGTAATTTCTCCAAAAAATTAAGGTTGGTAGGATCCGGTTTCTGCTTCTCTTGAATACAAGTCTCCACCACCATCGCGGAGAACTCTTTCAACACCGACTTTCTCCTTGGTCTCTGCTGAACTCTCTCCTTACAGGTGATGTCTGAGATTCTTAACAATATAGAGAAATAGCAGTCCTCTTTCATGGGGAATTTTTCCATAAGTTCCAGTGCATTTAGATAAGTTTTGTCTGCATCTCCATTGTCCTGGCATCCATAACGGCTTTCTTACCTCCTCTCCGATATTTTTCTATTTCTTTTTCTGTTCCTTTTTTTTTTTAATAAGCGAAGACAGTATATGTGGTTCGAGGAGGTAGTGGGATCAGGCACTCAGTAGCACTGTAACCCTGTCGGTTTCCCCCTGGGTCCAGAGTGATCCGCACTACTCCGCCTGGGGCCCAGGGTCCCACGACCCGGGCCCAGCTGGCGTGCTCCGTGCGACCCCTGCCCGGAACCCAGGGTACTGAGTCCGGTTTCTCCAGGGGTCTGGTGTGTTACACGCATTTCGGACTGGGGCCCAGAGTCTCTTGACCCGGGCCCTGGCTGGTGTGCCCCGCCTGACCCCTGCCAGGATCCCAGGGTACTGGGCCCGGTTTCTCCAGGGGTCTGGTGTGCTACGCGCAGTTCGGCCTGGGGCCCAGAGTCCCGCGACCCGGGCCCAGGTGGCATGCGCCACGCGCGACCCCCGCCCAGAACTCAGTGTCTTACTGGGCCCGGTTTCTCCAGGGGTCTGGCGTGCTACGCGCAGTTGGGCCCGGGCCCAGAGTCCGGCGACCCAGGCCCCGGCTGGCGTGCGCCGCGCGCGACCCCCGCCCAGAACCCAGCATCTTACTGGGCCCGGTTTCTCCAGGGTTCTGGTGTGCTACGCGCAGTTCGGCCCAGGGCCCAGAGTCCCGCGACAAGGTTTCCATGAACATTTGGTGGAGGAAATACTTTTAACTAAATATTGTTGAAAAATAATAATTACATGAAATAGAATAAAATTGGACCCTTCCCTAACACATATACAAATATTAACTCAAAATAGATGAAAGACCTAAATATATATCTTAATACTATAAACTTTTAGAAGAAAATCTGGGTCATAAAACCTTACAACTTTGAAATTGGCAGTGATTTCTTGGATATGATTTCAATGGCACAGGCAACAAAAGGGTAAATAAACTCCCTAAAAAATAAAAAAAATATATTGTATATCCAAAGACAATGTGAACAGAGTTAAAACTTACTGATAGAATGGGATAAAATATTTCCAAATGCTATATCTGAAGGTTTATTAATATTCCAACTAGAAATCCTAAAAATTAGCAACAATAAAAGCAAACAATACAATTTAGAGATAGGTAAAAGACTAACATAAATAATGAATCTCCACAGATAACCAATCTTAGTTGTCTGCTGGATGGAAAATCTTGTTTCTCTGGTTCTGGTGTGTGTTACCCAATTCTTCTTTGTAGTTAATCTCTTTGAGTATTTTCTCTACTGCTGGTTTTGAAGACATAACTTCCTTCAGTTTCTGTTTGTATGGAAGCTTCTTATTTCCCCATTTAAATTGATAGAAAGTTTTGCTGGATAGGAAATTTTTGGCTGGAAGTTGTTTTCTTTCAGAGTTTAGAATATGTTACTCCAAGCCCTTCTGGCTCTCATGACTTGGTTTGAGAAGTCTGGAGTGATTCTAATTGGTTTGCCTCTGAATGTCACTTGGCCCTTTGTTTTTGTTGCCTTTAAGATACTCTGCTTGGCTTCCACATTGGTCATTTTGACAATTATGTGGCGTGGGGATCCTCTTCTTTGATCCTCTCTAAAGGGAGTTCTATAAGTTTCCTGGACCTGTGTATCGACCTCTTGCTCTACGTTTGGAAAATTTTCTATTACTTCCTTGAAAAGATTGTTGATCCCTTTGGTTTCACCTTCTTTTCTCTCCTCTATTCCAATTATTCTTAGGTTAGCTCTCTTAAAATGGGCCCATACTTCTTCAATGTCAGATTCCTGCTGTCGGATGTTTTTTTCTAAATTAGAAAATATGCGTTCATTTTTTGAATGATCATCTTCTAGGAGTGAGATTCTATTTTCCATGTGGTCTAATCGGTTGTTTGTACTTTGAATTGAGGCCTTTACTTCATTAATTGCATCCTTTATCTCTCTTTGGCTGTCTCTGAATTCTTTTCGAAACTCCTCTATTATTTCTACAGTTATTTTCCTGATTTGATCTTCTATAAATCTCTGAATTTCTGTTTTATCAGGTTCTGATGTTGTGGGGTTGTGCGCATTCATTGCTCCATTGTTATTCCTCTTTCCAATGATTTCGGAAGTTTGTGCCTTCTCTGAGTTCTTCCCTGGGTCACTATGACTTCATTTAAGGTGCTCTGGATCTCGAGTCTGTGGTATCTCAGTCACCACTACCCCTTTACTGGGTTGTATCACTGAGTCTCAGACCCTGGGAGTCAATCGAGGCTGCTTTAGACAATAGGGGGGGTGTGCCAGATCGGGCGTTCTCCTATGGTGTGATATCTCTGCCACTGCCACTCCCCCACTGGGTCAAGTCCTTGGGAGTACAGTACTGGGATTTCTCCTCCAGGGGCCACAATTTGACTCACTGTTGTTGAGTACACAGACGGAGCTGTCGTGGACTCAGTGAATTTGCTGCTGCTGCCGCCTGTACAATATGGCGCCACTGCCATGCCCTCGGCTGTGAGGCTGGCATATTTCTTCTCTGGTTTTGAGCTCTGCTCTGAGTCCCTGCAGGGTGTGCTGAGCCCAGCCCCTGGGAGCTTTAGATGCTCCCTGCACCGAGAAATCTGCCGAATTCCTCCCAGCTGATCCGCAGCGGCTCACCTCGGCTCGCTGTCCTCTGCTCCTCTCTAGAGCCTGGTGGGCTGTTTAATGAATTGGTCTGGTGCCCTCCGGTGAGCTCGCTGCTGCCTCCGGCAATAAGGCACTGCTGCCGCGTCCTTGGGCGTGAGGCCAGCGTATCTCCTCTTTGGCTCTGAGCTTCGTTAGGAGTTCCCTTCCTCTCTGGAGCCTGGTGCTGCAAGAGAAAATGGCGCCCGCCACTTCGCGTCACGGCTCCGGCTGCAGCACTGTGGTCTGGTTTCTGGTGTCTCGTTTTTCCAACCCTCTTTTTCTCTGTCCCTTGAAATTACATTTTTTGTTTCTCTGCTGATGGTGTTTTCTGGCTATGAAAGGCACTGTTTTTGTGGTAATAGAGATTGGTTGTTAGCGGGGCTCGTAAGCCCCGCTTTTCTTCGTCACCATCTTCCCAGAAGTCCCAGAGCTCATATCTTTATGGCTGGGGAACCACCACGGAGGGATAAAACTTACTAAATTCTAGTAAAGCTATTGACCAAGACCACTAGAACAAGAACGTGTCCATTTATGTTTCCAGCCTCCACCATTAAATGCTGACAGGTGCAGTCCTCCAAGTGAGAGCTCTAAGACACAATGGGATATATGCTGCAGCTGTTTAAATATGAGACACTGCATTAAAGTCAAGCCAGACGATGAGCCCATGAGGAAGTCAGCATGTGCACACGGGCGTGCGGTGCTAGTGTCTGAGACAGAGAGAGCATGGGGGTGCAAGACCTCATTGCACCAGACAAGCAGCCAAGGAGAACGGAGAGGCTGGGCTTGTTCCTGCTACGAGAACTCTCTCCTCAGAACTCACTGTGAAATCCCATGAAAACTACCTGGACCCCTTCTGAGAACGCTCCCCCAGGGACCCAAGAACCATTAACTTCACCTCCCAACATCACCACACTGAAGACCAAACTCCCCACATACAACCATTAGGGAAAACCACAGCCGACAATAGCAAAATTGTACCTTTGTTCTGGGATCTAGGAAGACCTGTGAGTGCCACGCATCTTCCACACCCAAAGCTAAACCTCTCATGGCTCCTTCCCTTGCTGTCTGTATAGTCCACAGCCCTGTTTCTCAGGAACCGCTGGGCACTGTGGATTTCTTTCCTATTAGAAGGAATCGCACTCAGGGTGGAGTGTTGTTCCATGTGACCCAGTGTTTCTACTCATTTCAAGGGGGATGCTTTTATTTTCTTAGTTGCTTAGTGTGTGGGAATCTATCAGTTCATGTCTGGCTTTCACTCAGAGAGAAAAGATTCCTATACTTGGTGCATCTGTGGGACGAGGGAGGCCCAGAGCCTCGCGTGCAGCCTCGCTGCTGAAGGCCTGTGTCTCTTGTGTGTCCCCTAAAGGAATGCATTTTCCTTTGGCCTCATTTCAGTGTTTTTTAAACTCATCTTGTTTTCAAAGCACAATACAAATGGGTCTCATCCTCAGTCATTTTTACTGGTGCACTGTAATTATACACTTAATGAGGTACAGATCGGAAGGACCTGCGTGCACACGGCACTCGATGCGTTTCCCTCCCGGTCCCATCTCATTCTCTCCCTTTTCTGCACTTATCACTGAGATTGGTGTTGATAACTTTGTTTATGGACGTAGCTCAATCTGAACGGCTGCTTTCATCATATCCCCATTCCTACCTCTCCACTGGAGTCTCTCCTCCTCTCTGAAATCCCTTTTTTACCTAATTTCTCTCTAGCTTCCACCTAGGAGAAAGCACGCAGCTGTTGATTTTCTGAGATCAGACAATCTCACTTAGTATAATTTTCTCTAGTCCCACCCTTTTCTCTTCAAATTACAGAATTATTGACGGCTGAGTAAAATTGCATCGTGTAGATCTATACTATAGTTTTTCAGTCTATTCCACTGTTGGTAGACACCTAGTCTGGTCTCATAATTTCTCTATTGTGAACTGTGCTGCTATAAATATCGATATGCATATATCACTATAATATTCTGACTTTAATTCCTTTGTAAAGATACACAGAAGTGGCATAGCTAGGTCATATGCTGGTTCCTTTCCTGAGAAACCTCCACACCAATCCCCAGAGTGGCCGTAGCAATTTTGATTCGGAATCACAAATCGTATAAGGGCTCCTGTTTCTCCGTGTTCTCACTAGCATTCATTACGTTTGTATTCTTGGTGATTGTTATTCCAACTGGATTTAGATGGACCTCATTGCAGTTTTGATTGGCATTTTCCCGATTGCTAATGATGTTGAACTATTTATGTATTTATAAGCCATTAAAAACATCTTTGAAAGTGCATCTCACAGAAGATTACAGGGCTTCACTCTCATTTTTCCGCCTGCTTCATTATCTATTTCTTACTTTTCTAAAATACAAAAATCAATGCTTATTGTAGACTCCTGACATGGTTCCACTCAGTGAGTTGTGACATCTTACAAAAATCAGTTAGGCTTCTGAATAATTGAAAATGGACAGTCAGAAAAGGAAGTTACCTTAACAAGATTATCCCACTTAAAACAGAATCAAACCTAGTAACTTGAAAGAAACTTCACGATGAAGGCTACAGTCCTCTATACTCAGTATGAACAGATTGCTGGTGGACATTAAAGATAAATAAATACATGGAAATCCAGCTCCAGCCCAGCCATTCACACAGCTGCGCAGGACTTGCCAGTGCCGCTTCACTGCACATCGCTAATGACAAGGTGTGGAGGGTTTGCCTCCCGGGCTTATTTCCCACCGACAACCTTTTCCCCTGTACTTTTAGCCATTTCATAAATTTGATGGTTTTATGGTGTCTAATTTTAAGGCATCCTTAGGTATTCAGGAAGAACATTTAAGATAAAATTGGAAAAGAGATCAATCCAATGAAGATGTGAGCTTCCCAGTGGATTTGACTTTTGCAGTCGTGGGAGGAGCCTTATGAGCGCTGAGGCCACCATGGAACATGATGCCTTGGGCCTGGACACCAGGGGACACTCGGGGCCGGCCCTGAGGGGTGTGGAGGTGATCAGAGCTGGGATGTGTCCCCTGGCCCTGCTCAGTGTCCGCTGCTCAGAGGAGTCACAGCTGTGACCTCCTCAACTACTCTGCTCACAAAACCCCAGCCTTGTTCTAGCCCCTGACGTCCTCAGGCAGAGAGGCCTGGGCAGGACCCAGGGTGCAATCAGAAAACTGTGATGAACCTGATTTGCATGAATGGACCTTCCCCCTCTGAGGGTATGAAGAGGGCAGGGGGAGGCTTGGGGAGCTCTGCTCAGCTGTGGGCACAGCAGGCAGGACTCAGGGATGGCCTGCACCATGGCCTGGTCCTCTCTCCTCCTTTCCCTCCTCGCTCACTGCACAGGTGCCTGGACACAGGGAAGAAGGGCCTCAGAATCTTTGATGGGGCCCTGCTTTCACCTCTTGTCTCTAGACCCTAAATGACCCTCCCCATGTCTCTCCCACTTCCAGGGTCCTGGGTCCAGTCTGTGCTGAATCAACCACCCTCTGTGTCTGGGGCCCCAGGACAGAGAGTCACCATCTCCTGCACTGGAAGCAGCAGCAACATTAGTGGCTATGATGTGCGCTGGTACCAGCAGCTCCCAGGAACGGCCATCAAGCTCCTCATATATGATAATAGCAATCGGACCACAGTGGTTCCTGATCGCTTCTCTGGCTCCAAGTCTGGCAACTCAGGCTCCCTGACCATCACTGGGCTGCAGGCCTGACATCAGTCTACAAAACACTGGCAGGCCTGACGTCAGTCTACACAACACTGGCAACGCCAACAAAACAGAAACAAAAACAAAACCATTAGCTTTGACCACTGGCATTCTATTTTTAATTTTCTAGAGTAAATTAATAAAACCATTGTCATTTAAGGCTATTGTCCAGCAAAAACATGAACAAGCCCCAGGAGACTGATTTATAACAGAAACCACGTGTGCTTCCTGTCACCTTCCGGGTTCTTAGGCTCCATCCTTGGGGGCAAAGATGGCCTGACCCTCTCAGGGGCACAGACTGAACTGAGTTGAGGCTCCTCTGTGCCCAGGACAGTGGTGCCTGGTGCAGGGAGAGACGTCGACAGGATCCAGGACCAAACACGCAGGGGCCTGAGCCTGCTCACAACTATGGTCACGCAGCATGGGCGTCCATGACAAGACGGGAGCTTCCCAGCAGCCTCCAGTGGGCTCTCCACGGAGAGGAAGGAGGCAGGAGGGAGGCCGCTGGTTCCTGTTGTGGTCTGAGCCCTAAAATGAAATAAATTCAATTAACATATGTTCCTAAAATATTGTAATGGTTGCTTCCTATCGGGCTGAGTCAAGACACTTCTTCAGAAGGGAGCGTTTCTGGGGGAGACAAGTTGCAATTAAGAGAAGGAAAAGAACATCCTGTTGCATATTACTGAATTTTATCTTCTTCTGTTTAAATTTAATACAACACAGTGCATTGCAAAATATCTAAAGTATTAATTATTATAAAAATCTTTGTTCTTAGCTATAAATTTCCTTTTTATCCACCTAGTATAATGCAGTTACTTACGTCATTCTAAGACGAGGACACCTGTTCAATCCGTTTTTCTGACTTAATGGACCCTTGTTAATTTGTTTTGGAGGGGACCTGGGGTGAAGGCAAAGGGGCATCCTAACTCTGAGGAAACCCACATTTTTTTTTTGGAAACAGGCTCTCACTATGTTGCTAAGGGTCTTGGTAGGTTTCAGAGGCTGTCCTCAAACCTGTGAACCTCGTGTCTCAGCCTCCCCAGTGCTGGGATTACAGGCCTGTGTCAGTGTTTGGTTAATGAAACCTTCATAACACCTAAACAACAGGTCATTCTCTCAGATAAATTCTGCTACGTGCCCTAGACCTGAACCTTGTCCTGGACCACCCTACCATTTTATGACAATTATTTTATTCACTGTGTTACTGATTCCTGGAGAGTTTCATATTCATTCACAGTTTTTGGAAACACTCCTAATTTTTGCTTTAGTAATAAAGGGCTGAACCCAGTGACGAGCACAGAAACACATCAACCAATCTGCATGCAATCCCAGGGAATACGTGATAAAACTATAGAAATAGGACTTGGAAGGGAGAAAGGAGGGTTTCTGTGGGAACACCAAGTGGTCTCACAGATGACAAATTCCCAACGTACCCCAAGTTTAGGGAAGGTGGCAGAGAGAGGGTGACTCTGCACCCCGGGGTGAGCTCAGCGTCACGGAACTCCCAGGTCCTGACCACAGGCAAATGAGCATCGCCATGTCCACACTTCCTGTCTACACTCCCCACTAAGTGGTCCACGGGGAGCCATGGTGGGTCCTATTTGCATGGCCTCCCCCTTCCGTAGTCCAGTAGTGAGGGGATAAGAGAGGCCTGGGGCAGCCGCTCTGGGTGTGGACACGGAGGGTGAGCTCACCATGGCCGGGGCCCCTCTTCTCCTCCTGTTCTTCTGGCACTTCTCAGGTAGAGGCGGCCCTCACGTATCCAGGACCGGCGTTCAGCCCGAGTCTGTGCCCTCTGGTCCCATCTCCCCCAGCTCTAACTCTGTCCCTGATGCTCATCATGACTGTCTGTGTTTGCAGGTTCCCTCTCCCAGCCTGTGCTGACGCAGCCGCCCTCCCTCTCAGCATCTCCTGGAGCAGCTGCCAGACTCACCTGCACCCTGAGCTCTGGTTTTGTTGTTTCTGGATACCACATATCCTGGTTCCAGCAGAAGGAAGGGAACCCTCCCCGATTTCTTCTGCGATACTACTCAGATTCAGATAAGGGCCAGGGCTCCGGGGTCCCCGGCCGCTTCTCTGGATCCAAAGACACCTCGGCCAATGCGGGCATTCTGCACATCTCTGGGCTGCAGCCTGAGGACGAGGCTGATTACTACTGCAACACATGGCATGGAAACTCTAAGACTTACACAGCACTCCAGACACAAGGGGAAGTGAGACTAAAACCTCCCGCATCCTCCTGCAGGCCTGGCCACTGCAGCTCCGCCTGGACCACGTCTAGCTCAGCGGGATCTTCCCTCATTCCTCATCAGCACCTAACTTCCCAAGCCTCATGCAGGGATGCTCCTTTGGATGTTAATTCAGCCCCATGCTAGTGCTTCTCATGCTCATACATTTACAGGAGCAAATATCTCTTCCCAGGACTCAGGTTCTCTCGGGCCGAGGTCTGACTCAAACACAGGTGTGGTCTGAAAGCCTTTGGTCTGTCTCTGCTCCAGCCCCAGGTCCAGTCTCCGAGGGCCCTAGTGATCACCAGACAGGCACGGCCTGCCCACATCCATGCAGTGTGAGCCCACTCACATTATTAGTCATAGTGGACTTATCCACTGCTGAGGTGATGGAGCTGATCCACTGCCCCCTGTGAGCAGTTCTGCCTTGGCAACACAGGAGCTGGCGTTGGCTTTGGTTTGGGTTTTGGGTGGGACTGGAGACTGAACCCTGGGCCAGTCTATGTCTGACCTACAAACAGCCACTATTTATTTATTTATTTTTATTTTGAAACAAGTGCTCGCTATCAGAGAGAATCACAGTTACTGTGGCTAATGTGAGGCTGGATCCACCCATCACAGCCTGCAAAGCAGCAGGTCTCACAGGTGGACAGACACCCCTGGCTGACACATGAGCTTTCTATGAGGCTCCTTCCCTGTTCAAATCACGACAGATTAACCCTGGATAACCACCCAGAGGGCCCATTAGCACAGAATATGAACTGTCCAGCGTACGGTTCTCTTTGAAAGACTATTATCAAGAACAAGTACAATCGCAACTTAAATAATTAAAGAAGATTCGTGGATACCGACACTGAGTTGACTCCCATTAATTATGGGGCAGAGATTTGTAAAGCACCAACCATACAATCCTGTTAATAAGTCAGCAAGTTCAGATGTTCATTAAAGAAATGGACAGGTAGACTATCCCCCCGAAAAAGTCATAAAGGACGCCAAAGTAAAATTACAACATTGGGAAAGAGAATAACTAAAACTGAAAGTGAAGCTCTGGGGCACTCAAAATCAAAAACAAAAAAATCTGTGGAACTCGATCAGAGGCCTTAGAGAAACCATCAAGCACAACAGGAGGGGGAGCACCGCTCTTAGAGCACAGCAGGGGGCGCTGTGGGTCCTCTCAAAGGCTGGCCAGGTCAGAAACAGACTCCTGTGGCTGGTCTTTTGTGGCCTGGGCCATGCTCACCCGGCTGGGTTAGAGGCTACAGCAGGTGCTTCCTCCATGGGGGGAACTCAGGGCTCATAACACCCAGGCCTCCCTGAGGGTGGAGCTGCTCACAGGCTGGGGACCCAGTGGTGTTGAAAGTGGACTCTCTGTGCTTTATAGGGCATAGATGAAGGCCAGGACAGACCTTCACCCAGGCTGAGGAGGAAGGAAAAGGTATAATAGATGGCGCAGGGGCATCCACCTTTCTAAGAGTCTGCTTTCTCCAATATCCACCTCTGCGTATTAATATCTACATCCTCACAGAATGGTGTAAAAAAGAAGGCAGAACTTGAGCAAACAGAAACCAGAGTCCCTTAGAGAATGACCCACAAAGCTTTGATCAAAGAGGAATCCACCAGCCCCAGCTGGAAAATTATAGGGACACAGGTGAGAGGTGAGACCAGCTTCCCCTTCCTTCAAACAGCCCCAAAGAAAGGAAAGCCAATTTGACCTTGACCCGACCTCCCTCTAGCTCTTACCACTCCCCTGTGTCCTCTCCTCCTGCCTTGACTCACGATCCCCTGAGCTCTCCCTCTCCTACCATGCTTCTCCCCTGTGACCTCCTCAGTTACTACCAACTTCATAAGAAATCAAGACGTGAGTGAGAAACTTGGCTTTGAGGGACCAGAGCAGGGAGGGCGTCCTGAGCTCCGCTCAGCTCCCGGGCTGTCGTTTAACCCAGAGTCCACACCGGGCACCCTCTGCCCTAGGGATTCCTTACTATGGGATGGTGACCGACATGTCCTGTTCTCGTGGAGGAGGACCAGTGGTAAGGGAAGACTAAGATGAGCTGAGAGCCTGCTTGCGAGGAGGAGCCTCGCTCTGCCATGGAAAGGAGTGGGGTGGAGGCAGGAGCTCCTTCCTGCCAGGCCCACCTGTCATCTGCCCACAGACATGAGGGCCTGGGCCTGGACAGCAGGGGGCCCTGTGGGTCTGACACTGAGGAGTCTGTGGGGCTTTGAGCTGGGAAATAAGTCACCTGCCTCCTGGTGCCTGCTGAGATCACTCTGACCAGTGTGTGGGGACTCTGTGGCTCCTGGAGCTTACAGCCAGGCCCTGCCCACTTCCTACCTTCCCCCAGAGATGATGCCCAGGACTGAGCCGCACAAGGTCCCAGGGACGGTTGCTTTGAACAGGGCACAGAGACAATTTGCATGAAGTGCCTGTCTCACTCCTCTGGGTTTGAGGGTGGATAAGAGAGACCCGCAGTGTGTCTGCCTCAGCAGAGCACTGGGGCATCGCACCATGGCCTGGACCCCTCTCCTCCTCCTCACCCTCCTCCTGCTCTGCACAGGTCAGCAGGCCCCAGCATCCCGACCCCCAGAGCTCACTGGAACAACCTTGAACCCCATGACAGCCTCACCCTCCCTCTTCCTCTTACATAATGAATTTCTGTGTTTCAGGGTCCTTCTCCCAGTCTTTGCTGACCCAGTCGGCCTCTGCATCCGACTCCCTGGGAGCCTCGGCCAAGCTCACCTGCACCCTGAGCAGTCAGTACAGCTCCTATACCATTCACTGGTACCAGCAGCAGCCAGGGCAGAGCCCTCGGTATCTGATGTATGTTAAGAGCGATGGAAGCCACAGCAAGGGGCACTGGATCCCTGATCGCTTCTCAGGCTCCAGCGCTGGGGCTGACCGCTACCTCACCATCTCCGACATCCAGAGTGAGGACAAAGCCGACTACATCTGTGGTGCAGATTATGACATTGGAGGAAAGTACGGGTATAGCGCAGTGACCCAGATGAATGGGAAGTGGGACAAAAACTGTGTTCTCTGCCTTGTGACCGTGGCTGTTCTGCGGTTTCTGAAAGTGCCTGGTGCCCTGAGCCTTCGTCAGGCCTGGGTATCTCCTTCTAATTCCTCAAGGTGAGCCACAGCTACAGGAATCTTGCCATGAACTCCTTGGGAAGTACCAGCGGCCAGACTGGAATTACATAGCGTGCAGGGCTCTATGTTAATTACGCACATGGAGAGACCATGGGTGGTGTGTGCACAGAGTCACAGCATGGACAGTAAGAACATTTTCCTATCCAGAATGAAAGACCAGGACAAAGGATTCCCTCTAGCTGTATAAGTTTATGGAAGGGAACTTACTTGGCTTATGAACCTAGGATTTTAGCATCTTGATAAACGGCTCAAATGCAAAGTCATGAGAAAGAGAAAACGCAGAGAGGAAGAAAGTTTTGACGGCGTCTGCTCATCCACTGTGATGAGAGCACGGACCTGTGGGCTGAGCAGCTGGGATCTGGGAGCGAGAGGCCTGGAGAGGTTCTGCCCACACTGCGGCGAGGATGGTGATCAAATGCACTCCATGAACCACGTGGGGGTACAGAAGGCACTGGGCCCCTCCACAACTCTGAGATGGAATGCCACGGTTTGTAATATTCTACCAGAGAGGCCATCGTGGCACCGGTCACCATCCCGGGCAACTGGAGGCTGCGCTGGCTTCTCGTCTCCTCTCACCCAGTTCACCATCTCCACGGCTTTCTCTCCTCAAATGAGGCTCTGCTACACACCCACCTGCGAACTCCGATCACCTAGGATGAGCTAAGCAAGTTGATTCAAGGATTTGAAATAAAACTATTTATAATTCACTTACATCTCCTCTCTAAATTCAAATGAGAAATCAGCTACCCAGAAAAATATTGTCCATACTACCCTATTTAATGCAATATGTTCTACACCTTTAAAGAAGAACCTTATGCTCTTGTGTGATTCACAGGTTATCCAAAGCTATAATAAAAATAGTCATTATGATACATTGGAGTGAATACATCAATTGATGATTTTTTTTTGTCATCAGGGGCTTTTCTACCTTCAGGCTATACTCCCAGACCTATTTCATATTTTATTTGGGAACAGGGGCTCACTAAGTTGCTGAGAGCCTCACTAAGTAGCTGACAGCGGCTTCAAACCTACGTGGTCCTCCTGTCTCAGCCTCCCAAGCACTGGCATTAGAAGCTTGTGCCACCATGCCTGGCTAATTGATGACTTCTCTGAACTTATTTATGGAGTTCCTCAAGGTCAAAATAGACTTGCTACGATTCAGAGACAGTAAACTCCTGAAAACACAGTTTTCTAATTCCTGCATCTCCCAAACTGGAAATATTTAAAAGCTCCAATGTCCATGCCTCCCTTTGGTTCAAATAAATTGAACCACTTGGGTGGGACCTGAGTAGTGTGATTATAAATCTGCATGTTTCAAATGTGTAGCCAAGCCAGGCGTGGTGGCCCATGATTGTAATCCCCGCGCTTGGGAGGCGAAGACAGGAGGATCGGGCAGGTTCGAAGCCAGCCGCGCTGGCTTAAAAGACCCTGTTTCCAAAAAGAAAAAAGTATAAAAATAAGTCTGGGAGTGTAGCCCGGAGGTAGAAGGGTTTCCAGGAACCCCAGTACCACCAAAGAAAGAAAGAAATGTGCAGCCAAAGTAGATGCCTGCATGGCTCTGGTAAGATGTAGCTCAGAATTTGTCTTTGGAACTTGGGGCAGTGGAGTTCACCTACCATCCCAGTACTTGAGAATATGACAAAGGCGCAAGGTAGGTTGAGGCCAGACACAGAAACTTAGTGTGACCTCGGCAACGTTGTGAAAACACATTTCCAAAAGATAAATTAACACTGGTTGCAGATTGTAGCTCAGAGGTGGAAGGCCCCTGTATCCCTGCATGCAATCTCCAGCCCCAAACCAAAGTGTTTTCTGGTACTTCAGGGCATGGACATTAGCAATAACATAAGACGTATAAGTCCCATTCCTCAGGTTTATTTCACACACAATTTGGACTTATTACTTCCCAATAAAAAAGATCTTTTGGAAAATCTTAGTAAGAATAACTAAATTTTAAAAGAAGACAGCAGAGACTGTTCAAGAAGGGATCTAGAATGGAGTTAGATAAAGCTTTTAAAAAGTTTGTGTGTGTGTGTGTGTGTGTGTGGTACTGGGCTTCCTGGGAACCCTTCTACCTCAAGGCTACACTCTGAGACCCATTCTTATACTTTTTAATTTGGAAACAGGGTCTCTTAAGCCAGCGAGGCAAACTTCGAACCTGTGCTATCCTCCTGTCTCCGCCTCCCAAGGCGGGGATTACAAGTGTGTGCCACCACGCCTAGTATGCTTTTAAACAATTTTAAACAAAGGGAATGGCACAGAATACAAAATCTGGAGTAAAATATTTGACACAAACATGAAGAACACTTCAAACGAAACCTACTAGAGCTCACTTCCTACCATAAAGGACATTATGCTATTTTAGGATAATTATAAAGACTAGAAACTATTCCTCTTTTTTTTTTTTTTTACTAATTGCAAAATACAAATGAAATCCTGTTAAAAATCCTAAACCACTAAATGCCTTAGGAACTCTGGCTGATTTCTGTGTCTCCAGCGTGTCACCAAGCTTCTTCTGTGTGGTCCCTCACAGAGGTACATGAGCGGTTCACGATAGAGTTCACATCACCGCTCCTCAGCCTTGGCAGGGAGGACTCATGTCGTGGCTGGCGTAGAGGTCCCAAGGATTTTTTTTCTTCCTTTTCTTTTCTGCAATTCGAATCTTGTACTTGTGTTTCAACCCAAGCCCCCAAGTACCCATTGAAATAACTTCGATTTTTTATAGTTTTACTCTGGGATTGTTGACAAATTAAATTTCTGTGTGTGCATGTTTTCACTTTCATAAAAGAGCACTCCCATGAAAGGGAAGATCCTTAGAATAATAAGTTCAACTCAACATGCTGAAATCATAGATCTAGATTAGACATAAATGTAAAAAGAAAGTTTGTGAGCTGGTGAGCTGTAGGAACCAGCTGGGCTCTCAGGTCTCTGGGCCCTGGGCAGCTGTGTGCCCCATGATCAGCAGGAGTTGATCTAGGACTGACCGACTGTCCCTGCAGAGCTTCTTAGTAAGGACTATTCACTCAAACAATCTATAACCTCTAGGCAGGACCCTGTGCTTACTGGTGGAGACTCAGCTGCTGTCCATCCTCTGGCCTAGCTACAACATCCTCAGGCCGTCTCTCTGAGTCTCCCTTCTGCCCATCTCTTCCCCAGTCCTCCTGGTCCCTCGAGGTGTCAGATTTTTATCCATCTCCACATTAGGTTTCAGAGCCAAGTGGAAATGTTCCTGCTGCAATTTGCATCCCCCGAGCTCCCTCTCTAGGGAGGGTGATCGCCAGGACTCATCCAACATGGAAACCTCGTGGCTTATTACTCTTCTTGTCTCCTTCCTGGATTCCTCCGCCTTTTCTGTCTCTTTAACACGACCACAGAGTGAGCGTTATATCCTAAAATGACATTTTCATTTACTATAAGCACAGGCATGTGGAAGCCCTTGATTTCCTTCTTAATCTTTATTCCTTATTCTGTCTTGTACTTTTCTTCTCTTCCTCCTTCTGCTGTGCTGAGGCCTCTACAGCTGAGGCCTGGATCAACATAGCAGGCTTTTCAGCATCACCCCCCAAACCACTGTTTTGGGGTTTTTTCAGCCTTCAAAAGCCTGTTGCAGAATCAGCCAATACAGAGAATATACTGTGGGCAGAAGTGCCTGGTGCCTTTGCAGCCGCCATTTCTGCCCAGGGCAGGTTCTCCATCTACCAAGGGTTCTTCATCTGGGGCTGCGCCATGTAACTAAGAGACATCCATGCTTATTAAAAAATAATACTGAAGACCATGCATGGAAAGTCTATAAATGTATAGCCAAGGGAAATGCTCCGTGCATGGAATTGTACAGTGGCTGTACTTTTCCTAATCAGGAAAAGAACAGACATATCTCATGACATGGGACCATTATAAATAAAAAATACTAACTAGCTGGCCGTGGTGGCGCACACTTGTAATCCCCGCTCTTGGGAGGCAGAGACAGGAGGATTGCACAGGTTCAAAGCCAGCCTCGCTGGCTTAAGAGACCCTGTTTCCAAATAAAAATATAAGATAGGTCTGGGAGTTTAGCCCAGAGGAAGAAGGGTTCCATCTCCAGTACCATCAAAAAAAAAAAGAAAAGGTAACCAACCTAGAGATGGAATGCACTAACTAAATCACGAACAGACACAAAGCAATGCTGCAGGAAAGAGGGCAAATCCTTACATGCACTGGGAGTGCTGAAAAGTCCTCATTCTGAGAACTAGTATTAATATTTTCCCCATCATGGTCAATAGAACCCAGAAGCATTCTTCTACTGAGCCATACCACTAGGCTTTTAGATTATAAATATATATAAAATTTAATATATGTATATCTTGAAACAGTGTCATCCGACTAAGATATCCTGCAGTAGCCTGCACTCTGAAAATTATGAGTGTTTCTTTCTTTTTTCTTTTTTTTTCTGGTACTGGGGTTCGTGGAAGCCCTTTTACCTCAGGGCTACACTCTGAGACCTATTTTATATCTTTTTTTCTTTTTGGTGGTGGTGGTACTGGGATTCCTGGAAGCCCTTCTACCTCCAGCTACACAACCTGTGGACTACACTCCCAGACCTATTTTTATACTTTTTTATGTGGAAGCAGGGTCTCTTAAGCCAGTGCGGCTGGCTTCGAACCTGTAGGATCCTCCTGTCTCCGCCTCCCAAGCACGGGGATTACAAGCCTGTGCCCGGCAATGTTTCTTTAGAATATCTGGAAAACGGATGATTAGTAATTGAGAGAGAGAGAGAGCTCTATGTCCAAGTGCCCCTGTTATTGCCATAACCCCTGTGCTGGCCGCCTCACCCGGCTCTTTTTCTCCAAACCATCCCTAGTCACACCTTCATCGTGTCTTTGCCAAATTATATGTGTAGAGAGGCTGACACAGACACAGAAAGAGAATTATTATTATCATCATTGTTTTCTTGTCGTTGTTGTTTATTCCCGATAATGACCCTCAGGGAATAAGATCAACCAGCGGATCTGGGCCATTGGCGCACATCTATGACATCTATAACACAAGCACATGGGGATTTGTGACAGGAGAACCACAGGTTTGAGACCAGCCTCGACATCCTAGAAAAACCCTGTTTCAAAACAACAACAAAAAATCATTTAGAGAGCCTGAGAGGAGGTTCAAAGGGTGAATGCCCTGACTTCACACCAGTATCACAGGAGAGAAAGGACGGAGCAGCGTTGGCAGTAGAGCTGCGGGAGGAGGAGACGCCGCTCTGAGGGCGTCGGCTGGGCCTGAGCCCATCACCTCTCATCTGTCTCCACGGTCAGAGGACGGATGCTGGCTGGCAGGAGCCCCGTGCGGCACACTCATGACGACTCGACCTGGCCGTGGCGCTGGGCAGCTGTCCCCAGCTTCACACTCCTCTGTCGTTGTCTCCAGTGCCTTGGCCCTGCGTGCGGTCAGCCAGAGCAGCTCCGTCCCTGTGGTCTGGAGCCCTCGCCCAAAGGTCATGCTGTCCTGGGGGTTTGTGAGGATTATCACGGTGTTGCTGCCGTGGTCCAGCAACCATTCATGAGATAACCCAGAACCAGGATGGCTGATAGTCCTTGGTCCCCAGATTCTGAAAAGAGGCGACCATTACGGTTTCTCCTGGATGACAGCACGGTCTCATCTGTAGACACACATCAGCCATCTGCTCCTCCCGCACAGCCCACTGATCCTGAAACTAATGTGACACCATCTCAGACTTAGTCCTGACATTCGTGAGCACTGACAGTCAGGATGGTTTCTCAGCTTTGTGGACATATCCAACAGTTCTCTCAGATCAGCCACAGAGAAAATAAAATTTCAAACCTGGACATCACTGCATAGACAGACAGACCTTGCTTGCGGGAGACTCTCCAGGAGTCCATGGTGGTGAGGAGGAGGATTGAGTTTGTGCACAGCTGCTGAGGATGGTGACTTAGAGAGACCGGAGCTAAGGACTTTGGTGGTCACTGCAGACAGCAGACCCGGGGTCACTACTGACTGTCCACCTCAGATGTGGCTCTCTGTCCTCGTCCTGATGCCTCTGCTCACATCCAGGTGAATTATGTTCACAAACCTGCACATGCAAATCCATGTGTACACACTCTAGCAGGTATATTTCTCCACTGGTCATAATATAAGATGAATCTTTCCCTGAACATAAATAACTCACAAAAACAAATTTTTAATTAATAATTTGAGAGTAATTAAGAATATCAAGTTGAATTTGTGTGTGTGTGGTGCTGGGGTGCCTGGAAGCCCTTCTACCTCCGGGCTACACTCCCAGACCTATTTTATATTTTTATTTGGAAACAGGGTCTCCTAAGCCAGCGTGCGCGGCTGGCTTTGAACCTGTGCGATCCTCCTGTCTCTGCCTCCCAAGCACGGGGATGACAAGCGTGCGCCACCACACCTGGCCTCAAGTTGAATTGTAGTTTACCCAGTGATGATAACCAAGGAAGACGTTATCTCTGTGGAATTCAATATATTTCCATCTACCTGTGCAGCTGATCCTGCTGATCCAGAGGAGGCTGAGAGGGGAAATTCTGTTTCAAAGGGTCCAGGATGTTCAACTACATGTTTCCCGATTTCTTGATTTTGATACTGGGAGTAATACACTCTCTCCTCTGATTCTGCAGTTCCACAGAAGCCGCCCGTGTGACTGGTGGCTTCTAGGGCAGAAGCAGGTGGTCACCAGCCTGGAGGTGCTGCTCTCTGTCTGCTCCCCAGCCCTGGACCACTCACCTGTACAGACAGTGTCCAGGACCAAGTCATGGGAGACCCCATGTCTCTGGAGGAGGTGAGGGAACCCCTCCCCAGACCCGGCTCTGTGATGTCACACAGGGTCTTCACGGAGGCAGAGGGCCCTGAGAGTGGCCCCCAAAGAGGACCACAGGAAGGGCCTCCAAAGAGGACCAGCTCTTTCATGGGGAGGGAAGAAGTGTCCAGCAGCCTGCGGGTGGCTTGCTGTAGACTATGAACCTGGATGGGGTGGAGGGTCCAGCCTTCTCATCCTTCTGTCCTCAGGCTTTGTAGAGTGACATGGATCTGACTCCAGGTGTGTGGAGCTGAGCAGGTGACAGGCCTCACCGCCCTCCTCAGTGTCTCCGTCCTGCAGTGCTGGCCTGAGGTCCCAGCATCTGCCCCTCTCAAGCTCTCCCAGGGCGCTCAGGGCAAGCACTGGGCAGGAGGAGAGAGGCAGCTGATTTGCATGAGGACCTCCCCTCCCCCTGGGTCTGGGGAACATGAAAAGGCCCCAGGACACCAACTGCCCTGGAGGAGCCTGAGGACCCCGGTCCCTGTGACGGCCCCACCATGGCCTGGGTGACGGTTCTTCTCGGGCTCCTCGCTTATGGCTCAGGTCAGGAAGGGACGCCGTGTCCTTGGGCAGCCCACAGGAGCAGGGCGTCAGGTGACTCCGCTCTGATAACAGTAACTGTGTCTTTTTTGTTCTAGGGGTGGATTCTCAGACTGTGGCAATACAGGAGCCCTCACTGTCTGTGTCCCCAGGAGGGACGGTGACTCTCACCTGTGGCCTTGGCTCTGGGTCAGTCTCTACGGGAAACTATCCCGGCTGGCACCAGCAGACACCAGGCCGTGCTCCACACATGTTAATATACCAGACAAACAAGCGCCCCTCCGGGGTCCCTGATCGCTTCTCTGGCTCCATCCTTGGAGGCAAAGCTGCCCTCACCATCACAGGGGCGCGGACCGAGGATGACGCTGATTACTACTGTTTGCTGTATGTGGGTGGGAGTGTTCACACAGTGCTCTAAACCCATGGGGAAGTGCACCAGAAACCTCTTCATGGGTCAGAATGGCTCAGTGCTCAGAGGCAGGAAGAGGTGAGAGACGGAAAAGCTCTACACCATGATGGGAAATGAGGCTGTGTGGCCCTGGTCTACCCTGTGGCTCATGATCAGGTGTACCGTCCTGTTCTGCCAGGGGCGTCCATCTTTCTGTGTTGGTCCTCTCAACATCTGTGTCCTCTCTCCTCTCTGTGATAATGAGGAGGGGGCTCCACTGTAAAATATGGGCACCACTGGGGCACTCAGACCCCTCCCCTACCTTTAACACTCTTGATTTCAAGAGACAAACAAGATGATCTGTTCTTTGTCAGTAATTTGAGTAGAGAGGTAAATACATTATTTTAATTTGGAATGAAAGCATTACCTGTGAAATAGTAATAAAAGCAATTCCCCGTTTCATTTGAATTAGAAAATCTGTACTAACTACCTACCAGATGTTTATATACACTATAGTTTGGAAACAGACTTATTTCTTTATTTTTGTTTGTTTTTCTGATACTGGGGATCAAAGCCACTGTCATTCTACCACCAAGCTCTACACCCATTCCTTTTTATATTTTTATTGTGAAATCTGGTCTCCCTACATTTTAGATACTGGATTCAAAACTTTGATCCTTTCAATACTTGGGAGTATTTCAAGAAACACTGTCTCAGTCTCCCAAGTATTGAAATTATAACCTTGTGCAAATGTCCCTGTCTGAAAGGGACATTTATAAGAATATAAAAAATTCTTATAAATTATAAATATATGGCTGGGTGTGGTGGTGCACGCTTGTAATCCCGCGCTTGGGAGGCTCCTCTGGGGCCACCATAACAGGCCTTGGTTCACTCACCATACCTAGGAGAGGAACTGTGCCTTCTCTCCTCTGCCTGCTGCCCCCTGCAGCCTGTGCGAAGTCAGAGCTGAGGTGTCTCCTGGATTTGTGCGCCTTGTTTTCTGCAGATCCTGCAGCCAGTGAGTCATCCCCTCTGTCCTGAGCCTCAGACGGGGGTCCTCGGGCTTGGGTGTCCTCTGGAGTCATCTCCGCGCCCTCCTGCTGCTCATAGGGGGAGCAGCCCTCGAGTTCTCAGCTTACCCCTAGTGTCTGATGCATGGGAGGTCTCTAAAATATTTATTAAAGAAGAAGAGAATTCAGGAAGAAATGACTGAACCACCTAAGCTCCTGTTGGTGGTTATTATAATCCCTGCATTAATGCTATAAAGGAGGGAGGTTAACTAGGGCAGCTCTAGTTCTCAATGAATTTGCTGTATTATTCCCACCTCTTCCTACCCACTCACAATATGGTGAATGGACGACCCATCTCATTGGGGCCCTCAGCCCTGCTCCTCCTCCTGACCTCATGGTGTCCTTCCAGCCCAGGGGGTGCCTTCTTCCCAGGCGGCCTCCAGGGGACGCTGCAGATCTTCTCTGAGACTTGAGAGGCTCAGAGGTTCCACTTTGCTGCACCTGCACAGGGATCACCGGTCCATGCTCCGTGTTAGAGCAGCTGCTTCCTCCCAGGGGCAGAAGGACAGCTCACATCACCCTGGTTCCATCAAAACGGTGTAATTTAAAGGCATCCTTGAGGTTTGGTCCTGAGCTCAAGGATGGACACTCAGTGACTGTCTTCTCTGGCCAGCCTCAGTCCCCTGGACAGGACCTTGGTCTTGTCTCAGAAGGTGCTCCCTCCCAGGGCTCCATGAGGGGAAAAAACTTAGTCTTCCTGGGTCTGCAGTTTGAGCTGAGTTCACACAAAAGGCCTCAGGGAGGAGCTGGGCGATCATGATGCAGGCATTTGCATGACAGCCCCTCCTCTCTGAGCCTGGGGGAGAAAAGGCTGCCTGGGGCAGCCCAGCCCACTGTGCTCAGGGCTGTGTCCACCATGGCCTGGACTCCTCTCCTCCTCCTGCTCCTCTCTCTCTGCTCAGGTAAGAAGAGCCCTCAGCAGGTCTGGGTTCCTGGTTCCTATCAGCCACTCAGCCTCAGGATCCATTAGATCCATGGTGCTCTGCCCAGCCTCAGCTCCTGAGCCTGTCTGTGTTTGCAGGTTCCCTCTCCCAGCCTGTGCTGACGCAGCCGCCCTCCCTGTCTGCATCTCCTGGAACGTTTGCCACACTCACCTGCACCCTCAGCTCTGGCTTCTCTGTTGGTAGCTATGGCATATACTGGTACCAGCAGAAGCCAGGCAGCTCTCCCCGGTATCTTCTGAAGTACTACTCAGACTCAGATAAGCACCAGGGCTCCGGGGTCCCCAGCCGGTTCTCTGGATCCAAAGACACCTCGGCTAATGCGGGCGTTCTGCGCATCTCTGGGCTGCAGCCTGAGGACGAGGCCGATTACTACTGTTGTATATGGCACAGTAGTGCTTCTCACAGTGACACAGACAGATGGGGAAGTGGGACAGAAACCCCAGGCCACACAGCTGTTGTGGTGTTTAAAATTACTTACTTGTGATATTAAAGTCAGTTATTGTGTTTTAATTTTCAAAATTCACCTCACAAAATTCTATCTCAGTGCACACACAGGAGGAGTGCAAGGTGCTTGGTAGTCTCTCTTCCTCTTACAGTTAAACTTCTTTGTAAGTCTGCACCCAAGTCTATTTGCAGGCATCCCAACACTTAGACCATATTGGTCCTTTCGCAGAACAGAAAGAATTATTAGAGTAAATTCAACATTATTTTTTTATTTTTTATTTTTATTTTGGTGGTACTGGGGTTTCTCGAAGCCCTTCTACCTCCGGGCTACACTCCCAGACCTATTTTATATTTTTATTTGGAGACAGGGTCGGTTGAACCTGCTCGATCCTCCTGTCTCCGCCTCCCAAGCGCGGGGATTACGAGCGTGCGCCACCACGCCCGGCTGAGTCAACATTATTTTAAGTTTAGTTGGCAGTGTAGTTTTCCTTAAAATCTTTTATTGGTGCGTTGTAGTCATAGACTTAATGGAGTACAAGATGGCACAGGCACACATGCACACATCACTCAGTCAGCCCTCAACGGAATAATGCTTGAGACAACTATTAGTCTTTTTTCACGTACATATAATATGTAATAAAGCATTTTGAATTCAGTAATGGAGCCATTTTCTTACAGATAATACTCCATAGTCTGGATACACCACCACTTTTTTATTTGTTCATTGACTGTAGACCACTTGAGTCACTTCAACTTTTCTGAAACTGCATAATGTTGTTGGAGACACTGTAGGCCAGGATTTTTGTTGATTTATTTTCATTCTCTAGGGTACTTTTGTGGACACATTTTTTCCCTTTGGGTAGGTTTTTATTTTCTCTGGTAGAATCAAGGAAATGAATCTCTGTAATCATTGCTGAAATACTAGACTACATTCCAGAATGCATGATCTAGTTAACATGTCAACGACAAATGTCTGAGGGTTTCAGAGACTCTGCCTTCTTAGTCATTCCTACTGTCTTCCTTTTTTTTTTTCTGGTGGTACTGGGGTTCCTGGAAGCCCTTCTACCTTAGGGCTACACTCCCAGGCCTATTTTATATTTTTATTTGGAAACAGGGTCTCCTAAGCCAGCGCGCGCGGCTGACTTTGATCCTGCGCGATCCTCCTGTCTCCGCCTCCCAAGCGCGGGGATGACAAGTGTGCGCCACCACGCCCGCCTACTGTCTTTCTTAATGTGGATGACTTTGCTAGTCTGTAGTGAAGGGGTGACATGATATGGTTCTCAGTCATACTTTCTGAGTGACTACAGATGCTGTATCTGTTCATGTGCTAACAGTGAGCCGGCTCCCAGGCTTTCTCACTGGTGGGGTATCAACTGAGAGTGGTGCTGCCCAGTGAACAGCAGGGGGCGCTGTGGGCTGGCTCAGTCTGCACAGTGGATGCCCACAGCTGTGCGCCCACAGACTCCTCCAGGGGGAGCAGGGGTGCTGGGCTCAATGACGCAGAGACACCAGCTGTGTGCTCTCCAGGTGTGGCCCAGACCTGCCCCTCTGAGCCTCCTGCCACACTCTCCCACCACGGACCTGGCACCTTAATAAATGCATGGCAGGGGCGGGGCTGGCAGGAGGTGGGGCCACATTTGCCTCATGACCCCTCCCTGTAGAGGCAGTGGAGGGATAAGAGGGGTCTTTAGACACCCACTGCACTCTGCTCCTCAGGAGGCGGCATCCACCATGGCCTGGCCCCCCGTCCTCTTCCTCCTCTTCGCACACTGCTCAGGTAGGGACAGGCCTCACGTGTCCAGGCCCAGCAGCCTGGCTGAGTCCGCTCCCAGGGCCTCAGGTCTCCCAGGAGCCCACCTTGAGCCTGGTTGCTAGGCCATGAGTGTCTGTGTTTGCAGGGTCCCTCTCCCAGCCTGTGCTGACGCAGCCGCCCTCCCTGTCTGCATCTCCTGGAGCGTCTGCCAGACTCACCTGCACCCTGAGCAGCGGCTTCAGTGTTGGTGACTTTGGAATACGCTGGTACCAGCAGAAGCCAGGCAGCTCTCCCCGGTTTCTCCTGTACTACTACTCAAGTACCCAGTTGGGCTCCGGGGTCCCCAGCCGCTTCTCGGGATCCAAAGACATCTCAGCCAATGCAGGCGTTCTGCACATCTCTGGGCTGCAGACTGAGGACGAGGCTGATTATTACTACAACACATACCATGGCAACTCTAAGACTTACACAGCGCTCCAGGCCCATGGGGAAGTGAGACTAAAACTTCCCGCATCCTCCTGCAGGCCCGGCCACTGCAGCTCCGCCTGGACCGCGTCTAGTCAGCGGGGATCTTCTCTTATTGCTGCAGTCATTATCAAGACTTCCCAAGTTTAAGTTGGAGAAATGGCTCATCTTTTCCTTTGTATGTTAATTCAGTCCCGGGCAGCGCCTTCTTATGTGGTTCATCATTACAGACAAACATCCCTTCCCAGGACTCAGGTTCTCTAGGGCTGAGGCCTGACTCAGACACAGGTGTGGTCTGAAAGCTCTGATCTGTCCCTGGTCCAGCACGCCCCAAGCCCACTGATCAGCTCACTTGTGAGATAGCCTTCCCCAGCACTTGGAACTCCAGCCTGTCTGTAGGAACAGTCCTCCTCTCCTGATGCTCAGAAGTCAGAACTATGAGACGCCAGGGATGCTGAGCAAGCAGAGTCTCGTCCAAGCGAGAGGAGAACATGTCTGTGCTTCTCAGTGGGCACAGGGAGCCCAGCGTCGGGCTCCCTCCACACTGAGCCAGACTCCACAGTCAGAACTTTGTGTCCTCACCCCAAGAAGATCTTCTGCTCCGATCAAGATTTCAGTGAAGCGGCAGAAGCCCATGGAGCAGGGACATGTTCAGATGAATGGGCTCCATTCAACAGGATTCCTGAAGGACAGTCAGAGAAATGCAGTGTGCTAAAAAACTTGATCTCATTGGCTTGAAAATAAAGTGTTCACTATCAGAAGACAGAGAACGTGGGCGTGTCAGAGAAGTGAGAACCGCTGATCAGAGGGTGTTAAATTACAGGTAAAGAGCAAGGATCTCTGAGGGTCTGTGCACAAGTGGAGACCACAGATAACAGCAATATACATTTCTTTTTTGTGTGTGGTACTGGGGTTCCTGGAAGCCCTTCTACCTCCAGGCTACACTTCAGACCTATTTTATATTTTTGTTTGGAAACAGGGTCTCCTAAGCCAGGGCCGCTGGCTTCGAACCTGCGCGATCCTCCTGTCTCCGCCTCCCAAGCAGAGGATGACAAGCGTGTGCCTCCACGCCAGGCCAGCAATATACATTTCAAAAAGGAGGAAGAAAGGATTGAACAGAATTTACCAGGAGAAACCTTAGATGAGCAAATAAGTCAACCTACCTGAGGGGAATGGGAGCGGGGAGAGGGAAAATCCCTGATGTCCATGGCACTCGTCATAACCGTGTCAAAGTCAATCACTAAGCCAAGCACAAGTAGAGGGAGTGGAAAGAATGGGGTGGGAATTGGGGAAGGGTGAAATAAATTATGTGCGTATGTATGCCTCTACCATCTTGTACTTCTTTAAGATGTATGCCTATGCTGCACCAAAAATAAAAAATAAAAAAGATGCATGACTACAATGCACCAATAAAAAAATAAACAAGAAATGACAAGGGTTCCAGGAGTTATATTTGATAACCTGATTAACAGTTATACAAACAGGAATGAGCTGACCATTACATGGCACCCATTAATACGGGAACCTCTCATGGTTTGATGTATCAGTTACACGATGGTACACACTTGCAACCCCAGTCCTTGGGAGGCTGAGACAGGAGGATCACAAGTTTGAGACCAGGCTCACCAACACAGCAAGACCCTCGGCAGAGTAGCGAGACCCTGTTTCACACAAAGATTAAAAAGGGCTGGAGGCATAGTTTAGATAAAATAAATCAATTGTAAAAAGGAAGAGCAAAGAAGAACACAGAGAAAAGGAAAATATACTATACAGAGTGACAAATCCACCATGTGACAAAGTAATTTCTAATATTCAACTCTTTAGTTCCTCAAGACCTAGAAAATTTTTTTCTGGGGAAAGAATAATGGGTTTGTGAGCTGTATGTGCAAAAAAAAAATTAGACACTGTACAGGAAGAAGGGGATGAAGGAAGCAGCTGGCCGAGTGTCAGGATGCAGAGCTGGTGATGCAGGTCATTGCACATTTTATAGTAGAGGGCTCCTCCTGGGAGTGAAACATTAATACATCATAGTATATCAGAATCACAGCATTTAGGAATAGATGTGTAAGAATAGAGACAGTGACCTGGGAGCTGCAGGAACCAGCTGGCTCTGGACCACTGGAGGGGTGTGTGCTTGACCAGCAGGGGGCGCTGTGCGATGCTCTGCGGACTCTACACAGCTGCTCAGTAAGGACCATCACTCAGAGGAGCCCAAGCCTCTGTCCCTGATGGGAGCTCAGCAGCCATGTGCCCTCTGACCTGGCAGAGTCCCCTGAGGGAGGGCCTTGGTCTGGTCTCAGCGGGTGCTTCCTCCCAGGGAATCCTGTGAATTCCAGCCTGTCTGTAGGAACAGTCCTCCTCTCCTGATGCTCAGAAATCAGAATTAAGAGACTCCAGGGATGCTGAGCCAACAGAACAGTGGTACCCATTTCACAAGAGTGTTTAACAAGTGCTCAGAGAAACCTTTGTTAGGTTTATGCAGACATAACAATCCAAGATCCCAGTGGGGGCCGCCCTGCGGTTCACAGGTGGAGAGTTCTCACGACATCCATACTTGGTCCAAAACCAAGAGCCGCCAGGTCCCTTTACACAGGGACTGATCTCGTTCACCTGGCTCTGCCTCAGCAGGGGCCTCTTCCTAACACAACCACCCGCTGGCTTGGGTTTGAATAAGCAGGTTTTGAGGGGACACAAAGTCCTGGCTTAGGTCACCTGGGGACCTCTCCTTATGTCTCTAGGTCCCAGAACAGACTCCAGTCTCATCCAAGGATCTCCCATGACCAACTTAAATCCTTCCTTCCCACCACTTCTCCATCCAGGGCCCAACACCCTCTTAATTTAAGAAGAGATAGAAGAGGAATAGGTGCCTTAAGACTGAGGAACTTGGTTATTTCTAAGATACTCGAACCAACCCAAAAAAAACTCAAGGCTCAGCCTTTGCTCAAATGAAAGTCTAAACTGGTCATCTCTGCACAGACAGACAGTCCTTGTTTCAGGAGAGAATTTATCTAGGGTGAATGGTGGTGAGTGAGGAGGAGGACTTGGTTTGTGCACAGCGGCTGAGGGGATGGAGACTTACAGGGCCTGAAGGTCTGGGGACCAAGTGTGGTCACCTGTGGACGGAGAGTCCATGGTCAGCTCCTTGTACTGTCTCAGACATAACACTCTTTCCAAGTCATGGTGGCTCCTTGCTCTCATCCAGGTGATTTTTTCTCTTCTTATATTAAAAATATATAAATAATGGGCCAGGCATGATGACGCACGCTTGTAATCCCAGCATTCGGGAAGCTGAGACCGGAGGATTGTAGTTCGCCGACAGCCTCAGCTAATTAGTTAGCCCTGTTTCAAACATAAATAATTTTTAAAAAATAGGGCAGTGATGTAGCTTGGAGGTCAAATGCCCCTGGGTTTCATCCCCAAACCCGTGTGTGTGTGTGTGTGTGTGTGTGTGTGTGTGTGTGTATTATAATATATACTGGGATAGATATAAAAATATTGGATGCTTGAAACTTTGCACTTGGAAATATCAGATGTTGTATCCAACATGGGAAGAAAATGGCCGCTCCCCAAAAATTTAATAAAGAATTACAATGGGTCTCAGTGATTTCATTTTATTTATAAAAACACGCATTCAAACCAAAACAGGTGTGCATATGTTCACAAACAAGGCACAGTAGCCAAAATAGATAAAGGATGCAAATTCCACCAAAACTTTATGGAGAACCAGGCACAGTGGCAAACACTTGTAATCTGAGTGCTTGGGAGGATGCTACAGGAAGATCACAGGTTTGAGGACAGCCTCGCCCTGGTTCAAAACAAAAAGAAAAATAGAGCTGTGAGTGTAGCTTGGAAGCTGCTACCCTGGACTCAGGGAAAAGGAAAATTTGCCCTAATGTCATGGTGTATATTCACAAATTTATCAAAGTCAATCACTAAGCCAAAATGAGGAGGGAACGAGAGGAAGTGGAGTGGGAACTGGGATAGGGATGAATGAGAGATGTGTGCATGTGTGCCTCCACCATCTGGTACTCCATTAAGACATATGACTATAATGCACTAATAATAATGATAAATATTTAGTGCCAACACAAACGGTGATTCTTTTATGTTCATTTCACCGTATTAACTAGAAAAAACAGGCAACCGATGACACAGAAATTGAGGCTGTGGGCCCACTTCTTTCGTAAGTCTTGGTGTAGACCTTTTCCACAGGATGAGGTCAAATAACCATTCTTTCTCCCTCCTCAATTTACCTCCTTAGCACACACAAGAGAAAAGTTAATTGTGCCTGGGGCCCTTCTTTCCCATTCAACGCAAGCTTCTGATCAGTGCTCACAACCCAGTTGTATGTACTAAAGTGTCCACGACACAGCCACCATCAGGCTGTGGCCCCATCTTGGGTAAGGACACCAGGCTTTGTCCAGAGGAGGCGGGGTGTCCCTCGATTCTCAGAGCTGAGCACCCGCAGGACCAAGATGCTCCAAACTCGAGCTCACTGTCACTGAGGGTCGCTGCTGACGCTTCCATGAGACCATTAGAAGACGTTGGAGGTTAAGAGGGCGGATCACACACCTCTCATGGTGAAAGGCAAGCGGAGAGAGGAAAGCCAAGGACCCGGGTCTCCCCAGGAGCAGCAGTCATCCTCCTAGTCAGTCTCAATTCTCACGGTTTCAATGACACGTTGCCAAGCTGGAACTAAAGGTATTTAATGAAAAGAGCCAGACCCACGCCCTGCCTAGTGTTAATTTTCATGTTTTTCTGGAAAGTGTAAAGAAATCCAGCACCTTCTCACTCCAATCTGCCAGGTACAGGGCTTGGACGGGCAGTCTGTCCAGCTGTCCCTGCCGCATACCTTATTTTCTCTGCCATTCCCCGTTACTAACTTAGTAACCCTGAACGTTCGGAGCGGTACTTGGTGGCAACCCAGGGATACGTTGGATTCAGTCTTACTGAAACTATTAATGGCACCAGTGCAAAAGAGTCAGGATGCTGCTGCCAACCCACACATGACCAGGAGCAGTGCTAAGGTGTTTGCCTTCCCTGAGATGTGAACATAGAAGCTATTTTGAGAGGTGGAGGGATATTCACACTGATTTTATCACATCCTATTGCTGTATTTGTCAAGTCAATGGTAAGTTATGCTTATTAGCCTCGTGATCATAATTTACTAACTAAATATCATCATGATCGTGCAGAGGTAGGTGAAGACATAGTACAGATGGGGTTGGATACATTCTGTGAGTCCGGCATCCACTGGGGTCTGAAAGGCATTCCCCGTGAGGCATGGAGGACGCTCTACTGGTCCCTACCCGGCCTGTCACTCTCCACTGCCTCCTTGCTTGTGCCAACTCCAGAAGAAATTCAAGGTGGAAGAAATAGCCTTGGGGATAAACTGCTACGGAGGTTGCATCACTGAAATCAGCACTTGGCCAAGCTCAAGCCTCTGTAGGCTGTGAAGCAGGCTCCTGGCCAGTGACAAGGTCCCCTCTGCCTGAGAAAGGTCAGTGGACAAGAGGATGAGGGATCCAGGCTGGCCTCCATCCCGTGCACTCACACCTGAGTGTGCGTCCCGAGGCCGCAGGGGGCGCTGTGGGGCTGCCCAATGGGAGGCCAGCCTCCTGTCCTGCGGGGCAGCCTGCTGCTCAGAGTCCCCTGGAAAGAGCCTGCTGCTGACTCTAGGCCCTGGGAGGCTCCCCTTGGGTTTCTCCCTCCTCAAGCAGGGAGGACTCAGCGCTCAGGGTGGGGCCCGTCCCAGGGGAGGGGCACGATTTGCATGGGAACACTTCAGTGTGCAAGCTGGTACAAGAGACGTGCATGGGCAGCTCTGGTGCGGCTGGGGGTCCTCAGGAAGAGGAGCCCTGCTGGAACCTCCACCATGGCCTGGACCCCTCTGCTCCTCACCCTCTTCACTGTCTGCTCAGGTGACTGGCTGTGTGAGGCAGTGGGGTGAAGGGGACACCTGGGGTTGATTCTTCCCTTATATTTCAGGAGCATGGTACAGGCAGTAATCCCAGGCTCTCCCCTCTGTCTCTATCTCTCTGTTCCAGAGTCCTGGGCTCAGTCTGTTCTGACACAGGAAGCCTCGGTGTCAGGGTCTGTGGGGCAGAAGGTCACCCTTTCCTGCACTGGAAACAGTTACAACGTGGAAAGCTACACTGTAGGCTGGTACCAACAGATTCCTGGTGCCGCCCCCAAAACAGTGATGCTTGGTAGTGCCCGGCCCTCGGGGGTCCCTGAACGCTTCTCTGGCTCCAATTCCGGCGACACAGAACTCCTGAGTATCACGGGCCTCCAGCCTGAGGACGAAGCTCTTTATTACTGTGCATCATGGGACACGAACATCAAAGGTTACACAGCGCTTCAGATGAACAGGGAACTGAGACACAAACCTCCATGGTCTAAGGCGACAATGACTCCTACCAAGCTGCACGCTTAAGCACGATTAAGATGGAAACTTACATACACACTTTATTTTATTTTTAGCAGAATTGTGGGATTGAACCCAGGACCTCATGCATGACAGCAAGCAAATTACCACTGAGCTACTCAAGAAGGTTTAAGTTTTATGTACATTCGACCAAAGATGAATCTGAAATATATTCAAATGTGCCCTCACCTGCCACCATTTCCTTCCCTAACAATCTGTCTCCAGATCAAACCCAGCGAGGGACACACAGTTTCAACTGAGACTCACCATTCAGGGTGAGTTGTGTTTGAGGAGAGCAGGACCAGCCTCTGGCTCTCAAGACTTGACCCTCCCAGGCTGAGCGAACATTTCCTTCCACCACCAGAGGGCAGTATGGCCCAGTGGCCAGAGCCTGAGGGACTCTGGGAAATGGCCCCATAGGACCTGGGCAGGACGTGCAGCTGTGCTGAAATCTTAGCTCGCTCTGAGAAGCTTGTTTCTTCCTCTGCGTTACCAGATGCTAATTCTCCCTCTCACTTTCAAATCCTTCCACTTGCCGGGCGTGGTGGCGCACGCTTGTAATCCCCGCGCTTGGGAGGCGGAGACAGGAGGATCGCGCAGGTTCGAAGCCAGCCGCACGCGCTGGCTTAGGAGACCCTGTTTCTAAATAAAAATATAAAAATAGGTCTGGGAGTGTAGCCCAGAGGTAGAAGGGCTTCCAGCAACCCCAGTACCACCAAAAAAACAAAACAAACAAACAAAAAAAAAACAAATCCTTCCACCTGGTGCTACACATTTACCTGAACCCTGAGGACTCTCCCTTCTGAGCCAATACATGATATTTCACATCCCTCAGGTACCACTCAATGTCGCCGCCCGGGACGGCAGCCAGGGAGATGCCCCTGACCCCCACCAGGGTCCCTGTGCAGCCCCCTGACATCCTCATGTGGACCGGCCTCCACCCTCACCTGCCCTCACCTGGCTGCCAGGTGAGCAGATGGTGATGTCACACCCAATGGACCACACCCCCAAGGACCCAGTCCTTGTGAAAAAGCCATAGTTTATTCATCTTAAAAGACTAGGTCTGGCTAAAGCTCATGCATCTCCACTGGCCCAAATGTCCTCAGGGGTCAGGGTGGTGGTGGAGGAGGGCTGGTCTGTTGTCACCGTGTACATTATGTCACTTTGGTCTTTCCTAGTTTGTCTTCATTCAGGCTACATCTTTGTACAAATAGGATATTTCTAAATCACAGAAATCTAAATTAAAATTAAAACACGAGGAGTTAGAGGAGAGATTTGTGGAAGGGTGTGTGCAGTGATGCTTCTGTCATCTTTTACCCCATTAAGATGTATGATTACAATGCACCAGTCAAAATAATTAAATAAATAAATAAAATGAATAAATGAATAAAATGTCTGTATCAAAAGAAAATAGTAAAAGCCAGGAATTGAACATGGAGAGCCATGGAAAGCAGCTGGTCTCTCAAGTCTCGGGGGCCCTGGGGAGCTGTGTGACCTCCAGTGAGCGGGAGGAGAGGTCTACCGCCCCGTGGTCTCCACACAGCTGCTCAGAAAGAACCGTCCATTAACAGAGCTCTGAGCAGGGCCTCTGTGGCCTTAGACAGGAACAAAGTGGCTAGTCCTTCCTGGCCTGGCAGAGTCCCCGAGTGCTGACCTTAATCGTGTTGTGAGAGCTACTTCCTCCCTGGGCTTGACGGAGGGGTTAAGCAAACACCCCTCCACCCATTTCTGCAGTGTGCGCTAAGCTCCAGCACCTGAACGCAGGGAGGAGCTGGGTCATCCTGATGGACACACATTTGCATGGACAGCCCCTCCTCTGCAGAAGGTGAAGAAGAAAAGGGGACCAGGGCAGACAGCCCCACTGTGGGCTGAGGGCTGTGTCCACCATGGCCTGGACTCCTCTCCTCCTCCTGCTCCTCTCTCTCTGCTCAGGTGAGGACAATTCACAGAGACTGTCCAGCTTCCCGGCCAGATTCCCTCTGGTACTAACTTCCACCTGCTTACATCTGGTCTCCTCCCCAGCACCAGTGTTCACCTTTCTTGGCAGGCTCCCTCTCCCAGCCTGTGCTGACGCAGCCGCCCTCCCTCTCAGCATCTCCTGGAGCATCTGCCAGACTCACCTGCACCCTGAGCAGCGGCTTCTGCGTATTCTGGTACCAGCAGAAGCCAGGCAGCTCTCCCCGGCATCTCCTGAACTACCACTCAGACTCACATAAGGACCAGGCATCCGGGGTCCCCGGCCGTTTCTCTGGATCCAAAGATGCCTCGGCCAACGCGGGGCTTTTGCTCCTCTCTGGGCTGCAGCCTGAGGATGAGGCCGATCATTACTGTGGAACAATGCAGTGTTATTCCTCTTCTCACAGCGGTAGAAGCAGCTTCACTTACAGTGTTTCAGAGAATGAGGAGTTAAGACAAAGCCCTGGTGTCCAGACCTCTGCTCCGAGCATCTGCTTAGTGAGAAGCGTTAGTGCGGAAACTTGACTAGCAGACTCCTCTACAGAAAGACACGTCCATGAACAGGAGACACAACACGTGTTATGCCTGCATCCTGCGGCTCAATATTGCATCTCAGGAAGGCACAGGCGAATGAGGAGGAAGAGCCTCGGGTGCATCCCTGTGGTCACTGAGCAGAGAAAGAAAAGGGGATAATAGTGTTAACAAACGGAAATATTGATGAGGCCGCCATGTTCCTACAAAAAGCAATTTCATCCTATTTCATAATATATGGAACTTGCATTACTAGGGACATCTCCATCCCTGACAGAGTGGCCCTCAGCCTGCTCACAGACACTCTCCCCTCTCTCTATGGCTGTAGCCCGTAGGCACTGAGCCAGCAGTTCCACAGCTCCATACTTTTATATTTGTGTACCTTCAACTCGTAGGTCCTGCATGTGGTCAGCTGAATCTGCGACATCCATGTTGTCCTGAGCCCTGGTCTCAAGGTCACTCACCAGGGTCGGGTGCGAGTGTGTTGCTGCCTGGAACCAGCATCCCCCAGGAGAAAAGACAAAACCAAGATGGGTGATCACTCAGTCTCCTGGGTTCTGGAAGAATCCCGCATTGTGTTCTAGAGACCTGGTCTCCTGAGCAACCCAGATCTGTGGCGCGATCCTTACCTTCCTTTCATGGAATGACAGCATGGTCTCATGTGTGAAGACAGCTCAGCCATCCTCTCCTCCTGCCCATTGCTCCCTATCACCGAGTGTGACACCATCGTACAGTCCTGCCGTTCATTAGCACTGAGGGTCTGGTGGTTTCTAAGCTTTTGCATATATCAAAAGGCCTTCTCACCGGGCGTGGTGGCGCATGCTTGTAATCCCCGCTTGAGAGGCAAAGACAGGAGGATGGCTCAGGTTCAAAGTCAGCCTCGCTGGCTTAAGAGACCCTGTTTCCAAATAAATATATATATATATATAAAAATATATAAAAATATATATAAAATAGGTCTGGGAATGTAGCCCAGAGGTAGAAGGGTTTCCAGGAACCCAGTACCACCAAAAAAAAAAAAAAAAAAACAACTTTCTCAGTTCAGCCACTGAGAAATGCAAGCACTCATCCTGGCTGTCTCTGCACAGGCAGGCAGAGCTTGCTTGTAGGACAGAATCTCTTCTAAATAAATGGTAATAAGGAGGAGGATTGGGTTTGTGCACAGCTGCTGGATGATGGTGACTTAGAGATACCAGGAGCTGGTGACCCTCAGGGCAGCTACCTGCAGACAGCGGAATCCAGGGTCAGCCCCGTGGACCTTCCTGCTCACATGCGAAGCTCTTTCCTGACCCTGTGGCCCCTCCTCTCACCCAGGTGAACTGTTTCCACACACTGCATATGCAAGCCCATGTGTGCATAATCTACCAGCTACTTTAGACTATGCCCATGACACACTTTCATATTCTTTGTGTGTGACCCGAATCGACCTCCTGAGACATAAATATGGGAAAGAAAATGAAAATGTTAATAATGTATTAGAAATTTAGAAATGACTACCAAATTGTATTTTAGTTTGCACATATTTTAAAAGAAAATCTTGTGTCACAATGAAAGTCAAAACCTTTTATCAATAAACTTCCAGAACACTGCCGTCTATTCTTGCAGCTGATCCTGTTGACCCAGAAGAGGCTGGGGCGGGGGGTGGGGGGGCTTACAAAGGTTCAGGATGCTCAGACTGCTATGTTCTGAATGTTCTCTTAGTTTTATTTCTAATGAGGAAGCACATTTTTCTTATTTTTCATGTTGAAAGAAATAGACCTTATCCTGTGACTCTGCGGTTCCAAAGACGCTGCCCGTCTGACTGGTGGCTTCTAGGGCAGAGGCAGGTGGTGGCCAGCCTGGAGGTGCCGCTCTCTGTCTGCTCCCAGCCCTGGACCACTCACCTGTGCAGACAGTGTCCAGGAGCCAGTGGGAGACCCCATGTCTCTGGAGGAGGTGTGGGAGCCCCTACCCCAGGCCCAGCTCTGATGTCACAGAGGGTCTTTACTGGGAAAAAGGGGTCTGCAGTGACCCCCAAAGAGGGCCTTGCTCATTTCATGGAGAGGGAGGACTGTCCAGCAGAGAGACTGTGGGTGGTTTACTGGATTCATGGGCAGCGTGGCCTGTGTGAGCCCTGCAGCTGAAAACCCTGGGTTTCATTGTCCTCCCTTCATTATAAAATATGGACATTAAATTAGCTAAAATTTGAAGACCCGAAAGCAAACCTATTTATATGGGTTTGGTTGGAATGTCTTAGCTTGCCATAGCTGGAGCACGTTGAAGGCACGTATGCTCTAAATGGCACTCAGAGGATCTACGTGAGTTTTATAGCATTCACTCTGAGGCACCAACGTTTAAAATTGTCTTCATGTTATATCTGTATATCACTTAGATGGGCACTGTGTAAGTAAGACACTACAGTGAGTGCAATCCAGGGCTAAGACCATCCATGTGCAGACAGAATACTTCACCTGCACAGACAGAAACCCCCTGGGCTCCCTCATCTGTGGACCTAGAGGTGCTGTGTGTCCTGTGACCAGCAGGGGGTGCTGTGGGACCGCCCTGGGATTTCTACACAGCTGCCAAGTTGGGACCATTCACTCAAAGGAGCCCTTGGGGTTGCGCCCTGAGCTCACTGGTGGGCACTCAGTGACTGTCCTCTCTGCCCTGCTGAGTCCACTGGGCAGGGACCACTGTTAGGACTGAGCAGGTGCTCCATTCCAGAGCTCTGCCAAGGGGAAAGCAAACCTCCATCCTCCTGGGTCTGCAGCTCCAAGCTCAGGGAGGGGCTGTGTCATCATGATACACACATTTGCATGGACAGCCCCTCCTCTCTGAGCCTGGGGGAGAAAAGGCTGCCTGGGGCAGCCCAGCCCACTGTGCTCAGGGCTGTGTCCACCATGGCCTGGACTCCTCTCCTCCTCCTGCTCCTCTCTCTCTGCTCAGGTAAGAAGAGTCCTCAGCAGGTCTGGGTTCCTGGTTCCTATCAGCCACTCAGTCTCAGGATCCATGAGAGATGGTGCTCTGCCCAGCCTCAGCTCCTGAGCCTGTCTATGTTTGCAGGTTCCCTCTCCCAGCCTGTGCTGACGCAGCCGCCCTCCCTGTCTGCATCTCCTGGAGCGTCTGCCAGACTCACCTGCACCCTGAAGAGTGGCCTTAGTCTAGATGACTACTACATATACTGGTACCAGCAGAAGCCAGGCAGCTCTCCCCGGTATCTTCTGAACTACTACTCAGACTCAGATAAGGGTCAGGGCTCCGGGGTCCCCAGCCGCTTCTCTGGATCTAAAGACACCTCGGCCAATGCGGGCATTCTGCGCATCTCTGGGCTGCAGCCTGAGGACGAGGCTGATTATTATTGCTGTATAGGGCACAATGGTGCTTCTCACAATGACACAGACAGATGGGGAACTGGAACAGAAACCCCAGGCCCCGCAGGGCTCATGTTGTTAAAATACAGTTGCTTGTGGTATTATTATTATTTTTAAAAACTCGCCTCAAGAAGTTCTAGCTCAGACTTCTGCTAAATAAAGACATAAAAACAAAGTTCTCAAAAAACATCACAATTACCCAGAGTCTCAGCAGAATCACCACCGCTCCCAAACCATTGTGCTTGAAGTCAGATGGAACCCAGTGGATAACTCACAATAAAAACTTGTGTCCAGTTCCAAGAAACCAGAACTTCTTGTCCTTCTCTCAGGACCTGAAGCGATGTGAAAACCAGCGCCTCCCCCAGGACATTCAGGGAATTGCAACACCAACCATCAAATGAATGACCAGGTTATAGCTGCACAGCTCACACTGCCCCAATTATGAAACCAGCCAGGTGTCTCTCAACAGATAAACAGATAAAGATCATGTGGTGTATACATGAAGTGGATTCCATTCATCCATTAAACGAACAAAAATATTGAATTGGTTAAAAAATGGATAGAACCAGAAAATATCTGCCATATAAGATCAGCCAGTCTCAATGGTCAAGGGTAGCATGCATTCTCTCTTATGTGGATGCTACGGAGAAAATAGAAAATGCAAAGACTTTAAATACCATGGAGAGAGCCCTGCGGAGGAGGGCCAAGCGCTGGTTTTCTCTATGCTGCTCCATCTATGATGTGCTTATCAACACAGCCAGAGGATGCACCACCCTTGCACACAGCTGAGCCCGTCGGAGAGAGGGGCTCAGCCAGAGGCCGGCCAAACACCTGAGAAGGGAACGCGGAAGGGCGGGAAGGTCGTGGGTGGTGGTTTGATCTCTGGCATCATCAACCCAGGGCTCCAGAGTTCACCTGCAAGACAGAGCTGTGTGTATAAAGGTAGACGTAGACGCAGGAAGAAGGCCCTGCACTCTCTCCTCCGTTGAAACTGCAGATCTGTTCAAGGGTGAACAAGGATGTTCTGCTGAAGGACAAGGCAGAGCTGTAAAGTAAGAGGGTTGACGTTGTGTCCGACACTCACAGGGCCTTCGTAAGGGCCCAGAGATGCAAAGCTCCTGTGCAGTTAAGGAAATCTCAGCCCGGCAATTAGCTAACGACTGAGGTCACCGGACACTGACATCAGCAGACACAGCTGCGAAGAATTCAGATTTCAGAATCAGCCCAGAAAACCATGAAACGAGAAAACGTCCAAAACAACCACAACAGAAAAAGCAGTAACAACAACACTAAAACTCTTAGAGAAGGGACCGCATTCTTCAGGACCATCATGTTATATATACTACTGAAAATCTTCAGTTCTCAGAGGAAAAGTCTAGGGGAAGCGCAGGAAAGTGCTTCTTGTCTACAAGGAACCAAATCAGAACCAGCCAAGACGCCCATCAGCGGATGAATGGATCACAGAACGATGGAATACGGACACGGCGCCATTTTCCTCAGCCAATAAGAACAGCAAGGAAGTGGATGGAACTGGAGACCATTATGCTAAGTGAGACTAGTCAATCACAAAAGAAATCAGATGCTCCTCCTACTGTGCAAAGGTAGGGAGAGAGAGGGCCATAGGAGGAACTCCAGATGAAGAAGGAGAGACCACAGGTAAGCAGAGAAGGCGACCTGACAGAGGGCATGGGAGGAGGGCAGAGAAAACTCCCTAATGCACATGACATACAATCACAGACACATCAAAGTCAACCACTAAGCCAGACAAGAGAAGGGGGATGGAGTGGGAGTCAGGGAAGGCCTAATTGAGTGATCTGAACTCTGTGCCTCTACCGTCTTGTATCCCATTAAGATGTGTGACTACAATGCACCAAAAATAAAATAAAATGCAAACAAAAAGGCAAAGCTAAAAAACAAAACAGAACAAAAAATCAATTCATAGAAACTGTCTCCCAGAAAGCACAGGCATTGGAAATTTGACAAGAACATATAATCAGCTACTGTTTTTGTTTTGTTAATGTTAATGGAGATTAAATCCGGACACTGTACCTTGAGCTATGAGCTAGCTCTTTTATTTTTATTTCAAAACACGATCTCACTACGTTATCATAAGCTGGCATCAAACCCACAATCCCTCTGTCTCAGTCTCCAAACTACTGGGTTTACAGGAGTGCACAAGAGTGTTTGGCTTTGCAATCAGCTATTTTTGTAAATATTTTAAAAGAAGTGAACATAATCATGTCAGTTACACTATAGAAAACGATGGAAAGAAGGTCTCATCAAATAGAGAATATTAAAACAGGTGTAAACAACACTCATTGGTACCAAGGTCAACAGATGTTCCCTTTTCTGAAGGAAAATGAAATAAAGACTTTAAAAATATGCATAGCCTGAGAGACCATCATGATACCATCAAGTGTTTATTCACACACAAAATGGTAGTTTGAAAAGGTGGGTGTGGCTGGGGGGGTGGAGCCCTGTAATCACAGTACTTAGGAGGCTGAGACAGGAGGATGACAGGTCCAACCAAGGTCGGCCTCAAAAACTTAGTGAGACCCCAGTCACTGAGAAAAACTCTAAAATAAAAACTCTAAAAATAAAATAGATGATAAAGGGTGAGGGATTTTTTTGAATGTATAACGTATCTGGGTTCAATTCCAAACATCAAATAAAGGGGAAAAAAAGTAATGTTCTCCTCCATGTGGTAGGAGTGCAAATTAAACATTGAAAATATTTGCTGGTCGTGGTGGCACACGCTTGTAATCTCTGCGCTTGGGAAGCGGTGACAGGAGGATCGCGCAGGTTCAAAGCCGGCCGCGCTGGCAGAAGAGACCCAGCTTCCAAATAAAATATAAAAAATAAGTCTGGGAGTGTAGCCCAGAGGTAGAAGGGTTTCCAGGAACCCCAGTACCACCAAAATAAATAAATACATACATAAATAAATAAATAAATAAATAAATACGATGGTTCCATGTTTCTAGTTTTAAGTTCTCTTTATGTGTTCTGGGTGAACATTATAAGATAAAATTGGAAAAGAATGAAATCAAATGCAGACCTTGGTTTTCCTAGTGAATTTCCTTCTGCATCATGGGAGGCAGCCACCTGTGCGGGGTGCGGCCGCCATGTCACAGGGTGTGTGTGGACACCAGGGGACACTCGGGGCCGGCCCTGAGGGGTCTTGAGGTGATCAGAGCTGGGATGTGTCCCCTGGCCCTGCTCAGTGTCCACTGCTCAGAGGAGTCACAGCTGTGACCTCCTCAATCACTCTGCTGACAAAACCCCAGTCTTGTTCAAGCCCCTGATGTCCTCAGGCAGAGAGGCCTGGGCAGGACCCAGGGTGCAATCAGAAAACCGTGATGAACCTCATTTGCATGAATGGACCTTCCCCCTCTGAGGGTATGAAGAGGGCAGGGGGAGGCTTGGGGAGCTCTGCTCAGCTGTGGGCACAGCAGGCAGGACTCAGGATGGCCTGCAGCATGGCCTGGTCCTCTCTCCTCCTCTCCCTCCTCGCTCACTGCACAGGTGACTGGACACAGAAGAGAAGGGCCTGGGAACCTCTAATGGGGCCCTGCTTTCACCTCTTGTCTCTAGACCCCAAATGACCCTCCCCATGTCTCTCCCACTTCCAGGGTCCTGGGCCCAGTCTGTGCTGAATCAACCACCCTCGGTGTCTGGGGCCCCAGGACAGAGGGTCACCATCTCCTGCAGTGGAAGCAGCAGCAACATCGGGTATGGCTATGCTGTGCACTGGTACCAACAGCTCACAGGAACATCCCCAAAACTCCTCATCTATGATAATAGCATTCGACCCTCAGGGGTCCCTGATCGCTTCTCTGGCTCCAAGTCTGGCAACTCAGGCTCCCTGAGCATCACTGGGCTGCGGCCTGAGGATGAGGCCGTGTATCACTGTCAGTCCTATGATAGCAACCTCGGTGCTCGCACAGTGCTCCAGGCCCATGGGGAAGTGCGACAAGAACCTCTTCCCCTTCTGCCAGGAAAGTAACCCCCAGGAGCCCCTGCTCAGGCCTGGCCTGGTGTTGCCGACTAATCTCAGTTGGGTCCTTATTGTCAGCTCCCGGTCAAATCCTCAGAAAGATGGGGCAAAAGGCAGGTGATGTCCTGCAGAAACCTCTCTGCAGCAATTCCTTCCCCTCTATGAATTCCCTAAGTTTTTGGGTACGACGTTTGGGAAGGAATTTGAGGTGGACAAAGGCTTCTTGAACCAATGACACTTTATTACAAAAACTCCAAGAAATTTATACCCTTCACCAGTAAGGTTAATAATAAGAGAAAAGGGGGGTGAATGCAATCACTGTGAAATGATAATGAATGACATGTAAACAAAGGTAATAAAACTAGTCCTTCAGCTGGCTGTTGATCTTCGAGAGAGATTGACTTCTGACTCCTGATTCTTTTCCAAGGTCTTTGCAGATAAGCAGTCCCAGGGGGCCACTTCCCAAAATAAACAAGCATGGCCAAGGCTTGGCGGTTTTTCGGGGAATCTTCTTTAACTTTCCTGGAACTTTCCATCTTTTGGGCTCAGTTCATATAGCAAGTGTGGGGAGATGTGGTGATTCAGGTGGATGTGATAGAGTTTTTCCAGGTGTTGGCATCTTATCTTCTTAATCTGAAAGCTTAAGCATACTCACAACACAGTTTTGCAGACAAAATACCACAAACAACACCACAAAGTTCTTGGTTTTAATTGTCCTTAACTGCTGAACACTCTTCTTTAGACAATAAGCCTATTAAAAGTCTAACCATCTTTAATAATCCATTTCTCTGTCACAAACCCTCTGCAACTTGCTTCTAACTTTCTAATTCCTTCCTTTCCCAGTTGGGACTTTCTTATGATAAGCTCTTCTTCATGCAAAAATGCTTTTCTTACTCTTACGGTATTTCCTTTCCTTCATACATATATATTTAGAACGTCTGTCCTTTATTTAGTCATATTCATTAACCATGCGATCAGCCTCTCTGTCTTCAGGAATATTTACACTGGGCGTAAAAGTCACCAATCTTTCTCCTTGAGTCTATTGTATTTGGGCAACTAAGTTGTTTATCAACTAAATTGCTTCGAAGTCACACACAAAATTTTATCTTCTCTGTCTCTAGGCAGGATCTCAAGGGTAAACAAAGTTTCCTTAAACTGAACTACCTTACCTGAGTTAATAGCTTAACCTAAGTTAGTGATAGTGAGGGTCAGAGACCCTTTGTAATTGCTGCAGCTGGAATGCTTATCACAGCATCTGAGTTCTGGCCAGTTTTTATTATTATTGAGCAGAGCCAAGGACGTTTATTTCCACGGACTCAATTTCTGATCTCACATCATCAGAGCAATTCGTGTAGAGAGTTAAAAGAATACCAAGAGAATAATAGTTATGAAGGATATCTAAAAGTGGGGGATATTTTTTGCCAGAGATGATACCTCTTTCTCGGGGCTTTCTGCCGATAACTATGTGGAGTGGCGTCTTCAACACATAGATGCCGAGGCAGCAGGATGTCTTGGCAGCCTGGGGTTTCTGCAGCTGCCACCATGGGCCCAGCTGCATCTAAAGGCACTGCCTGCCGGTGAGGAGCCAACTCCTCTAATCCTAGAAGAAGGTCTCTGTACACACAGTCCTGCTGCTTCAGAGCCTGTGACTGTTGCCCTCAAGTTCAGGTGCTGAGACCGCCGGCCCACGGAGGGCATCTCAGGCTGGACCTCTGATGGGAACCCTGGGTCTCCATCATGCATTTCTCCCTGAGTTCAGAGCTGTGTCACCCTCCCCACGGTCCCTCTTGGCAACAGTGTGGATCTCCATGCACGTGGTGCTGCCAACGACGCGCCCAAGCTCGGGGACCAGAGTATTTCTGACGGACTTAGTCATGGAGACCTGGTTGATCATCGACAGGCCTGACGTCAGTCTCCACAACACTGGCAACGCCAACAAGAATGCACTAAAAACACAACCACTTCAAGTCTTAAGCATTGTCATTCTGTTTTTAATTTTCTATGGTAAATTAATAAAGCAATAGTCATTTAAGGCAGCTGTGCATCCAACAAGAGGCTCAAAATAATGACTTTACCAGTCACTTGGCCATGGAAACATTTTCTCATATTCCTTCGAAACATATAACATGAAGACCAGGGGACACTAAACCAGAAGGACAGACACTTTGGGAGGATCTTAACAATACCACAGAAATACATTTAAGTAGTTATGAGGTAATCAGACTCTAGTAATGAGTGGAAGACCATCTGGGAAATGCAGTGTCCATATCCCCAGTCAATCAACGGCTGCCTGTTAAATGGCCGCTTGTGCCTTGACACCAGGAGGCCTGCAGGGGGCGCTGTGGGTCTTGTCAGAGGATGGGGAGCAGCTCAGTGGGTCAACTCACTGGACCATATCCAGTTGCTCACTGGTCCACGGACAGTGCTAAGGCGGCTGCCTGCTCCCACAGCCAGAACCCAGCACACAGCTGCACCAGGTCTTCCCTGACACTGTGACTGCCCCAGGACTTTCAACCAGGTGGAGAAATGGGCTCGTGTCTGCATAATTCCCCCCACAAAGACACCAGCTCTGTGCACGTTGCTCAATGGCAAAAAAAGGGCCACTAGGAAGACCGACCCAGCTCTGAGAGGTCCACCCCGTGGCCTGGGCGCTTCTCCCTCTCCTCTTCCTTCTCACGGCAGAGTTCCGGCCATGGCAGGCACCCTCTGCCTTCCTCCTGCATTTCTATCTAACGTGTTTCTGGCTTGGGTTTCGGGGTCTAGTTCTCGGGCAGTGGTGTCTCGGGCGCCCTCGCTGATGGTGTCCCCAGGACAACAGTCCTCCTCCACTGTGGCTCCACTGGAGGAGTCGCCAATGATCACTATCTGTACTGTGTCCAGCAGAAGCCTGGACAATCCACAGGACACTGTTTTTTAAGAAAAACAACAGAAGCTTCTAGTCATCTTCCTAGTTTTCAGGTCCGTCCTTGGGAGCAAAGATGGCCTGACCCTCTAGGGGGCACACACTGAGGACCAGGTTGAGGGCTCCTCTGTGCCCAGTACAGCGGTGCCTGGTGCAGTGAGAGATGTCCACTCAGTGTCCACTCAGTAGATGCCAGCAATTGGACCTGAACATTAGACAGAATTCTGTGAATGTTTTGACTTTAAAATAGATAGGGCCCTTGAATTAAGCATGTTAGTAGTCCTGCTGGCTCTATAGAATGACACCACAAAATTTTTTATCTCTCTCTTTCTTTTTTATTTGTGTGTTATACTTAGTAGTGAACCCAGAAGTCTTTTATCACTGAGTTACATCCAGAAACCTTTTCTTGCTTTTAATTAGGAAACAAGTTCTTGCTGAGTTACTGAAGCTTGCCTCCGAGCTGTGTTCCACCTGACTCAGTCTCCCAAGTATCGGGATGGCAGGTGTCATTCTGTCCACATTCTGACTACTGCCATTCTGTTTTTAATTTTCTAGAGTAAATTAATAAAACCATTATCATTTAAGGCTGCTTTCCAGCAAAAACCTGAACAAGCCCCAGGAGATTGATTTATAACAGAAACCACGTTTGCTTCCTGTCACCTTCCGGGTTCTTAGGCTCCGTCCTTGGGGGCAAAGATGGCCTGACCCTCTCAGGGGCACAGACTGAACCGAGTTGAGGCTCCTCTCTGCCCAGGACAGTGGTGCCTGGTGCAGGGAGAGACGTCGACAGGATCCAGGACCAAACACGCAGGCGCCTGAGCCTGCTCACAACTATGGTCACGCAGCATGGGCGTCCATGATAAGACGGGAGCTTCCCAGCAGCCTCCAGTGGACTCTCCATGGAGAGGAAGGAGGCAGGAGGGAGGCTGCTGGCTCCTGTTGTGGTCTGAGTCCTAAAATGAAATAAACTCAATTAACATACATTCCTAAAATATTGTAACGGTTGCTTCCTATCGGGCTGAGTCAAGACACTTCTTCAGAAGGGAGCGTTTCTGGGGAGGACAAGTTGCAATTAAGAGAAGGAAAAGCACATTCTGTTGCATATTACTGAATTTTATCTTCTTCTGTTTAAATTTAATACAACACAGTGCATTGCAAAATATCTAAAGTATTAATTATTATAAAAATCTTTGTTCTTAGCTACAATTTCCTTTTTACCCACCTAGTGTGATGAAGTTACTTACATCATTCTAAGACTAAGACACCTGTTCAATCCATTTTTCTTACTTAATGGACCCTTGTTAATTTGTTTTGGAGGGACCTGGGGTGAAGGCAAAGGGGCATCCTAACTCTGAGGAAAACCACATTTTTTTGGGAAACAGGCTCTCACTATGTTGCTAAGGGTCTTGGTAGGTTTCAGAGGCTGTCCTCAAACCTGTGAACCTCGTGTCTCAGCCTCCCCAGTGCTGGGATTACAGGCCTGTGTCAGTGTTTGGTTAATGAAACCTTCATAACACTTAAACAACAGGTCATTCGCTCAGATAAATTCTGCTACGTGCCCTAGACCTGAACCTTGTCCTGGACCACCCTACCGTTTTATGACAATTATTTTATTCACTGTGCTATTGATTCCTGGAGAGTTTCATATTCGTTCAAAGTTTTTGGAAACACTCCTAACTTTTGCTTTAGTAATAAAGGGCTGAACCCAGTGACGAGCACATAAGCACATCAACCAATCTGCATAAAATCACAGGGAAAATGTGATAAAACTATAGAAATAGGCCCTTGGAAGAGAGAAAGGAGGGTTTCTGTGGGAACACCAAGTGGTCTCACAGATGACGAAGTCCCAACGTACCCCAAGTTTAGGGAAGGTGGCAGAGAGAGGGTGTCTCTGCACCCCGGGGTGAGCTCAGCGTCAGGAACTCCCAGGTCCTGACCACAGGCAAATGAGCATCACCACGTCCACACTTCCTGTCTACACTCCCCACTAAGGGGTCCACGGGGAGCCACGGTGGCTCCTATTTGCATGGCCTCCCCCTTCTGTAGTCCAGTAGTGAGGGGATAAGAGAGGCCTGGGGCAGCCGCTCTGGGTGTGGACACGGAGGGTGAGCTCACCATGGCCGGGGCCCCTCTTCTCCTCCTGTTCTTCTGGCACTTCTCAGGTAGAGGCGGCCCTCACGTATCCAGGACCGGCGTTCAGCCCGAGCCTGTGCCCTCTGGTCCCATCTCCCCCCAGCTCTAACTCTGTCCCTGATGCTCATCATGACTGTCTGTGTTTGCAGGTTCCCTCTCCCAGCCTGTGCTGACGCAGCCGCCCTCCCTCTCAGCATCTCCTGGAGCAGCTGCCAGACTCACCTGCACCCTGAGCTCTGGTTTTGTTGTTTCTGGATACCACATATCCTGGTTCCAGCAGAAGGAAGGGAGCCCTCCCCGATTTCTTCTGCGATACTACTCAGACTCAGATAAGCACCAGGGCTCCGGGGTCCCCAGCCGCTTCTCTGGATCCAAAGACACCTCGGCCAATGCGGGCGTTCTGCACATCGCTGGGCTACAGCCTGAGGACGAGGCCGATTACTACTGCAACACATGGCATGGAAACTCTAACACTTACACAGCGCTCCAGACCCACGGGGAAGTGAGACCAAAACCTCCACTGCATCTCTCTCCCTGTGATCTCATAGGATTAAAAACAGAGTGGTCATTCTCAGAGGACAGAGAGCGTGGGAGAGTCAGGGGAATGGGGAAGGCTGATCAAAGGATACTAAATTACAGATAGGGAACAGCAAAGTTCTTTGGTGTACTCTGCACAATATAGAGACCACAGGTAATATCAATATATATTACAAAAAGCTAGAGGATTTAGCATGTCTTTACCATTAAAAATGGGAAAAAGTTCAAGGACTTACATTTGATTACCTTGATTAACAGTTATACAAATGTGCCTGTGTCCAGCATTACATTAATATGTGGACCTTCTGGTTTGATGTCTCATTCCCATGATGGTGACACCTGCGATCCCAGGGCTTGTGAGATGAGACAGGGGGATCGCAGGCTGGAGACCAGCCTCAGCAACACAGCAAGACCCTCAGAAACTTAGTGAGACCCTGGCTCACACAAACAATCAAAAGGCCTGGAGATGTAGGTTGGAGGTAGAATGCCCCTGGTTGCAGTTGTCAGTCCCAAAAATAAATGAATTTGTAAAAAAGAAGATAAAAGAAGAAGAATGAGAAAGGGAGAAATATTCATACAGAGCTACGAATCCACCATGTGATCAAAGTAATTTCTCATAGTCAACTCTTCAATTCCTCAAGACCCTATAAGAAAACTCCTGAGGAAAGAATGATGGGTTGGTGAGCTCTTGTACTGAGAAGGACGCTCTGCACTGGGGAAAGGGGATGAAGGAAGTGATGGATGAGTGATTGAGGATGCCTGGGCCAGGCTGAGCTCCTTCTAGTACAGCAGGGCCCCGGTGAGCTCTGAGCTGCCAAGTAAAGGTCACCGCCCTAACACCACTGTGTCAATTAGTAAACAAATTAAAGAATTGAAATTAAACACAAACACATAGGTACTGGGAGCCATTGAAATATCTTCACTGCTCAAAGAATGTGTAACATTAAATATATGGGCTACATATACATATGCACAGAACAGTGAAGTGGTATTTTTACAATGTCTCCACCAGGGAATCCCATCAGTTAAGTGTCTGGTGGTGCATATCATCGCGCCTTTTATAATCCGGGATACCACCTAGGACTGAGAACTGCACTAACCAACCACACTGTGACAGCTTCACAGCATTTGGGAATCAGATCATGGATGTGTGGATAGAGACAGTGACCTGGAGCTGCAGGAAGTAGCTGGCTCTTAGGACTCTGGACCATGGAGGGGTGTGCCCTGGCCCAGCAGGGGGCGCTGTGCGATGCTCCGTGGACTCTAACAGCTGCTCAGTAAGGACCATCACTCAGAGGAGCCCAAGCCTCTGCCCCTGATGGGAGCTCAGCAGCCATGTGCCCTCTGACCTGGCAGAGTCCCCTGAGGGAGGGCCTTGGTCTGTTCTCAGCAGGTGCTTCCTCCCAGGGGAGCAAATGGGGGAAAGCAAACCTCCATCCTCCTGGGGCTGCAGTGTGAGCTGACTCCACCACAGAGTTCAGCGTGGGGCTGGGAGATCATGATGGACACATTTGCATGGACAGGCCCTCCTCTCTGAGGCTGGGGAAGAAAAGGCGTCCTGGGGCAGCCCAGCCCACTGTGCTCAGGGCTGTGTCCACCATGGCCTGGACTCCTCTCCTCCTCCTGCTCCTCTCTCTCTGCTCAGGTAAGAAGAGCCCTCAGCAGGTCTGGGTTCCTGGTTCCTATAAGCCACTCAGCCTCAGGATCCATGAGAGACGGTGCTCTGCCCGGCCTCAGCTCCTGAGCCTGTCTGTGTTTGCAGGTTCCCTCTCCCAGCCTGTGCTGACGCAGCCGCCCTCCCTGTCTGCATCTCCTGGAGCCTCTGCCAGACTCACCTGCACCCTGAGGAGTGACCTCAGTGTTGGTGGCTACCACATATACTGGTACCAGCAGAAGCCAGGCATCTCTCCCCAGTATCTCTTGAGGTACTACTCAGACTCAGATAAGCACCAGGGCTCCGGGATCCCCAGCCGCTTCTCTGGATCCAAAGACACCTCTGCCAATGCGGGCGTTCTGCACATCTCTGGGCTGCAGCCTGAGGACGAGGCTGATATATTACTGTGGTATATATCCCAGCAGTGGAAGCAGCTACACTTCACACAGTGTTTCAAAAAATAAGGAAGTGAGACAAAAACCCTGGTCCCCAGACCTCTGTTCCGAGCGTCTGCCCAGTGAGAAGCTCCATGCAGGTTCTTGTCTAGAGGACTCCTCTGCAGCAGGACGAGTCCATGCACAGGAGACACCAACACACAGGTGTGCCTGCAGCCTGAGGCTCAGTGCTGCCTCTCAGGGAGGCACAGGGGAGGAGGACGGAGAGCCTGGGGGCATCCCCATGGTCACAGAACAGAGAAAAAGCTGTAGTAGTGTTAGCAACTCGAAACACTGCCGGGATCAGCCATGTTCCTCCGAAGGGCAATTTCATCATCATATTTCATAATATATGGAACTTGCATTGCTAGAGACGAATCCATACCTGACAGAGGACCCTCAGCCTGCTCACAGGCACACTCCTCTCTCTGACCCCGCTCACAGGTACAGTGGACACGGCCTCACGGGACCTCACTACGACATCCTCAGGCCCTCTCTCTGAGTCTCCCTTCTGCCCATCTCTTCCCCAGTCCTCCTGGTCCCTCGAGGTGTCAGATTTTTATCCATCTCCACATTAGGTTTCAGAGCCAAGTGGAAATGTTCCTGCTGCAATTTGCATCCCCCGAGCTCCCTCTCTAGGGAGGGTGATCGCCAGGACTCATCCAACATGGAACCTCGTGGCTTGTTACTCTTCTTGTCTCCTTCCTGGATTCCTCCGCCTTTTCTGTCTCTTTAACACGACCACAGAGTGAGCATTATTTCCTAAAATGACATTTTCATTTACTATAAGCACAGGCACGTGGAAGCCCTTGATTTCCTTCTTAATCTTTATTCCTTATTCTGTCTTGTACTTTTCTTCTCTTCCTCCCTCTGCTGTGCTGAGGCCTCTACAGCTGAGGCCTGGATCAACATAGCAGGCTTTTCAGCATCACCCTCCAAACCACTGTTTTGGGGTTTTTTCAGCCTTCAAAAGCCTGTTGCAGAATAAGCCAATACAGAGAAATACTGTGGGCAGAAGTGCCTGGTGCCTTTGCAGCCGCCATTTCTGCCCAGGGCAGGTTCTCCATCTACCAAGGGTTCTTCATCTGGGGCTGCTCCATGTAACTAAGAGAAATCCGTGCTTATTAAAAAATAACACTGAAGACCATGCATGGAAGGTCTCTAAGTGTATAGACAAGGGAAATGCTCCATGCATGGAATCATACAGTGGCTGTACTTTTCCTAATCAGGAAAATAACAGACATATCTTATGACATGGGACCATTATAAATAAAAAATACTAACTAGCCGGGCGTGGTGGCGCACACTTGTAATCCCCGCTCTTGGGAGGCAGAGACAGGAGGATTGCACAGGTTCAAAGCCAGCCTCGCTGGCTTAAGAGACCTTGTTTCCAAATAAAAATATAAGATAGGTCTGGGAGTTTAGCCCAGAGGAAGAAGGGTTCCATCTCCAGTACCATCAAAAAAAAAGAAAAGGTAACCAACCTAGAGATGGAATGCACTAACTAAATCACGAACAGACACAAAGCAATACTGCAGGAAAGACGGCAAATCCTTACATGCACTGGCAGTGCTGAGAAGTCCTCATTCTGAGAACTAGTATTAATATTTTCCCCAGCACGGTCAATAGAACCCAGAAGCATTCTTCTACTGAGCCATACCACTAGGCTTTTAGATTATAAATATATATAAAATTTAATATATGTATATCTTGAAACAGTGTCATCCGACTAAGATATCCTGCAGTAGCCTGTACTCTGAAAATTATGAGTGTTTCTTTCTTTTTTCTTTTTTTTTCTGGTATGGGGTTCGTGGAAGCCCTTTTACCTCAGGGCTACACTCTGAGACCTATTTTATATCTTTTTTTCTTTTTGGTGGTGGTGGTACTGGGATTCCTGGAAGCCCTTCTACCTCCAGCTACACAACCTGTGGACTACACTCCCAGACCTATTTTTATACTTTTTTATGTGGAAGCAGGGTCTCTTAAGCCAGTGCGGCTGGCTTTGAACCTGCAGGATCCTCCTGTCTCCGCCTCCCAAGCACGAGGATAACAAGCGTGTGCCCGGCAATGTTTCTTTAGAATATCTGGAAAACGGATGATTAGTAATTGAGAGAGAGAGCTCTATGTCCAAGTGCCCCTGTTATTGCCATAACCCCTGTGCTGGCCGCCTCACCCGGCTCTTTTTCTCCAAACCATCCCTAGTCACACCTTCATCGTGTCTTTGCCAAATTATATGTGTAGAGAGGCTGACACAGACACAGAAAGAGAATTATTATTATCTTCATTGATTTCTTGTCGTTGTTGTTTATTCCCGATAACGACCCTCAGGGAATAAGATCAACCAGCGGATCTGGGCACATGGCGCACATCTATAACATCTATAACACAAGCACATGGGGATTTGTGCCAGGAGAACCACAGGTTTGAGACCAGCCTCGACATCCTAGAAAAACCCTGTTTCAAAACAACAACAAAAAGTCATGGAAAGAGCCTGAGATGTAGTTCAGAGGGTGAATGCCCTGACTTCACACCAGTATCACAGGAGAGAAAGGACGGAGCAGCGTTGGCAGTAGAGCTGCGGGAGGAGGAGACGCCGCTCTGAGGGCGTCGGCTGACCTGAGCCCATCACCTCTCATCTGTCTCCACGGTCAGAGGACGGATGCTGGCTGGCAGGAGCACCGTGCGGCACACTCATGACGACTCGACCTGGCCGTGGCGCTGGGCAGCTGTCCCCAGCTTCACACTCCTCTGTCGTTGTCTCCAGTGCCTTGGCCCTGCGTGCGGTCAGCCAGAGCAGCTCCGTCCCTGTGGTCTGCAGCCCTCGCCCAAAGGTCATGCTGTCCTGGGGGTTTGTGAGGATTATCACGGTGTTGCTGCCGTGGTCCAGCAGCCATTAGTGAGATAACCCAGAACCAGGATAGCTGATAGTCCTTGGTCCCAGATTCTGAAAAGATGCGACCATTACGGTTTCTCCTGGATGACAGCACGGTCTCATCTGTAGACACACACAGATCAGCCATCTGCTCCTCCCACCCAGCCCACTGATCCTGAAACTAATGTGACACCATCTCAGACTTAGTCCCGACATTCGTGAGAACTGAGAGTCTGGATGGTTTCTCAGTTTTGTGGGCATATCCAACAGGTCTATCAGATCAGCCACAGAGAAAATAAAATTTCAAACCTAGACATCCCTGCACAGACAGACAGACCTTGCTTGCGGGAGACTCTCCAGGAGTCCATGGTGGTGAGGAGGAGGATTGAGTTTGTGCACAGCTGCTGAGGATGGTGACTTAGAGAGACCGGAGCTAAGGACCTTGGTGGTCACTGCAGACAGCAGACCCAGGGTCACCACTGACTGTCCACCTCAGATGTGGCTCTCTGTCCTCATCCTGATGCCTCTGCTCACATCCAGGTGAATTATGTTCACAAACCTGCACGTGCAAGTCCATGTGTACACACTCTAGCAGGTATATTTCTCCACTGGTCATAATATAAGATGAATATTTTCCTGAACATAAATAACTCACGAAAACAAAATTTTAATTAATAATTTGAGAGTAATTAAGAAAAGAACATCAAGTTGAAATTTTGTGTGTGTGGTTCTGGGGTTCCTGGAAGCCCTTCTACCTCCGGGATACACTCCCAGACCTATTTTATATTTTTATTTGGAAACAGGGTCTCCTAAGCCAGCGTGCACACCTGGCTTTGAACCTGCGCGATCCTCCTGTCTCCGCCTCACAAGCACGGGGATGACAAGCGTGCGCCACCACGCCCTGCCTCAATTTGAATTTTAGTTTACCCAGTGATGATAACCAAGGAAGACATTCTCTCTGTGGAATTCAAACATATTTCCATCTACCTGTGCAGCTGGTCCTGCTGATCCAGAGGAGGCTGAGATGGGAAATTCTGTTTCAAAGGGTCCAGGATGTTCAACTACATGTTTCCCGATTTCTTGATTTTGATACTGGGAGTAATACACTCTCTCCTCTGATTCTGCAGTTCCACAGAAGCCGCCCGTGTGACTGGTGGCTTCTAGGGCAGACGCAGGTGGTCACCAGCATGGAGGTGCTGCTCTCTGTCTGCTCCCTAGCCCTGGACCACTCACCTGTACAGACAGTGTCCAGGACCAAGTCATGGGAGACCCCATGTCTCTGGAGGAGGTGAGGGAGCCCCTCCACAGACCCAGCTCTGTGATGTCACACAGGGTCTTCACTGAGGCAGACGGCCCTGAGAGTGGCCCCCAAAGAGGACCACATGAAGGGCCCCCATAGAGGACCAGCTCTTTCATGGGGAGGGAAGAAGTGTCCAGCAGTCTGCAGGTGGCTTGCTGTAGACTATGAACCTGGATGGGGTGGAGGGTCCAGCCTCCTCATCCTTCTGTCCTCAGGCTTTGCAGAATGACATTGACCTGACTCCAGGTGTGTGGAGCTGACCAGGTGACAGGCCTCACCGCCCTCCTCAGTGTCTCTGTGCCCTGCAGTGCTGGCCTGAGGTCCCAGCATCTGCCCCTCTCAAGCTCTCCCAGGGCACATCAGGGCGAGCACTGGGCAGGAGGAGAGAGGCAGCTGATTTGCATGAGGACCTCCCCTCCCCCTGGGTCTGGGGAGCATGAAAAGGCCCCAGGACACCAACTGCCCTGGAGGAGCCTGAGGACCCCGGTCCCTATGACGGCCCCACCATGGCCTGGGTGACGGTTCTTCTCGGGCTCCTCGCTTATGGCTCAGGTCAGGAAGGGACGCCGTGTCCTTGGGGAGCCCACAGGAGCAGGGCGTCAGGTGACTCCGCTCTGATAACAATAACTGTGTCTCTTTTTTGTTCTAGGGGTGGACTCTCAGACTGTGGCAATACAGGAGCTCTCACTGTCTGTGTCCCCAGGAGGGACGGTGACTCTCACCTGTGGCCTTGGCTCTGGGTCAGTCTCTACGGGAAACTACCCCGGCTGGCACCAGCAGACACCAGGCCGTGCTCCACACATGTTAATTTACCAGACAAACAAGCGCCCCTCCGGGGTCCCTGATCGCTTCTCTGGCTCCATCCTTGGAGGCAAAGCCGCCCTCACCATCACAGGGGCGCGGACCGAGGATGACGCTGATTACTACTGTTGGCTGTATGTGGGTGGGAGTGTTCACACAGTGCTCTAAACCCATGGGGAAGTGCACCAGAAACCTCTTCATGGGTCAGAATGGCTCAGTGCTCAGAGGCAGGAAGAGGTGAGAGACGGAAATGGTCCACACCATGAAGGGAATTGAGGCTGTGTGGCCCTGGTCTACCCTGTGGCTCATGGCCAGGTGTACCATCCTGTTCTGCCAGGGGCGTCCATCTTTCTGTGTTGGTCCTCTCAACGTCTGTGTCCTCTCTCCTCTCTGTGATAATGAGGAGGGGGCTGCACTGTAAAATATGGGCACCACTGGGGCACTCAGACCCCTCCCCTACCTTTAACACTCTTGATTTCAAGAGACAAACAAGATGATCTGTTCTTTGTCAGTAATTTGAGTAGAGAGGTAAATACATTATTTTAATTTGGAATGAAAGCATTACCTGTGAAATAGTAATAAAAGCAATTCCCCGTTTCATTTGAATTAGAAAATCTGTACTAACTACCTACCAGATGCTTATATACACTATAGTTTGGAAACAGCCTTATTTCTTTGTTTTTGTTTGTTTTTCTGATACTGGGGATCAAAGCCACTGTCATTCTACCACCAAGCTCTACACCCATTCCTTTTTATATTTTTATTGTGAAATCTGGTCTCCCTACATTTTAGATACTGTATTCAAAACTTTCATCCTTTCAATACTTGGGAGTATTTCAAGAGACACTGTCTCAGTCTCCCAAGTATTGAAATTATAACCTTGTGCAAATGTCCCTGTCTGAAACCTAGCATGTATTCTTATCAATTATCTATATATGCCTGGGTGTGGTGGCGCACACTTGTAATCCCCGCGCTTGGGAGGCTCCTCTGGGGCCACCATAACAGGCCTTGGTTCACTGACCACACCTAGGAGAGGAGCTGTGCCCTTCTCTCCTCTGCCTGCTGCCCCCTGCAGCCCGTGCGAAGTCAGAGCTGAGGTGTCTCCTGGATTTGTGTCCCTTGTTTTCTGCAGATCCTGACCTCAGATAGGGGTCCTCGGGCGTGGGTGTCCTCTGGAGTCATCTCCGCGCCCTCCTGCTGCTCATAGCACCTGGGAGCAGCCCTCGAGTTCTCAGCTTACCCCTAGTGTCTGACGCATGGGAGGTCTCGTAAATATTTATTAAAGGAGAAGAGAATTCAGGAAGAAATGACTGAACCAGCTAAGCTCCTGTTGGTGGTTATTATAATCCCTGTATTAACGCTATAAAGAGGGAGGTTAACTAGGGCAGCTCTAGTTCTCAATGAATTTGCAATATCATTCCCACCTCTTCCTACCCACTCACGATGTGGTGAATGGACGACCCATCTCATTGGGGCCCTCAGCCCTGCTCCTCCTCCTGACCTCATGGTGTCCTTCCAGCCCAGGGGGCGCCTTCCTCCCAGGCGGCCTCCAGGGGGCACTGTGGATCCTCTCTGAGACTTGAGAGGATCAGAGGTTCCACTTTACTGCACCTGCACAGGGATCACCGGTCCATGCACTGTGTTAGAACAGCTGCTCCTCCCAGGGGCAGAAGGACAGCTCACATCACCCTGGTTCCATCTAAACTGTGTAATTTAAAGGCATCCTTGAGGTTTGGTCCTGAGCTCAAGGATGGACACTCAGTGACTGTCTTATCTGGCCAGCCTCAGTCCACTAGACAGGACCTTGGTGTTATCTCAGAAGGTGCTCCCTCGCAGGGCTCCATGAGGGGAAAAAACTTAGTCTTCCTGGGTCTGCAGTGTGAGCTGAGTTCACGCAAAAGGCCGCAGGGAGGAGCTGTGCAATCATGATGCAGGCATTTGCATGGACAGCCCCTCATCTCTAAGCATGGGGGAGAAAAGGCAGCCTGGGGCAGCCCAGCCCACTGTGGCTCAGGGCTGTGTCCACCATGGCCTGGACTCCTCTCCTCTTCCTGCTCCTCTCTCTCTGCTCAGGTAAGAAGAGCCCTCAGCAGGTCTGGGTTCCTGGTTCATATCAATGATTCAGCCTCAGGATCCATGAGAGACGGTACTCTGCCCAGCCTCAGCTCCTGAGCCTGTCTGTGTTTGCAGGTTCCCTCTCCCAGCCTGTGCTGACGCAGCCGCCCTCCCTGTCTGCATCTCCTGGAGCGTCTGCCACACTCACCTGCACCCTGAGCTCTGGCTTCAGTGTTGGTAGCTATGGCATATACTGGTACCAGCAGAAGCCAGGCAGCTCTCCCCGGTATCTCCTGAGGTACTACTCCGACTCAGATAAGCACCAGAAGCACCAGGGCTCCGGGGTCCCCAGCCGCTTCTCTGAATCCAAAGACGCCTCGGCCAATGTAGGCGTTCTGCACATCTCTGGGCTGCAGCCTGAGGACGAGGCCGATTACTACTGTCGTATATGGCACAGTAGTGCTTCTCACAGTGACACAGACAGATGGGGAAGTGGGACAGAAACCCCAGGACCCACAGCTGTTGTGGTGTTTAAAATTACTTGTGATATTAAAGTCAGTTACTGTGTTTTAATTTTCAAAATTCACCACACAAAATTCTATCTCAGTGCACACACAGGAGGAGAGGAGTGCAAGGTGCTTGGTAGTCTCTCTTCCTCTTACAGTTAAACTTCTTTGCAACTCTGCACCCAAGTCTATTTGCTGGCATCCCAACACTTAGACCATACTGGTCCTTTGGCGGAACAGAAAGAATTATTAGACTAAAGTCAACATTATTTTTATTTTTTATTTTTATTTTGGTGGTACTGGGGTTTCTGGAAGCCCTTCTCCCTCCGGGCTACACTCACAGACCTATTTTATATTTTTATTTGGAGACAGGGTCGGTTGAACCTGCTCGATCCTCCTGTCTCCGCCTCCCAAGTGCGGGGATTACAAGCGTGCGCCACCACGCCCGGCTGACTCAACATTATTTTAAGTTTAGTTGGCAATGTAGTTTTCCTTAAAATCTTTTATTGGTGCGTTGTAGTCATAGACTTAATGGAGTACAAGATGGCACAGGCACACATGCACACACCACTCAGTCAGCCCTCAAAGGAATAATGCTTGAGACAACTATTATTCTTTTTTCACATATAGTATGTAATAAAGCATTTTGAATTCAGTAATGGAGCCATTTTATTACAGATAATACTCCATAGTCTGGACACACCACCACTTTTTTATTTGTTCATTGACTGCTGACCACTTGAGTCACTTCAAATTTTCTGAAACTGCATAATGCTGCTGGAGACACTGTAGGCCAGGATTTTTGATGATTTATTTTCATTCTCTAGGGTATTTTTGTGGACACATTTTTTTCCCTTTGGGTAGGTTTTTATTTTCTCCGGTAGAATCAGGGAAATGAATCTCTGGAATCATTGCTGAAATACTAGACTACATTCCAGAATGCATGATCTAATTAACATGTCAACGACAAATGTGTGAGGGTTTCAGAGACTGGCTTCTTAGTCATTCCTACTGTCTTTCTTTTTTTTTTTTTTTTTTTTTTTTTTTGGTGGTACTGGGGCTCCTGGAAGCCCTTCTACCTCCGGGCTACACTCCCAGACCTATTTTTACATTTTTATTTGGAAACAGGGTCTCCTAAGCCAGCGCGCACGGCTGACTTCGAACCTGCGCGATCCTCCTGTCTCTGCCTCCCAAGCGCGGGTATGACAAGCCTGCGCCACCACGCCCGGCCACTTCTGAGTTTTAAAGCAGTGAGATGCCGTACAATGCCTCCTCCCCCTCCTCCTGAAGATCTCCTGGGCACACAGGCTGTTTATGACCCGTGCTGACCTGGACACAGAGCAGGGCTGGGGTCCTGGTTCTGTGGACTAACAGTGAGCCGGCTCCCAGGCTTTCTCACTGGTAGGGTATCAACTGAGAGTGGTGCTGCCCAGTGAACAGCAGGGAGCGCTGTGGGCTGGCTCAGTCTGCACAGTGGATGCCCACAGCTGTGCGCCCACAGACTCCTCCAGGGGGAGCAGGGGTGCTGGGCTCAATGACGCAGAGACACCAGCTGTGTACTCTACAGTTGTGGCCCAGACCTGCCCCTCTGAGCCTCCTGCCACACTCTCCCATCACGTACCTGGCACCTTAATAAATGCATGGCAGGGGCGTGGCAGGCAGGAGGTGGGGCCACATTTGCCTCATGACCCCTCCCTGTAGAGACAGTGGAGGGATAAGAGGGGTCTTTAGACACCCACTGCACTCTGCTCCTCAGGAGGCGGCATCCACCATGGCCTGGGCCCCCGTCCTCTTCCTCCTCTTCGCACACTGCTCAGGTAGGGACAGGCCTCACGTGTCCAGGCCCAGCAGCCTGGCTGAGTCCGTGCCCAGGGCCTCAGGAATCCCTGGAGCCCACCTTGACCCTGGTTGCTAGGCCATGAGTGTCTGTGTTTGCAGGGTCCCTCTCCCAGCCTGTGCTGATGCAGCCACCCTCCCTGTCTGCATCACCTGGAGCGTCTGCCAGACTCACCTGCACCCTGAGCAGCGGCTTCAGAGTTGGTGACTTTGGAATACGCTGGTACCAGCAGAAGCCAGGCAGCTCTCCCCGGTTTCTCCTGTACTACTACTCAAGTACCCAGTTGGGCTCCGGGGTCCCCGGCCGCTTCTCGGGATCCAAAGACATCTCGGCCAATGCAGGGGTTCTGCACATCTCTGGGCCGCAGACTGAGGACGAGGCTGATTATTACTGCAATACATACCATGGCAACTCTAAGACTCACACAGCGCTCCAGGCCCATGGGGAAGTGAGACTAAAACCTCCCGCATCCTCCTGCAGGCCCGGCCACTGCAGCTCCGCCTGGACCGCGTCTAGCTCAGCGGGTATCTTCTCTCATTGCTGCAGTCATTATCAAGACTTCCCAAGTTTAAGTTGGGGAAATGGCTCATCTTTTCCTTTGTATGTTAATTCAGTCCCGGGCAGCGCCTTCTTATGTGGTTCATCATTACAGACAAACATCCCTTCCCAGGACTCAGGTTCTCTAGGGCTGAGGCCTGACTCAGACACAGGTGTGGTCTGAAAGCTCTGGTCCGTCCCTGGTCCAGCACGCCCCAAGCCCACTGATCAGCTCACTTGTGAGATAGCCTTCCCCAGCACTTGGAACTCCAGCCTGTCTGTAGGAACAGTCCTCCTCTCCTGATGCTCAGAAGTCAGAACTATGAGACGCCAGGGATGCTGAGCAAGCAGTCTCTTCCAAGCGAGAGGAGAACATGTCTGTGCTTCTCAGTGGGCACAGGGAGCCCAGCGTCGGGCTCCCTCCACACTGAGCCAGACTCCACAGTCAGAACTTTGTGTCCTCACCCCAAGAAGATCTTCTGCTCCGATCAAGATTTCAGTGAAGCGGCAGAAGCCCATGGAGCAGGGACATGTTCAGATGAATGGGCTCCATTCAACAGGATTTCTGAAGGACAATCAGAGAGATGCAGTGTGCTAAAAAACTTGATCTCATTGGCTTGAAAATAAAGTGTTCCGTATCAGAAGACAGAGAACGTGGGCATGTCAGAGAAGTGAGAACCGCTGATCAGAGGGTGTTAAATTACAGGTAAAGAGCAAGGATCTCTGAGGGTCTGTGCACAAGTGGAGACCACAGATAACAGCAATATACATTTCTTTTTTGTTTGTGGTACTGGGGTTCCTGGAAGCCCTTCTACCTCCAGGCTACACTTCAGACCTATTTTATATTTTTGTTTGGAAACAGGGTCTCCTAAGCCAGGGCCGCTGGCTTCGAACCTGCGCGATCCTCCTGTCTCCGCCTCCCAAGCAGAGGATGACAAGCGTGCGCCTCCACGCCAGGCCAGCAATATACATTTCAAAAAGGAGGAAGAAAGGATTGAACAGAATTTACCAGGAGAAACCTTAGATGAGCAAATAAGTCAACCTACCTGAGGGGAATGGGAGCGGGGAGAGGGAAAATCCCTGATGTCCATGGCACTCGTCATAACCGTGTCAAAGTCAATCACTAAGCCAAGCACAAGTAGAGGGAGTGGAAGGAATGGGGTGGGAATTGGGGAAGGGTGAAATAAATTATGTGCGTATGTATGCCTCTACCATCTTGTACTTCTTTAAGATGTATGCCTACGCTGCACCAAAAATAAAAAATAAAAAAGATGCATGACTACAATGCACCAATAAAAAAATAAACAAGAAATGACAAGGGTTCCAGGAGTTATATTTGATAACCTGATTAACAGTTATACAAACAAGAATGAGCTGACCATCACATGGCACCCATTAATACGGGAACCTCTCATGGTTTGATGTATCAGGTACACGATGGTGCACACTTGCAACCCCAGTCCTTGGGAGGCTGAGACAGGAGGATCACAAGTTTGAGACCAGGCTCACCAACACAGCAAGACCCTCGGCAGCGTAGCGAGACCCTGTTTCACACAAAGATTAAAAAGGGCTGGAGGCATAGTTTAGATAAAATAAATCAATTGTAAAAAGGAAGAGCAAAGAAGAACACAGAGAAAAGGAAAATATACTATACAGAGTGACAAATCCACCATGTGACAAAGTAATTTCTAATATTCAACTCTTTAGTTCCTCAAGACCTAGAAAATTTTTTTCTGGGGAAAGAATAATGGGTTTGTGAGCTGTATGTGCAAAAAAAAAATTAGACACTGTACAGGAAGAAGGGGATGAAGGAAGCAGCTGGCCGAGTGTCAGGATGCAGAGCTGGTGATGCAGGTCATTGCACATTTTATAGTAGAGGGCTCCTCCTGGGAGTGAAACATTAATACATCATAGTATATCAGAATCACAGCATTTAGGAATAGATGTGTAAGAATAGAGACAGTAACCTGGGAGCTGCAGGAACCAGCTGGCTCTGGACCACTGGAGGGGTGTGTGCTTGACCAGCAGGGGGCGCTGTGCGATGCTCTGCGGACTCTACACAGCAGCTCAGTAAGGACCATCACTCAGAGGAGCCCAAGCCTCTGCCCCTGATGGGAGCTCAGCAGCCATGTGCCCTCTGACCTGGCAGAGTCCCCTGAGGGAGGGCCTTGGTCTGGTCTCAGCGGGTGCTTCCTCCCAGGGGATCCTGTGAATTCCAGCCTGTCTGTAGGAACAGTCCTCCTCTCCTGATGCTCAGAAATCAGAATTAAGAGACTCCAGGGATGCTGAGCCAACAGAACAGTGGTACCCATTTCACAAGAGTGTTTAACAAGTGCTCAGAGAAACCTTTGTTAGGTTTATGCAGACATAACAATCCAAGATCCCAGTGGGGGCCGCCCTGCGGTTCACAGGTGGAGAGTTCTCACGACATCCACACTTGGTCCAAAACCAAGAGCCGCCAGGTCCCTTTACACAGGGACTGATCTCGATCACCTGGCTCTGCCTCAGCAGGGGCCTCTTCCTAACACAACCACCCGCTGGCTTGGGTTTGAATAAGCAGGTTTTGAGCGGACACAAAGTCCTGGCTTAGGTCACCTGGGGACCTCTCCTTATGTCTCTAGGTCCCAGAACAGACTCCAGTCTCATCCAAGGATCTCCCATGACCAACTTAAATCCTTCCTTCCCACCACTTCTCCATCCAGGGCCCAACACCCTCTTAATTTAAGAAGAGATAGAAGAGGAATAGGTGCCTTAAGACTGAGGAACTTGGTTATTTCTAAGATACTCGAACCAACCCAAAAAAAACTCAAGGCTCAGCCCTTGCTCAAATGAAAGTCTAAACTGGTCATCTCTGCACAGACAGACAGTCCTTGTTTCAGGAGAGAATTTATCTAGGGTGAATGGTGGTGAGTGAGGAGGAGGACTTGGTTTGTGCACAGCGGCTGAGGGGATGGAGACTTATAGGGCCTGAAGGTCTGGGGACCAAGTGTGGTCACCTGTGGACGGAGAGTCCATGGTCAGCTCCTTGTACTGTCTCAGACATAACACTCTTTCCAAGTCATGGTGGCTCCTTGCTCTCATCCAGGTGATTTTTTCTCTTCTTATATTAAAAATATATAAATAATGGGCCAGGCATGATGACGCACGCTTGTAATCCCAGCATTCGGGAAGCTGAGACCGGAGGATTGTAGTTCGCCGACAGCCTCAGCTAATTAGTTAGCCCTGTTTCAAACATAAATAATTTTAAAAAAATAGGGCAGTGATGTAGCTTGGAGGTCAAATGCCCCTGGGTTTCATCCCCAAACCCGTGTGTGTGTGTGTGTGTGTGTGTGTGTGTGTGTGTATTATAATATATACTGGGATAGATATAAAAATATTGGATGCTTGAAACTTTGCACTTGGAAATATCAGATGTTGTATCCAACATGGGAAGAAAATGGCCGCTCCCCAAAAATTTAATAAAGAATTACAATGGGACTCAGTGATTTCATTTTATTTATAAAAACACGCATTCAAACCAAAACAGGTGTGCATATGTTCACAAACAAGGCACAGTAGCCAAAATAGATAAAGGATGCAAATTCCACCAAAACTTTATGGAGAACCAGGCACAGTGGCAAACACTTGTAATCTGAGTGCTTGGGAGGATGCTGCAGGAAGATCACAGGTTTGAGGACAGCCTCGCCCTGGTTCAAAACAAAAAGAAAAATAGAGCTGTGAGTGTAGCTTGGAAGCTGCTACCCTGGACTCGGGGAAAAGGAAAATTTGCCCTAATGTCATGGTGTATATTTACAAATTTATCAAAGTCAATCACTAAGCCAAAATGAGGAGGGAACGAGAGGAAGTGGAGTGGGAACTGGGATAGGGATGAATGAGAGATGTGTGCATGTGTGCCTCCACCATCTGGTACTCCGTTAAGACGTGTGACTATAATGCACTAGTAAAAATGATAAATATTTAGTGCCAACACAAACGGTGACTCTTTTATGTTCATTTCACCGTATTAACTAGAAAAAAAGGGCAACCGATAATAATAATAAATAATAATAATAATGATAAATATTTAGTGCCAACACAAACGGTGATTCTTTTATGTTCATTTCACCGTATTAACTAGAAAAAACAGGCAACCGATGACACAGAAATCGAGGCTGTGGGCCCACTTCTTTCGTAAGTCTTGGTGTAGACCTTTTCCACAGGATGAGGTCAAATAACCATTCTTTCTCCCTCCTCAATTTACCTCCTTAGCACACACAAGAGAAAAGTTAATTGTGCCTGGGGCCCTTCTTTCCCATTCAACGCAAGCTTCTGATCACTGCTCACAACCCAGTTGTATGTACTGAAGTGTCCACGACACAGCCACAATCAAGCTGTGGCCCCATCTTGGGTAAGGACACCAGGCTTTGTCCAGAGGAGGCGGGGGGTCCCTCGAGTTCTCAGAGCTGAGCACCCGCAGGACCAAGATGCTCCAAACTCGAGCTCACTGTCACTGAGAGCCGCTGCTAACGCTTCCCTGAGACCATTAGAAGACGTTGGAGGTTAAGAGGGCGGATCACAACCTCTCATGGAGAAAAGCAAGTGGAGAGAGAGGAAAGCCAAGGCTCCAGGTCTCCCCAGGAGCAGCAGTCATCCTCCTAGTCAGGTTCAATTCCCACAGTTTCAATGACACGTTGCCAAGCTGGAGCTAAAGATATTTAATGAAAAGCGCCAGACCCACGCCCTGCCTAGTGTTAATTTTCATGTTTTTCTGGAAAGTGTAAAGAAATCCAGCACCTTCTTACTCCAACCTGCCAGGTACAGGGCTTGGACGGGCAATCTGTCCAGCTGTCCCTGCCGCATACTTTATTTTCTCTGCCATTCCCCATTTACTAACTTAGTAACCCTGAACGTTCGGAGCGGTACTTGGTGGCAACCCAGGGAAACGTTGGATTCAATCTTCTTAAACTATTAATGGTACCAGTGCAAAAGAGTCACGCTGCCAACCCACACATGACCAGGAGCAGTGCTAAGGTGTTTGCCTTACCTGAGATGTGAACATAGAAGCTATTTTGAGAGGTGGAGGGATATTCACACTGATTTTATCACGTCGTATTGCTGTATTTGTCAAGTCAATGGTAAGTTATGCTTATTGACCTCGTGATCATAATTTACTAACTAAATATCATCATGATCATGCAGAGGTAGGTAAAGACATAGTCCAGATGGGGTTGGATACATTCTGTGAGTCCTGCATCCACTGGGGTCTGAAAAGCATTCCCCATGAGGCATGGAGGACGCTCTACTGGTCCCTACCCGGCCTGTCACTGTCCACTGCCTCCTTGCTGTTCCAACTCCAGAAGAAATTCAAGGTGGAAGAAATAGCCTTGGGGATAAACTGCTACGGAGGTCGCATCACTGAAATCAGCACTTGGCCAAGCTCAAGCCTCTGTAGGCTGTGAAGCAGGCTCCTGGCCAGTGATAAGGTCCCCTCTGCCTGAGAAAGGTCAGTGGACAAGGATGAGGGATCCAGGCAGGCCTCCATCAAGTGCACTCACACCTGAGTGTGCATCCCGAGGCCGCAGGGGGCGCTGTGGGGCTGCCCAATGGGAGGCCAGCCTCCTGTCCTGCTGGGCAGCCTGCTGCTCAGAGTCCCCTGGGAAGAGCCTGCTGCTGACTCTAGGCCCTGGGAGGCTCCCCTTGGGTTTCTCCCTCCTCAAGCAGGGAGGACTCAGCGCTCAGGGTGGGGCCCGTCCCAGGGGAGGGGCACGATTTGCATGGGAACCCTTCAGTGTGCAAGCTGGTACAAGAGACGTGCATGGGCAGCTCTGGTGCGGCTGGGGGTCCTCAGGAAGCGGAGCTCTGCTGGAACCTCCACCATGGCCTGGACCCCTCTGCTCCTCACCCTCCTCACTGTCTGCTCAGGTGACTGGCTGTGTGAGGCAGTGGGGTGAAGGGGACACCTGGGGTTGGTTCTTCCCTTATATTTCAGGAGCATGGTGCAGGCAGTAATCCCAGGCTCTGCCCTCTGTCTTCATCTCTCTGTTCCAGAGTCCTGGGCTCAGTCTGTTCTGACGCAGGAAGCCTGGGTGTCAGGGTCTGTGGGGCAGGAGGTCACCCTTTCCTGCACTGGAAACAGTTACAACGTGGAAAGCTACACTGTAGGCTGGTACCAACAGATTCCTGGTGCCGCCCCAAAAACAGTGATGCTTGGTAGTGCCCAGCCCTCGGGGGTCCCTGAACGCTTCTCTGGCTCCAATTCCGGCGACACAGAACTCCTGAGTATCACGGGCCTCCAGCCTGAGGACGAAGCTCTTTATTACTGTGCATCATGGGACACGAACATCAAAGGTTACACAGCGCTTCAGATGAACAGGGAACTGAGACACAAACCTCCATGGTCTAAGGCGACAATGACTCCTACCAAGCTGCACGCTTAAGCACGATTAAGATGGAAACTTACATACACACTTTATTTTATTTTTAGCAGAATTGTGGGATTGAACCCAGGACCTCATGCATGACAGCAAGCAAATTACCACTGAGCTACTCAAGAAGGTTTAAGTTTTATGTACATTCGACCAAAGATGAATCTGAAATATATTCAAATGTGCCCTCACCTGCCACCATTTCCTTCCCTAACAATCTGTCTCCAGATCAAACCCAGCGAGGACACACAGTTTCACCTGAGACTCACCATTCAGGGTGAGTTGTGTTTGAGGAGAGCAGGACCAGCCTCTGGCTCTCAGGACTTGACCCTCCCAGGCTGGCGAACATTTCCTTCCACCACCAGAGGGCAGTATGGCCCAGTGGCCAGAGCCTGAGGGACTCTGGGAAATGGCCCCATAGGACCTGGGCAGGACGTGCAGCTGTGCTGAAATCTTAGCTCGCTCTGAGAAGCTTGTTTCTTCCTCTGCGTTACCAGATGCTAATTCTCCCTCTCACTTTCAAATCCTTCCACTTGCCGGGCGTGGTGGCGCACGCTTGTAATCCCCGCGCTTGGGAGGCGGAGACAGGAGGATCGCGCAGGTTCGAAGCCAGCCGCACGCGCTGGCTTAGGAGACCCTGTTTCTAAATAAAAATATAAAAATAGGTCTGGGAGTGTAGCCCAGAGGTAGAAGGGCTTCCAGCAACCCCAGTACCACCAAAAAAACAAAACAACAACAAAAAAAAAAACAAATCCTTCCACCTGGTGCTACACATTTACCTGAACCCTGAGGACTCTCCCTTCTGAGCCAATACATGATATTTCACATCCCTCAGGTACCACTCAATGTCGCCGCCCGGGACGGCAGCCAGGGAGATGCCCCTGACCCCCACCAGGGTCCCTGTGCAGCCCCCTGACATCCTCATGTGGACCGGCCTCCACCCTCACCTGCCCTCACCTGGCTGCCAGGTGAGCAGATGGTGATGTCACACCCAATGGACCACACCCCCAAGGACCCAGTCCTTGTGAAAAAGCCATAGTTTATTCATCTTAAAAGACTAGGTCTGGCTAAAGCTCATGCATCTCCACTGGCCCAAATGTCCTCAGGGTCAGGGTGGTGGTGGAGGAGGGCTGGTCTGTTGTCACCGTGTACATTATGTCACTTTGGACTTTCCTAGTTTGTCTTCATTCAGGCTACATCTTTGTACAAATAGGATATTTCTAAATCACAGAAATCTAAATTAAAATTAAAACACGAGGAGTTAGAGGAGAGATTTGTGGAAGGGTGTGTGCAGTGATGCTTCTGTCATCTTTTACCCCATTAAGATGTATGATTACAATGCACCAGTCAAAATAATTAAATAAATAAATAAAATGAATAAATGAATAAAATGTCTGTATCAAAAGAAAATAGTAAAAGCCAGGAATTGAACATGGAGAGCCATGGAAAGCAGCTGGTCTCTCAGGTCTCGGGGGCCCTGGGGAGCTGTGTGACCTCCAGTGAGCGGGAGGAGAGGTCTACCGCCCCGTGGTCTCCACACAGCTGCTCAGAAAGAACCGTCCATTAACAGAGCTCTGAGCAGGGCCTCTGTGGCCTTAGACAGGAACAAAGTGGCTAGTCCTTCCTGGCCTGGCAGAGTCCCCGAGTGCTGACCTTAATCGTGTTGTGAGAGCTACTTCCTCCCTGGGCTTGACGGAGGGGTTAAGCAAACACCCCTCCACCCATTTCTGCAGTGTGCGCTAAGCTCCAGCACCTGAACGCAGGGAGGAGCTGGGTCATCCTGATGGACACACATTTGCATGGACAGCCCCTCCTCTGCAGAAGGTGAAGAAGAAAAGGGGACCAGGGCAGACAGCCCCACTGTGTGCGGAGGGCTGTGTCCACCATGGCCTGGACTCCTCTCCTCCTCCTGCTCCTCTCTCTCTGCTCAGGTGAGGACAATTCACAGACTGTCCAGCTTCCCGGCCAGATTCCCTCTGGTACTAACTTCCACCTGCTTACATCTGGTCTCCTCCCCAGCACCAGTGTTCACCTTTCTTGGCAGGCTCCCTCTCCCAGCCTGTGCTGACGCAGCCGCCCTCCCTCTCAGCATCTCCTGGAGCATCTGCCAGACTCACCTGCACCCTGAGCAGCGGCTTCTGCGTATTCTGGTACCAGCAGAAGCCAGGCAGCTCTCCCCGGCATCTCCTGAACTACCACTCAGACTCACATAAGGACCAGGCATCCGGGGTCCCCGGCCGTTTCTCTGGATCCAAAGATGCCTTGGCCAACGCGGGGCTTTTGCTCCTCTCTGGGCTGCAGCCTGAGGATGAGGCCGATCATTACTGTGGAACAATGCAGTGTTATTCCTCTTCTCACAGCGGTAGAAGCAGCTTCACTTACAGTGTTTCAGAGAATGAGGAGTTAAGACAAAGCCCTGGTGTCCAGACCTCTGCTCCGAGCATCTGCTTAGTGAGAAGCGTTAGTGCGGAAACTTGACTAGCAGACTCCTCTACAGAAAGACACGTCATGAACAGGAGACACAACACGTGTTATGCCTGCATCCTGCGGCTCAATATCGCATCTCAGGAAGGCACAGGCGAATGAGGAGGAAGAGCCTCGGGTGCATCCCGGTGGTCACTGAGCAGAGAAAGAAAAGGGGATAATAGTGTTAACAAACGGAAATATTGATGAGGCCGCCATGTTCCTACAAAAAGCAATTTCATCCTATTTCATAATATATGGAACTTGCATTACTAGGGACATCTCCATCCCTGACAGAGTGGCCCTCAGCCTGCTCACAGACACTCTCCCCTCTCTCTATGGCTGTAGCTCATAGGCACTGAGCCAGCAGTTCCACAGCTCCATACTTCTATATTTGTGTACCTTCAACTCGTAGGTCCTGCATGTGGTCAGCTGAATCTGCGACATCCATGTTGTCCTGAGCCCTGGTCTCGAGGTCACTCCCCAGGGTCGGGTGCGAGTGTGTTGCTGCCTGGAACCAGCATCCCCCAGGAGAAAAGACAAAACCAAGATGGGTGATCACTCAGTCTCCTGGGTTCTGGAAGAATCCCGCATTGTGTTCTAGAGACCTGGTCTCCTGAGCAACCCAGATCTGTGGCATGATCCTTACCTTCCTTTCATGGAATGACAGCATGGTCTCATGTGTGAACAGCTCAGCCATCCTCTCCTCCTGCCCATTGCTCCTTGTCACCGAGTGTGACACCATTTTACAGTCCTGCCGTTCATTAGCACTGAGGGTCTGGTGGTTTCTAAGCTTTTGCATATATCAAAAGGCCTTCTCACCGGGCGTGGTGGCGCATGCTTGTAATCCCCGCTTGAGAGGCGAAGACAGGAGGATGGCTCAGGTTCAAAGTCAGCCTCGCTGGCTTAAGAGACCCTGTTTCCAAATAAATATATATATATATATAAAAATATATAAAAATATATATAAAATAGGTCTGGGAATGTAGCCCAGAGGTAGAAGGGTTTCCAGGACCCCAGTACCACCAAAAAAAAAAAAAAAAAAAAAACAACTTTCTCAGTTCAGCCACTGAGAAATGCAAGCACTCATCCTGGCTGTCTCTGCACAGGCAGGCAGAGCTTGCTTGTAGGACAGAATCTCTTCTAAATAAATGGTAATAAGGAGGAGGATTGGGTTTGTGCACAGCTGCTGGATGATGGTGACTTAGAGATACCAGGAGCTGGTGACCCTCAGGGCAGCTACCTGCAGACAGCGGAATCCAGGGTCAGCCCCGTGGACCTTCCTGCTCACATGCGAAGCTCTTTCCTGACCCTGTGGCCCCTCCTCTCACCCAGGTGAACTGTTTCCACACACTGCATATGCAAGCCCATGTGTGCATAATCTACCAGCTACTTTAGACTATGCCCATGACACACTTTCATATTCTTTGTGTGTGACCCGAATCGACCTCCTGAGACATAAATATGGGAAAGAAAATGAAAATGTTAATAATGTATTAGAAATTTAGAAATGACTACCAAATTGTATTTTAGTTTGCACATATTTTAAAAGAAAATCTTGTGTCACAATGAAAGTCAAAACCTTTTATCAATAAACTTCCAGAACACTGCCGTCTATTCTTGCAGCTGATCCTGTTGACCCAGAAGAGGCTGGGGCGGGGGGTGGGGGGGCTTACAAAGGTTCAGGATGCTCAGACTGCTATGTTCTGAATGTTCTCTTAGTTTTATTTCTAATGAGGAAGCACATTTTTCTTATTTTTCATGTTGAAAGAAATAGACCTTATCCTGTGACTCTGCGGTTCCAAAGACGCTGCCCGTCTGACTGGTGGCTTCTAGGGCAGAGGCAGGTGGTGGCCAGCCTGGAGGTGCCGCTCTCTGTCTGCTCCCAGCCCTGGACCACTCACCTGTGCAGACAGTGTCCAGGAGCCAGTGGGAGACCCCATGTCTCTGGAGGAGGTGTGGGAGCCCCTACCCCAGGCCCAGCTCTGATGTCACAGAGGGTCTTTACTGGGAAAAAGGGGTCTGCAGTGACCCCCAAAGAGGGCCTTGCTCATTTCATGGAGAGGGAGGACTGTCCAGCAGAGAGACTGTGGGTGGTTTACTGGATTCATGGGCAGCGTGGCCTGTGTGAGCCCTGCAGCTGAAAACCCTGGGTTTCATTGTCCTCCCTTCATTATAAAATATGGACATTAAATTAGCTAAAATTTGAAGACCCGAAAGCAAACCTATTTATATGGGTTTGGTTGGAATGTCTTAGCTTGCCATAGCTGGAGCACGTTGAAGGCACGTATGCTCTAAATGGCACTCAGAGGATCTACGTGAGTTTTATAGCATTCACTCTGAGGCACCAACGTTTAAAATTGTCTTCATGTTATATCTGTATATCACTTAGATGGGCACTGTGTAAGTAAGACACTACAGTGAGTGCAATCCAGGGCTAAGACCATCCATGTGCAGACAGAATCCTTCACCTGCACAGACAGAAACCCCCTGGGCTCCCTCATCTGTGGACCTAGAGGTGCTGTGTGTCCTGTGACCAGCAGGGGGTGCTGTGGGACCGCCCTGGGATTTCTACACAGCTGCCAAGTTGGGACCATTCACTCAAAGGAGCCCTTGGGGTTGCGCCCTGAGCTCACTGGTGGGCACTCAGTGACTGTCCTCTCTGCCCTGCTGAGTCCACTGGGCAGGGACCACTGTTAGGACTGAGCAGGTGCTCCATTCCAGAGCTCCGCCAAGGGGAAAGCAAACCTCCATCCTCCTGGGTCTGCAGCTCCAAGCTCAGGGAGGGGCTGTGTCATCATGATACACACATTTGCATGGACAGCCCCTCCTCTCTGAGCCTGGGGGAGAAAAGGCTGCCTGGGGCAGCCCAGCCCACTGTGCTCAGGGCTGTGTCCACCATGGCCTGGACTCCTCTCCTCCTCCTGCTCCTCTCTCTCTGCTCAGGTAAGAAGAGCCCTCAGCAGGTCTGGGTTCCTGGTTCCTATCAGCCACTCAGTCTCAGGATCCATGAGAGATGGTGCTCTGCCCAGCCTCAGCTCCTGAGCCTGTCTATGTTTGCAGGTTCCCTCTCCCAGCCTGTGCTGACGCAGCCGCCCTCCCTGTCTGCATCTCCTGGAGCGTCTGCCAGACTCACCTGCACCCTGAAGAGTGGCCTTAGTCTAGATGACTACTACATATACTGGTACCAGCAGACGCCAGGCAGCTCTCCCCGGTATCTTCTGAACTACTACTCAGACTCAGATATGGGTCAGGGCTCCGGGGTCCCCAGCCGCTTCTCTGGATCTAAAGACACCTCGGCCAATGCGGGCATTCTGCGCATCTCTGGGCTGCAGCCTGAGGACGAGGCTGATTATTATTGCTGTATAGGGCACAATGGTGCTTCTCACAATGACACAGACAGATGGGGAACTGGAACAGAAACCCCAGGCCCCGCAGGGCTCATGTTGTTAAAATACAGTTGCTTGTGGTATTATTATTATTTTTAAAAACTCGCCTCAAGAAGTTCTAGCTCAGACTTCTGCTAAATAAAGACATAAAAACAAAGTTCTCAAAAAACATCACAATTACCCAGAGTCTCAGCAGAATCACCACCGCTCCCAAACCATTGTGCTTGAAGTCAGATGGAACCCAGTGGATAACTCACAATAAAAACTTGTGTCCAGTTCCAAGAAACCAGAACTTCTTGTCCTTCTCTCAGGACCTGAAGCGATGTGAAAACCAGCGCCTCCCCCAGGACATTCAGGGAATTGCAACACCAACCATCAAATGAATGACCAGGTTATAGCTGCACAGCTCACACTGCCCCAATTATGAAACCAGCCAGGTGTCTCTCAACAGATAAACAGATAAAGATCATGTGGTGTATACATGAAGTGGATTCCATTCATCCATTAAACGAACAAAAATATTGAATTGGTTAAAAAATGGATAGAACCAGAAAATATCTGCCATATAAGATCAGCCAGTCTCAATGGTCAAGGGTAGCATGCATTCTCTCTTATGTGGATGCTACGGAGAAAATAGAAAATGCAAAGACTTTAAATACCATGGAGAGAGCCCTGCGGAGGAGGGCCAAGCGCTGGTTTTCTCTATGCTGCTCCATCTATGATGTGCTTATCAACACAGCCAGAGGATGCACCACCCTTGCACACAGCTGAGCCCGTCGGAGAGAGGGGCTCATCCAGAGGCCGGCCAAACACCTGAGAAGGGAACGCGGAAGGGCGGGAAGGTCGTGGGTGGTGGTTTGATCTCTGGCATCATCAACCCAGGGCTCCAGAGTTCACCTGCAAGACAGAGCTGTGTGTATAAAGGTAGACGTAGACGCAGGAAGAAGGCCCTGCACTCTCTCCTCCGTTGAAACTGCAGATCTGTTCAAGGGTGAACAAGGATGTTCTGCTGAAGGACAAGGCAGAGCTGTAAAGTAAGAGGGTTGACGTTGTGTCCGACACTCACAGGGCCTTCGTAAGGGCCCAGAGATGCAAAGCTCTTGTGCAGTTAAGGAAATCTCAGCCCGGCAATTAGCTAACGACTGAGGTCACCGGACACTGACATCAGCAGACACAGCTGCGAAGAATTCAGATTTCAGAATCAGCCCAGAAAACCATGAAACGAGAAAACGTCCAAAACAACCACAACAGAAAAAGCAGTAACAACAACACTAAAACTCTTAGAGAAGGGACCGCATTCTTCAGGACCATCATGTTATATATACTACTGAAAATCTTCAGTTCTCAGAGGAAAAGTCTAGGGGAAGCGCAGGAAAGTGCTTCTTGTCTACAAGGAACCAAATCAGAACCAGCCAAGACGCCCATCAGCGGATGAATGGATCACAGAACGATGGAATACGGACACGGCGCCATTTTCCTCAGCCAATAAGAACAGCAAGGAAGTGGATGGAACTGGAGACCATTATGCTAAGTGAGACTAGTCAGTCACAAAAGAAATCAGATGCTCCTCCTACTGTGCAAAGGTAGGGAGAGAGAGGGCCATAGGAGGAACTCCAGATGAAGAAGGAGAGACCACAGGTAAGCAGAGAAGGCGACCTGACAGAGGGCATGGGAGGAGGGCAGAGAAAACTCCCTAATGCACATGACATACAATCACAGACACATCAAAGTCAACCACTAAGCCAGACAAGAGAAGGGGGATGGAGTGGGAGTCAGGGAAGGCCTAATTGAGTGATCTGAACTCTGTGCCTCTACCGTCTTGTATCCCATTAAGATGTGTGACTACAATGCACCAAAAATAAAATAAAATGCAAACAAAAAGGCAAAGCTAAAAAACAAAACAGAACAAAAAATCAATTCATAGAAACTGTCTCCCAGAAAGCACAGGCATTGGAAATTTGACAAGAACATATAATCAGCTACTGTTTTTGTTTTGTTATAGTTAATGGAGATTAAATCCGGACACTGTACCTTGAGCTATGAGCTAGCTCTTTTATTTTTATTTCAAAACACGATCTCACTACGTTATCATAAGCTGGCATCAAACCCACAATCCCTCTGTCTCAGTCTCCAAACTACTGGGTTTACAGGAGTGCACAAGAGTGTTTGGCTTTGCAATCAGCTATTTTTGTAAATATTTTAAAAGAAGTGAACATAATCATGTCAGTTACACTATAGAAAACGATGGAAAGAAGGTCTCATCAAATAGAGAATATTAAAACAGGTGTAAACAACACTCATTGGTACTAAGGTCAACAGATGTTCCCTTTTCTGAAGGAAAATGAAATAAAGACTTTAAAAATATGCATAGCCTGAGAGACCATCATGATACCATCAAGTGTTTATTCACACACAAAATGGTAGTTTGAAAAGGTGGGTGTGGCTGGGGGGGTGGAGCCCTGTAATCACAGTACTTAGGAGGCTGAGACAGGAGGATGACAGGTCCAACCAAGGTCGGCCTCAAAAACTTAGTGAGACCCCAGTCACTGAGAAAAACTCTAAAATAAAAACTCTAAAAATAAAATAGATGATAAAGGGTGAGGGATTTTTTTGAATGTATAACGTATCTGGGTTCAATTCCAAACATCAAATAAAGGGGAAAAAAAGTAATGTTCTCCTCCATGTGGTAGGAGTGCAAATTAAACATTGAAAATATTTGCTGGGCGTGGTGGCACACGCTTGTAATCTCTGCGCTTGGGAAGCGGTGACAGGAGGATCGCGCAGGTTCAAAGCCGGCCGCGCTGGCAGAAGAGACCCAGCTTCCAAATAAAATATAAAAAATAAGTCTGGGAGTGTAGCCCAGAGGTAGAAGGGTTTCCAGGAACCCCAGTACCACCAAAATAAATAAATAAATACATAAATAAATAAATAAATAAATAAATACGATGGTTCCATGTTTCTAGTTTTAAGTTCTCTTTATGTGTTCTGGGTGAACATTATAAGATAAAATTGGAAAAGAATGAAATCAAATGCAGACCTTGGTTTTCCTAGTGAATTTCCTTCTGCATCATGGGAGGCAGCCACCTGTGCGGGGTGCGGCCGCCATGTCACAGGGTGTGTGTGGACACCAGGGGACACTCGGGGCCGGCCCTGCGGGGTCTTGAGGTGATCAGAGCTGGGATGTGTCCCCTGGCCCTGCTCAGTGTCCACTGCTCAGAGGAGTCACAGCTGTGACCTCCTCAATCACTCTGCTGACAAAACCCCAGTCTTGTTCAAGCCCCTGATGTCCTCAGGCAGAGAGGCCTGGGCAGGACCCAGGGTGCAATCAGAAAACCGTGATGAACCTCATTTGCATGAATGGACCTTCCCCCTCTGAGGGTATGAAGAGGGCAGGGGGAGGCTTGGGGAGCTCTGCTCAGCTGTGGGCACAGCAGGCAGGACTCAGGATGGCCTGCAGCATGGCCTGGTCCTCTCTCCTCCTCTCCCTCCTCGCTCACTGCACAGGTGACTGGTCACAGGGGAGAAGGGCCTGGGAAGCTCTGATGGGGCCCTGCTTTCTCCTCTTGTCTCTAGACCCCAAATGACCCTCCCCATGTCTCTCCCACTTCCAGGGTCCTGGGCCCAGTCTGTGCTGAATCAACCACCCTCGGTGTCTGGGGCCCCAGGACAGAGGGTCACCATCTCCTGCAGTGGAAGCAGCAGCAACATCGGGTATGGCTATGCTGTGCACTGGTACCAACAGCTCACAGGAACATCCCCAAAACTCCTCATCTATGATAATAGCATTCGACCCTCAGGGGTCCCTGATCGCTTCTCTGGCTCCAAGTCTGGCAACTCAGGCTCCCTGAGCATCACTGGGCTGCGGCCTGAGGATGAGGCCGTGTATCACTGTCAGTCCTATGATAGCAACCTCGGTGCTCGCACAGTGCTCCAGGCCCATGGGGAAGTGCGACAAGAACCTCTTCCCCTTCTGCCAGGAAAGTAACCCCCAGGAGCCCCTGCTCAGGCCTGGCCTGGTGTTGCCGACTAATCTCAGTTGGGTCCTTATTGTCAGCTCCCGGTCAAATCCTCAGAAAGATGGGGCAAAAGGCAGGTGATGTCCTGCAGAAACCTCTCTGCAGCAATTCCTTCCCCTCTATGAATTCCCTAAGTTTTTGGGTACGACGTTTGGGAAGGAATTTGAGGTGGACAAAGGCTTCTTGAACCAATGACACTTTATTACAAAAACTCCAAGAAATTTATACCCTTCACCAGTAAGGTTAATAATAAGAGAAAAGGGGGGTGAATGCAATCACTGTGAAATGATAATGAATGACATGTAAACAAAGGTAATAAAACTAGTCCTTCAGCTGGCTGTTGATCTTCGAGAGAGATTGACTTCTGACTCCTGATTCTTTTCCAAGGTCTTTGCAGATAAGCAGTCCCAGGGGGCCACTTCCCAAAATAAACAAGCATGGCCAAGGCTTGGCGGTTTTTCGGGGAATCTTCTTTAACTTTCCTGGAACTTTCCATCTTTTGGGCTCAGTTCATATAGCAAGTGTGGGGAGATGTGGTGATTCAGGTGGATGTGATAGAGTTTTTCCAGGTGTTGGCATCTTATCTTCTTAATCTGAAAGCTTAAGCATACTCACAACACAGTTTTGCAGACAAAATACCACAAACAACACCACAAAGTTCTTGGTTTTAATTGTCCTTAACTGCTGAACACTCTTCTTTAGACAATAAGCCTATTAAAAGTCTAACCATCTTTAATAATCCATTTCTCTGTCACAAACCCTCTGCAACTTGCTTCTAACTTTCTAATTCCTTCCTTTCCCAGTTGGGACTTTCTTATGATAAGCTCTTCTTCATGCAAAAATGCTTTTCTTACTCTTACGGTATTTCCTTTCCTTCATACATATATATTTAGAAGTCTGTCCTTTATTTAGTCATATTCATTAACCATGCGATCAGCCTCTCTGTCTTCAGGAATATTTACACTGGGCGTAAAAGTCACCAATCTTTCTCCTTGAGTCTATTGTATTTGGGCAACTAAGTTGTTTATCAACTAAATTGCTTCGAAGTCACACACAAAATTTTATCTTCTCTGTCTCTAGGCAGGATCTCAAGGGTAAACAAAGTTTCCTTAAACTGAACTACCTTACCTGAGTTAATAGCTTAACCTAAGTTAGTGAGAGTGAGGGTCAGAGACCCTTTGTAATTGCTGCAGCTGGAATGCTTATCACAGCATCTGAGTTCTGGCCAGTTTTTATTATTATTGAGCAGAGCCAAGGACGTTTATTTCCACGGACTCAATTTCTGATCTCACATCATCAGAGCAATTCGTGTAGAGAGTTAAAAGAATACCAAGAGAATAATAGTTATGAAGGATATCTAAAAGTGGGGGATATTTTTTGCCAGAGACGATACCTCTTTCTCGGGGCTTTCTGCCGATAACTATGTGGAGTGGCGTCTTCAACACATAGATGCCGAGGCAGCAGGATGTCTTGGCAGCCTGGGGTTTCTGCAGCTGCCACCATGGGCCCAGCTGCATCTAAAGGCACTGCCTGCCGGTGAGGAGCCAACTCCTCTAATCCTAGAAGAAGGTCTCTGTACACACAGTCCTGCTGCTTCAGAGCCTGTGACTGTTGCCCTCAAGTTCAGGTGCTGAGACCGCCGGCCCACGGAGGGCATCTCAGGCTGGACCTCTGATGGGAACCCTGGGTCTCCATCATGCATTTCTCCCTGAGTTCAGAGCTGTGTCACCCTCCCCACGGTCCCTCTTGGCAACAGTGTGGATCTCCATGCACGTGGTGCTGCCAACGACGCGCCCAAGCTCGGGGACCAGAGTATTTCTGACGGACTTAGTCATGGAGACCTGGTTGATCATCGACAGGCCTGACGTCAGTCTCCACAACACTGGCAACGCCAACAAGAATGCACTAAAAACACAACCACTTCAAGTCTTAAGCATTGTCATTCTGTTTTTAATTTTCTATGGTAAATTAATAAAGCAATAGTCATTTAAGGCAGCTGTGCATCCAACAAGAGGCTCAAAATAATGACTTTACCAGTCACTTGGCCACGGAAACATTTTCTCATATTCCTTCGAAACATATAACATGAAGACCAGGGGACACTAAACCAGAAGGACAGACACTTTGGGAGGATCTTAACAATACCACAGAAATACATTTAAGTAGTTATGAGGTAATCAGACTCTAGTAATGAGTGGAAGACCATCTGGGAAATGCAGTGTCCATATCCCCAGTCAATCAACGGCTGCCTGTTAAATGGCCGCTTGTGCCTTGACACCAGGAGGCCTGCAGGGGGCGCTGTGGGTCTTGTCAGAGGATGGGGAGCAGCTCAGTGGGTCAACTCACTGGACCATATCCAGTTGCTCACTGGTCCACGGACAGTGCTAAGGCGGCTGCCTGCTCCCACAGCCAGAACCCAGCACACAGCTGCACCAGGTCTTCCCTGACACTGTGACTGCCCCAGGACTTTCAACCAGGTGGAGAAATGGGCTCGTGTCTGCATAATTCCCCCCACAAAGACACCAGCTCTGTGCACGTTGCTCAATGGCAAAAAAAGGGCCACTAGGAAGACCGACCCAGCTCTGAGAGGTCCACCCCGTGGCCTGGGCGCTTCTCCCTCTCCTCTTCCTTCTCACGGCAGAGTTCCGGCCATGGCAGGCACCCTCTGCCTTCCTCCTGCATTTCTATCTAACGTGTTTCTGGCTTGGGTTTCGGGGTCTAGTTCTCGGGCAGTGGTGTCTCGGGCGCCCTCGCTGATGGTGTCCCCAGGACAACAGTCCTCCTCCACTGTGGCTCCACTGGAGGAGTCGCCAATGATCACTATCTGTACTGTGTCCAGCAGAAGCCTGGACAATCCACAGGACACTGTTTTTTAAGAAAAACAACAGAAGCTTCTAGTCATCTTCCTAGTTTTCAGGTCCGTCCTTGGGAGCAAAGATGGCCTGACCCTCTAGGGGGCACACACTGAGGACCAGGTTGAGGGCTCCTCTGTGCCCAGTACAGCGGTGCCTGGTGCAGTGAGAGATGTCCACTCAGTGTCCACTCAGTAGATGCCAGCAATTGGACCTGAACATTAGACAGAATTCTGTGAATGTTTTGACCCTAAAATAGATAGGGCCCTTGAATTAAGCATGTTAGTAGTCCTGCTGGCTCTATAGAATGACACCACAAAATTTTTATCTCTCTCTTTCTTTTTTATTTGTGTGTTATACTTAGTAGTGAACCCAGAAGTCTTTTATCACTGAGTTACATCCAGAAACCTTTTCTTGCTTTTAATTAGGAAACAAGTTCTTGCTGAGTTACTGAAGCTTGCCTCCGAGCTGTGTTCCACCTGACTCAGTCTCCCAAGTATCGGGATGGCAGGTGTCATTCTGTCCACATTCTGACTACTGCCATTCTGTTTTTAATTTTCTAGAGTAAATTAATAAAACCATTATCATTTAAGGCTGCTTTCCAGCAAAAACCTGAACAAGCCCCAGGAGATTGATTTATAACAGAAACCACGTTTGCTTCCTGTCACCTTCCGGGTTCTTAGGCTCCGTCCTTGGGGGCAAAGATGGCCTGACCCTCTCAGGGGCACAGACTGAACCGAGTTGAGGCTCCTCTCTGCCCAGGACAGTGGTGCCTGGTGCAGGGAGAGACGTCGACAGGATCCAGGACCAAACACGCAGGCGCCTGAGCCTGCTCACAACTATGGTCACGCAGCATGGGCGTCCATGATAAGACGGGAGCTTCCCAGCAGCCTCCAGTGGACTCTCCATGGAGAGGAAGGAGGCAGGAGGGAGGCTGCTGGCTCCTGTTGTGGTCTGAGTCCTAAAATGAAATAAACTCAATTAACATACGTTCCTAAAATATTGTAACGGTTGCTTCCTATCGGGCTGAGTCAAGACACTTCTTCAGAAGGGAGCGTTTCTGGGGAGGACAAGTTGCAATTAAGAGAAGGAAAAGCACATTCTGTTGCATATTACTGAATTTTATCTTCTTCTGTTTAAATTTAATACAACACAGTGCATTGCAAAATATCTAAAGTATTAATTATTATAAAAATCTTTGTTCTTAGCTACAATTTCCTTTTTACCCACCTAGTGTGATGAAGTTACTTACATCATTCTAAGACTAAGACACCTGTTCAATCCATTTTTCTTACTTAATGGACCCTTGTTAATTTGTTTTGGAGGGACCTGGGGTGAAGGCAAAGGGGCATCCTAACTCTGAGGAAAACCACATTTTTTTGGGAAACAGGCTCTCACTATGTTGCTAAGGGTCTTGGTAGGTTTCAGAGGCTGTCCTCAAACCTGTGAACCTCGTGTCTCAGCCTCCCCAGTGCTGGGATTACAGGCCTGTGTCAGTGTTTGGTTAATGAAACCTTCATAACACTTAAACAACAGGTCATTCTCTCAGATAAATTCTGCTACGTGCCCTAGACCTGAACCTTGTCCTGGACCACCCTACCGTTTTATGACAATTAATTTATTCACTGTGCTATTGATTCCTGGAGAGTTTCATATTCGTTCAAAGTTTTTGGAAACACTCCTAACTTTTGCTTTAGTAATAAAGGGCTGAACCCAGTGACGAGCACATAAGCACATCAACCAATCTGCATAAAATCACAGGGAAAATGTGATAAAACTATAGAAATAGGCCCTTGGAAGAGAGAAAGGAGGGTTTCTGTGGGAACACCAAGTGGTCTCACAGATGACGAAGTCCCAACGTACCCCAAGTTTAGGGAAGGTGGCAGAGAGAGGGTGTCTCTGCACCCCGGGGTGAGCTCAGCGTCAGGAACTCCCAGGTCCTGACCACAGGCAAATGAGCATCACCACGTCCACACTTCCTGTCTACACTCCCCACTAAGGGGTCCACGGGGAGCCACGGTGGCTCCTATTTGCATGGCCTCCCCCTTCTGTAGTCCAGTAGTGAGGGGATAAGAGAGGCCTGGGGCAGCCGCTCTGGGTGTGGACACGGAGGGTGAGCTCACCATGGCCGGGGCCCCTCTTCTCCTCCTGTTCTTCTGGCACTTCTCAGGTAGAGGCGGCCCTCACGTATCCAGGACCGGCGTTCAGCCCGAGCCTGTGCCCTCTGGTCCCATCTCCCCCCAGCTCTAACTCTGTCCCTGATGCTCATCATGACTGTCTGTGTTTGCAGGTTCCCTCTCCCAGCCTGTGCTGACGCAGCCGCCCTCCCTCTCAGCATCTCCTGGAGCAGCTGCCAGACTCACCTGCACCCTGAGCTCTGGTTTTGTTGTTTCTGGATACCACATATCCTGGTTCCAGCAGAAGGAAGGGAGCCCTCCCCGATTTCTTCTGCGATACTACTCAGACTCAGATAAGCACCAGGGCTCCGGGGTCCCCAGCCGCTTCTCTGGATCCAAAGACACCTCGGCCAATGCGGGCGTTCTGCACATCGCTGGGCTACAGCCTGAGGACGAGGCCGATTACTACTGCAACACATGGCATGGAAACTCTAACACTTACACAGCGCTCCAGACCCACGGGGAAGTGAGACCAAAACCTCCACTGCATCTCTCTCCCTGTGATCTCATAGGATTAAAAACAGAGTGGTCATTCTCAGAGGACAGAGAGCGTGGGAGAGTCAGGGGAATGGGGAAGGCTGATCAAAGGATACTAAATTACAGATAGGGAACAGCAAAGTTCTTTGGTGTACTCTGCACAATATAGAGACCACAGGTAATATCAATATATATTACAAAAAGCTAGAGGATTTAGCATGTCTTTACCATTAAAAATGGGAAAAAGTTCAAGGACTTACATTTGATTACCTTGATTAACAGTTATACAAATGTGCCTGTGTCCAGCATTACATTAATATGTGGACCTTCTGGTTTGATGTCTCATTCCCATGATGGTGACACCTGCGATCCCAGGGCTTGTGAGATGAGACAGGGGGATCGCAGGCTGGAGACCAGCCTCAGCAACACAGCAAGACCCTCAGAAACTTAGTGAGACCCTGGCTCACACAAACAATCAAAAGGCCTGGAGATGTAGGTTGGAGGTAGAATGCCCCTGGTTGCAGTTGTCAGTCCCAAAAATAAATGAATTTGTAAAAAAGAAGATAAAAGAAGAAGAATGAGAAAGGGAGAAATATTCATACAGAGCTACGAATCCACCATGTGATCAAAGTAATTTCTCATAGTCAACTCTTCAATTCCTCAAGACCCTATAAGAAAACTCCTGAGGAAAGAATGATGGGTTGGTGAGCTCTTGTACTGAGAAGGACGCTCTGCACTGGGGAAAGGGGATGAAGGAAGTGATGGATGAGCGATTGAGGATGCCTGGGCCAGGCTGAGCTCCTTCTAGTACAGCAGGGCCCCGGTGAGCTCTGAGCTGCCAAGTAAAGGTCACCGCCCTAACACCACTGTGTCAATTAGTAAACAAATTAAAGAATTGAAATTAAACACAAACACATAGGTACTGGGAGCCATTGAAATATCTTCACTGCTCAAAGAATGTGTAACATTAAATATATGGGCTACATATACATATGCACAGAACAGTGAAGTGGTATTTTTACAATGTCTCCACCAGGGAATCCCATCAGTTAAGTGTCTGGTGGTGCATATCATCGCGCCTTTTATAATCCGGGATACCACCTAGGACTGAGAACTGCACTAACCAACCACACTGTGACAGCTTCACAGCATTTGGGAATCAGATCATGGATGTGTGGATAGAGACAGTGACCTGGAGCTGCAGGAAGTAGCTGGCTCTTAGGACTCTGGACCATGGAGGGGTGTGCCCTGGCCCAGCAGGGGGCGCTGTGCGATGCTCCGTGGACTCTAACAGCTGCTCAGTAAGGACCATCACTCAGAGGAGCCCAAGCCTCTGCCCCTGATGGGAGCTCAGCAGCCATGTGCCCTCTGACCTGGCAGAGTCCCCTGAGGGAGGGCCTTGGTCTGTTCTCAGCAGGTGCTTCCTCCCAGGGGAGCAAATGGGGGAAAGCAAACCTCCATCCTCCTGGGGCTGCAGTGTGAGCTGACTCCACCACAGAGTTCAGCGTGGGGCTGGGAGATCATGATGGACACATTTGCATGGACAGGCCCTCCTCTCTGAGGCTGGGGAAGAAAAGGCGTCCTGGGGCAGCCCAGCCCACTGTGCTCAGGGCTGTGTCCACCATGGCCTGGACTCCTCTCCTCCTCCTGCTCCTCTCTCTCTGCTCAGGTAAGAAGAGCCCTCAGCAGGTCTGGGTTCCTGGTTCCTATAAGCCACTCAGCCTCAGGATCCATGAGAGACGGTGCTCTGCCCGGCCTCAGCTCCTGAGCCTGTCTGTGTTTGCAGGTTCCCTCTCCCAGCCTGTGCTGACGCAGCCGCCCTCCCTGTCTGCATCTCCTGGAGCCTCTGCCAGACTCACCTGCACCCTGAGGAGTGACCTCAGTGTTGGTGGCTACCACATATACTGGTACCAGCAGAAGCCAGGCATCTCTCCCCAGTATCTCTTGAGGTACTACTCAGACTCAGATAAGCACCAGGGCTCCGGGATCCCCAGCCGCTTCTCTGGATCCAAAGACACCTCTGCCAATGCGGGCGTTCTGCACATCTCTGGGCTGCAGCCTGAGGACGAGGCTGATATATTACTGTGGTATATATCCCAGCAGTGGAAGCAGCTACACTTCACACAGTGTTTCAAAAAATAAGGAAGTGAGACAAAAACCCTGGTCCCCAGACCTCTGTTCCGAGCGTCTGCCCAGTGAGAAGCTCCATGCAGGTTCTTGTCTAGAGGACTCCTCTGCAGCAGGACGAGTCCATGCACAGGAGACACCAACACACAGGTGTGCCTGCAGCCTGAGGCTCAGTGCTGCCTCTCAGGGAGGCACAGGGGAGGAGGACGGAGAGCTTGTGGGCATCCCCATGGTCACAGAACAGAGAAAAAGCTGTAGTAGTGTTAGCAACTCGAAACACTGCTGGGATTAGCCATGTTCCTCCGAAGGGCAATTTCATCATCATATTTCATAATATATGGAACTTGCATTGCTAGAGATGAATCCATACCTGACAGAGGCACCCTCAGCCTGCTCACAGGCACACTGCTTCCAGGTGCAGTGGACACGGCCTCACGGGACCTCACTACGACATCCTCAGTCCGTCTCTCTGAGTCTCCCTTCTGCCATCTCTTCCCCAGTCCTCCTGGTCCCTCGAGGTGTCAGATTTTTATCCATCTCCACATTAGGTTTCAGAGCCAAGTGGAAATGTTCCTGCTGCAATTTGCATCCCCCGAGCTCCCTCTCTAGGGAGGGTGATCGCCAGGACTCATCCAACATGGAAACCTCATGGCTTATTACTCTTCTTGTCTCCTTCCTGGATTCCTCCGCCTTTTCTGTCTCTTTAACACGACAACAGAGTGAGCATTATTTCCTAAAATGACATTTTCATTTACTATAAGCACAGGCACGTGGAAGCCCTTGATTTCCTTCTTAATCTTTATTCCTTATTCTGCCTTGTACTTTTCTTCTCTTCCTCCCTCGGCTGTGCTGAGGCCTCTACAGCTGAGGCCTGGATCAACATAGCAGGCTTTTCAGCATCACCCCCCAAACCACTGTTTTGGGGTTTTTTCAGCCTTCAAAAGCCTGTTGCAGAATCAGCCAATACAGAGAATATACTGTGGGCAGAAGTGCCTGGTGCCTTTGCAGCCGCCATTTCTGCCCAGGGCAGGTTCTCCATCTACCAAGGGTTCTTCATCTGGGGCTGCTCCATGTAACTAAGAGAAATCCGTGCTTATTAAAAAATAACACTGAAGACCATGCATGGAAGGTCTCTAAGTGTATAGCCAAGGGAAATGCTCCATGCATGGAATTGTACAGTGGCTGTACTTTTCCTAATCAGGAAAATAACAGACATATCTTATGACATGGGACCATTATAAATAAAAAATACTAACTAGCCGGGCGTGGTGGCACACACTTGTAATCCCCGCTCTTGGGAGGCAGAGACAGGAGAATTGCACAGGTTCAAAGCCAGCCTCGCTGGCTTAAGAGACCCTGTTTCCAAATAAAAATATAAGATAGGTCTGGGAGTTTAGCCCAGAGGAAGAAGGGTTCCATCTCCAGTACCATCAAAAAAAAAAAGAAAAGGTAACCAACCTAGAGATGGAATGCACTAACTAAATCACGAACAGACACAAAGCAATACTGCGGGAAAGACGGCAAATCCTTACATGCACTGGCAGTGCTGAAAAGTCCTCATTCTGAGAACTAGTATTAATATTTTCCCCATCACGGTCAATAGAACCCAGAAGCATTCTTCTACTGAGCCATACCACTAGGCTTTTAGATTATAAATATATATAAAATTTCATATATGTATATCTTGAAACAGTGTCATCCGACTAAGATATCCTGCAGTAGCCTGTACTCTGAAAATTATGAGTGTTTCTTTATTTTTTATTTTTTTTTTTTTCTGGTACTGGGGTTCCTGGAAGCCCTTTTACCTCCTGGCTAAACTCTGAGACCTATTTTACATCTTTTTTTTTTTTTTTTGGTGGTGGTGGTACTGGGGTTCCTGGAAGCCCTTCTACCTCCGGCTACACAACCAATGGGCTACACTCCCAGACCTATTTTATACTTTTTTTTATTTGGAAACAGGGTCTCTTAAGCCAGCGCGGCTGGCTTCGAACATGTAGGATCCTCCTGTCTCCGCCTCCCAAGCGCGGGGATTACAAGCCTGTGCCCGGCAATGTTTCTTTAGAATATCTGGAAAACGGATGATTAGTAATTGAGAGAGAGAGCTCTATGTCCAAGTGCCCCTGTTATTGCCATAACCCCTGTGCTGGCCGCCTCACCCGGCTCTTTTTCTCCAAACCATCCCTAGTCACACCTTCATCGTGTCTTTGCCAAATTATATGTGTAGAGAGGCTGACACAGACACAGAAAGAGAATTATTATTATCTTCATTGATTTCTTGTCGTTGTTGTTTATTCCCGATAACGACCCTCAGGGAATAAGAACAACCAGCGGATCTGGGCCATTGGCGCACATCTATAATATCTATAACACAAGCACATGGGGATTTGTGACAGGAGAACCACAGGTTTGAGACCAGCCTCGACATCCTAGAAAAACCCTGTTTCAAAACAACAACAACAAATCATTGAAAGAGCCTGAGATGTAGTTCAAAGGGTGAATGCCCTGACTTCACACCAGTATCACAAGAGAGAAAGGACAGAGCAGCGTTGGCAGTAGAGCTGCGGGAGGAAGAGACGCCGCTCTGAGGGCGTTGGCTGAGCTTGAGCCCATCACCTCTCATCTGTCTCCACGGTCAGAGGACGGATGCTGGCTGGCAGGAGCCCCGTGCAGCACACTCATGACAACTCGACCTGGCCGTGGCGCTGGGCAGCTGTCCCCAGCTTCACACTCCTCTGTCGTTGTCTCCAGTGCCTTGGCCCTGCGTGCGGTCAGCCAGAGAAGCCTCGTCCCTGTGGTCTGGAGCCCTCGCCCAAAGGTCATGCTGTCCTGGGGCTTCATGAGGATTATCACGGTGTTGCTGCCGTGGTCCAGCAACCATTCATGAGATAACCCAGAACCAGGATGGCTGATAGTCCTTGGTCCCCAGATTCTGAAAAGAGGCGACCATTACGGTTTCTCCCGGATGACAGCACGGTCTCATCTGTAGACACACATCAGCCATCTGTTCCTCCCGCCCAGCCCACTGATCCTGAAACTAATGTGACACCATCTCAGACTTAGTCCCGACATTCGTGAGCACAGAGAGTCAGGATGGTTTCTCAGCTTTGTGGACATATCCAACAGTTCTCTCAGATCAGCCACAGAAAAAATAAAATTTCAAACTGGACATCCCTGCACAGACAGACACACCTTGCTTGCGGGAGACTCTCCAGGAGTCCATGGTGGTGAGGAGGAGGATTGAGTTTGTGCACAGCTGCTGAGGATGGTGACTTAGAGAGACAGGAGCTAAGGACCTTGGTGGTCACTGCAGACAGCAGACCCGGGGTCACCACTGACTGTCCACCTCAGATGTGGCTCTCTGTCCTCGTCCTGATGCCTCTGCTCACATCCAGGTGAATTATGTTCACAAACCTGCACATGCAAATCCATGTGTACACACTCTAGCAGGTATATTTCTCCACTGGTCATAATATAAGATGAATCTTTTCCTGAACGTAAATAACTCACGAAAACAAAATTTTAATTAATAATTTGAGAGTAATTAAGAAAAGAACATCAAGTTGAAATTTTTTGTGTGTGGTGCTGGGGTGCCTGGAAGCCCTTCTACCTCCGGGCTACACTTCCAGACCTATTTTATATTTTTATTTGGAAACGGGGTCTCCTAAGCCAGCGTGCGCACCTGGCTTTGAACCTGCGTGATCCTCCTGTCTCTGCCTCACAAGCACGGGGATGACAAGCGTGCACCACCACGCCCTGCCTCAATTTATATTTTAGTTTACCCAGTGATGATAACCAAGGAAGACATTGTCTCTGTGGATTTCAAACATATTTCCATCTACCTGTGCAGCTGATCCTGCTGATCCAGAGGAGGCTGAGAGGGGAAATTCTGTTTCAAAGGGTCCAGGATGTTCAATTACATGTTTCCCGATTTCTTGATTTTGATACTGGGAGTAATACACTCTCTCCTCTGATTCTGCAGTTCCACAGAAGCCGCCCGTGTGACTGGTGGCTTCTAGGGCAGACGCAGGTGGTCACCAGCCTGGAGGTGCTGCTCTCTGTCTGCTCCCCAGCCCTGGACCACTCACCTGTACAGACAGTGTCCAGGACCAAGTCATGGGAGACCCCATGTCTTTGGAGGAGGTGAGGGAACCCCTCCCCAGACCCGGCTCTGTGATGTCACACAGGGTCTTCACTGAGGCAGAGGGCCCTGAGAGTGGCCCCCAAAGAGGACCACATGAAGGGCCTCCAAGGAGGACCAGCTCTTTCATGGGGAGGGAAGAAGTGTCCAGCAGCCTGCGGGTGGCTTGCTGTAGACTATGAACCTGGATGGGGTGGAGGGTCCAGCCTCCTCATCCTTCTGACCTCAGGCTTTGTAGAGTGACATTGACCTGACTCCAGGTGTGTGGAGCTGAGCAGGTGACAGGCCTCACCGCCCTCCTCAGTGTCTCCGTCCTGCAGTGCTGGCCTGAGGTCCCAGCATCTGCCCCTCTCAAGCTCTCCCAGGGTGCTCAGGCGAGCACTGGGCAGGAGGAGAGAGGCAGCTGATTTGCATGAGGACCTTCCCTCCCCCTGGGTCTGGGGAACATGAAAAGGCCCCAGGACACCAACTGCCCTGGAGGAGCCTGAGGACCCCGGTCCCTGTGACGGCCCCACCATGGCCTGGGTGACGGTTCTTCTCGGGCTCCTCGCTTATGGCTCAGGTCAGGAAGGGACGCCGTGTCCTTGGGGAGCCCACAGGAGCAGGGCGTCAGGTGACTCCGCTCTGATAACAGTAACTGTGTCTTTTTTGTTCTAGGGGTGGATTCTCAGACTGTGGCAATACAGGAGCCCTCACTGTCTGTGTCCCCAGGAGGGACGGTGACTCTCACCTGTGGCCTTGGCTCTGGGTCAGTCTCTACAGGGAACTATCCCAGCTGGTACCAGCAGGCACCAGGCCGTGCTCCACACATGTTAATTTACCATACAAACAAGCGCCCCTCCGGGGTCCCTGATCGCTTCTCTGGCTCCATCCTTGGAGGCAAAGCCGCCCTCACCATCACAGGGGCGCGGACCGAGGATGACGCTGATTACTACTGTTTGCTGTATGTGGGTGGGAGTGTTCACACAGTGCTCTAACCCCATGGGGAAGTGCACCAGAAACCTCTTCATGGGTCAGAATGGCTCAGTGCTCAGAGGCAGGAAGAGGTGAGAGACGGAAATGGTCCACACCGTGATGGGAAATGAGGCTGTGTGGCCCTGGTCTACCCTGTGGCTCATGATCAGGTGTACCGTCCTGTTCTGCCAGGGGCGTCCATCTTTCTGTGTTGGTCCTCTCAACGTCTGTGTCCTCTCTCCTCTCTGTGATAATGAGGAGGGGGCTCCGCTGTAAAATATGGCCACCACTGGGGCACTCAGACCCCCTCCCCTACCTTTAACACTCTTGATTTCAAGAGACAAACAAGATGATCTGTTCTTTGTCAGTATTTTGAGTAGAGAGGTAAATATATTATTTTAATTTGGAATTAAAGCATTACCTATGAAATAGTAATAAAAGCAATTCCCCGTTTCATTTGAATTAGAAAATCTGTATTAACTACCTACCAGATGTTTATATACACTATAGTTTGGAAACAGCCTTATTTCTTTATTTTTGTTTGTTTTTCTGATACTGGGGATCAAAGCCACTGTCATTCTACCACCAAGCTCTACACCCATTCCTTTTTATATTTTTATTGTGAAATCTGGTCTCCCTACATTTTAGATACTGGATTCAAAATTTGATCCTTTCAATACTTGGGAGTATTTCAAGAGACACTGTCTCAGTCTCCCAAGTATTGAAGTCATAAATTTGTGCAAATGTCACAGTCTGAAACCTAGCATGTATTCTTGTAAATTATAAATATATGGCTGGGTGTGGTGATGCACGCTTGTAATCCCCGACTTGGGAGGCTCCTCTGGAGCCACCATAAAAGGCCTTGGTTCACTCACCACACCTAGGAGAGGAGCTGTGCCTTCTCGCCTCTGCCTGCTGCCCCTGCAGCCCATGCGAAGTCAGAGCTGAGGTGTCTCCTGGATTTGTGCCCCTTGTTTCCTGCAGATCCTGCAGCCAGTGAGTCATCCCCTCTGTCCGGAGCCTCAGCCGGGGGTCCTCGGGCTTGGGGGGTCCTCTGGAGTCATCTCTGCGCCCTCCTCATAGGGGGAGCACCCCTCGAGTTCTCAGCTTACCCCTAGAGTCTGACGCATGGGAGGTCTCTTAAATATTTATTAAAGAAGAAGATAATTCAGGAAGAAATGACTGAACCACCTAAGCTCCTGTTGGTGGTTATTATAATCCCTGTATTAACGCTATAAAGAGGGAGGTTAACTAGGGCAGCTCTAGTTCTCAATGAATTTGCTGTATTATTCCCACCTCTTCCTACCCACTCACGATATGGTGAATGGACGACCCATCTCATCAGGGGCCCTCAGCCCTGCTCCTCCTCCTGACCTCATGGTGTCCTTCCAGCCCAGGGGGCGCCTCCCTCCCAGGCGGCCTCCAGGGGACGCTGCGGATCTTCTCTGAGACTTGAGAGGCTCAGAGGTTCCACTTTGCTGCACCTGCACAGGGATCACGGGTCCATGCACCGTGTTAGAGCAGCTGCTCCTCCTAGGGGCAGAAGGACAGCTCACATCACCCTGGTTCCATCAAAACGGTGTAATTTAAAGGCATCCTTGAGGTTTGGTCCTGAGCTCAAGGATGGACACTCAGTGACTGTCTTCTTTGGCCAGCCTCAGTCCCCTGGACAGGACCTTGGTCTTGTCTCAGAAGGTGCTCCCTCCCAGGTCTCCATGAGGGGAAAAAACTTAGTCTTCCTGGGTCTGCAGTTTGAGCTGAGTTCACGCAAAAGGCCTCAGGGAGGAGCTGGGCTATCATGATGCAGGCATTTGCATGACAGCCCCTCCTCTCTGAGCCTGGGGGAGAAAAGGCTGCCTGGGGCAGCCCAGCCCACTGTGCTCAGGGCTGTGTCCACCATGGCCTGGACTCCTCTACTCCTCCTGCTCCTCTCTCTCTGCTCAGGTAAGAAGAGCCCTCAGCAGGTCTGGGTTCCTGGTTCCTATCAGCCACTCAGCCTCAGGATCCATGAGAGAAGGTGCTCTGCCCGGCCTCAGCTCCTGAGCCTGTCTGTGTTTGCAGGTTCCCTCTCCCAGCCTGTGCTGACGCAGCCGCCCTCCCTGTCTGCATCTCCTGGAGCGTCGGCCAGACTCACCTGCACCCTCAGCTCTGGCTTCAGTGTTGGTGGTTACTACATATACTGGTACCAGCAGAAGCCAGGCAGCTCTCCCCGGTTTCTCCTGTACTACTACTCAGACTCCAATAAGGGCTTGGGCTCCGGGGTCCCCGGCCGCTTCTCTGGATCCAAAGATGCCTCGGCCAATGTGGGGCTTTTGCACATCTCTGGGCTGCAGCCTGAGGACGAGGCTGACTATTACTGTGCTATAGAAACTAGCAGTGGAAGCAGCTATAGTTACTCACAATGGTTCAAAACATGAGGAAATGGTACCAAAACCCAGGTCCCCAGACCCTTGCTCTGACCCTTGCTCAGTGAGAAGCTTCTCTGCAGGAACGTGAGTAGCAGACTCCTCCGCAGCAGGAGACACAAACACACAGGTTATGGCTGCAGCCTGAGGCTCAGTATCGCATCTCAGGAAGGCACAGGGGAGTGAGGAGCCTGAGCCTGAGGTGCATCCCCGTGGAGACCGAGCAGAGAAAGAAAATGGATATGAACGTTAGCAAATAGAAATACTGACTGCTGCAGCCCTGTTCCTCCCAAAAGCAATTTCATCATCATATTTTATAACATTTGGACCTTGTATTATTAGAGACATAGCCACACCCACAGAGGGACCCTCACAGACACAGCCCCCTCTCTGACCCTGCCCACATGTCCAGTGGACACAGCTCCACGGACCCTCACTGATGACATACGCAGGCCCTCTCTCTCCCAGTCTCCCCTCTCCCCTGCCTCTGCAGTGGTCCAGTTCTCTCTAGTGTCAGGCCTTCACCCATCTCCACATTAGGTTTCAGAACCACACGGAAATGTCCCTGATGCACTTTCTAGACGCAAGCTCCATCGCCAGGAAGGGTGATCACCAGGACTCATTCCAACATGGAAACTTCATGGCCTTTAGACCCTTCTTCTCTCCTTCCTGGATTTTGCCACCTTTTCTGTCTCTTTAACATGACAACATAGGTGACATTATTTCCTGAAAATGGTATTGTCATTTCCTATTAAGCATAAGCTCATGGAAGCCTTTGATTTCTCTCCTATTCTTTTGATCCTTTTTCTGTCTTGTACTCTTCTTTGCTTCCTCCCTCTGCTGTGTAAGACCCTATATAGCTGAGTCCTCAATCAACAGAGCAAGGTTTTAGCATCTCTCCACAAAGCCACTGTTTTCTTTCAGCCGTCAAATGCCTGTTGCAGAATCAGACAATACATAAAATATACTGTGGGAAGAAGTGCCTGGAGACTTTGTGGCCCCATTTCTGCCCCCAGTGAAGGTGCTCCATCTCATCAAGTGTTCTTCATTTGCAGCTGCTCCACCTAACTAACGGAATTTCATGTTTATTTAAAAATAACACTGAAGCCGGGGCCCCGGGCCGGACCGCGCATAGCACGCCAGACCCCTGGAGAAGCCGGGCACAGTAAGATGCTGGGTCCCGGGCGGGGGTCGTGCGGGGCACGCCAGCCGGGGCGTGCCTGGGCCCCGGGCCACACCGTGCATAGCACGCCAGACCCCTGGAGAAACCGTGCCCAGTACCCTGGATCCCGGGCAGGTGGCACGCGGGGCACACCAGCCGGGGCCCGGGTCACGGGACTCTGGGCCACACGCGGAGTAGTGCGAAGCACGCTGGACCCATAGGCAAACCGACCAGGTCACAGTGCTACTGAGTGCCTGATCCCACTACCTCCTAAAACCACATATACTGTCTTCTCTTATTAAAAAAAAAAAAGGAAAAGAAAAAGAAAAAGAAAAAATATCTGAGAGGAGTTAAGAAAGCCATGGCAGATGCCAGGACACTGGAGATGCAGACAAAACTTATCCAAATGCTCTGGAACTTATGGAAAAATTCCCCGTGAAGGAGGACTGCTGTTTCTCTATATTGTTAAGAATCTTGGACATCACCTGTAAGGAGAGAGTTTAGCGGAGACCAAGGAGAAAGGCGGTGTTGAAAGCAGTTTCTGCGATGGCAGTGGAGACTTGTATTTAGGAGAAGCAGCAATCGGAGCCTACCAACCTTATCTTTTGGAGAAATTATACCAAATGTCGAATGCTACCATCATGCATGCTTTGGAACACTGGACAACATTCAGAGTGGAAAAAGAACCTGGGAAGGATTTGAAATGGTGGAGGCAGTGGCAATGGCAGTGGCCAGTACTCAGGGGAGGCAGAGATCTGATGCATTACACCTGGAACCTTTGAAATAGTAACCCCAGAGGCAGAATGTTACCACCATGTACCCTCGAGAACGTGGGACAATTGGTTGGGAGAAGAGGGTGCTCGGATTGGAGCCTGCTGAGGGGTGAGGACGGCGACGAACACAGCAAAGCTGGGATTGGAGCCTGCCGTGAGGCAAGGCCAGTGCTGGAGCCTCCGAGGCCGGGATCAGAGCCTGCCGAGGGGTTAGGCCGGTGCTAGGGCCAGTGAAGCCGGGATCGGATCATGCCATGAGACAAGGCCAGTACTGGGGCCGTCGAGGCCAGGATCGGAGCCTGCCGAGGGGTTAGGCCGGTGCCAGGGTCAGCAAGGCCGGGATCGGAGCCTGCCGTTAGGCAAGGCTGGTGCTGGAGCTTTGAGACAATGATCGGAGCCTGCTGAAGCATTAGGCTGGTGCCGGGGCCAATGGCCGACATCGGAGCCTGCTGTGAGGCAAGGCCACTACTGGGGCCTCCAAGGTCGAGATCAGAGCCTGCCGAGGGGTTAGGCCGATGCTGGGGCCAGTGAGGCCAGCATCGGCGTTTGCTATGAAGCAAGGCCAGTGCTGGGGCCTCCAAGGCCGGGATCGGAGCCTGCCAAGGGGTTAGGCCAGTGCTAGGGCCAGCAAGGCCAAGATCGGGGCTCACTGTGAGGAAAGGCTGGTGCTGGGCCTCCAATGCCTGGATTGGAGCCTGCTGAAGGGTTAGGCCTGTGCTGGGGCCAGTGAGGCTGGCATCGGAGCCTGCCGTGAGGCAAGGCCGGTGCTGAGGCCTCCAAGGCCGGGATCGGAGCCTGCCAAGGGGTTAGGCCGGTGCTGGGACCAGCAGCCGGCATCGAAGCCTGCGTGAGGCAAGGCCGGTGCTGGGGCCTCCAAGGCCGCGATCAGAGACTGCCAAGGGGTTAGGCCGGTGCCAGAGCCAATGGCCGGCATCGGAGCCTGCCATGAGGCAAGGCCGCTACTGGGGCCTCCGAGGCCGGGATCAGAGACTGCTGAGGGGTTAGGCCGGTGCTGGGGCCGGCAAGGCCAGGATCGGAGCTCACCATGAGGCAAGGCCAGTGCTGGGACCTCCGAGGCCGGGATCAGAGCCTGCCGAGGGGTTAGGCCGGTCCTGGGGCCAATGGCCAGCATCGGAGCCTTCCATGTGGCAAGGTCACTACTGGGGCCTCCGAGGCCGGGATCAGAGCCAGCTGAGGCATTAGGCTGGTGTCCGGACAGCGAGACCAGAATCAGGGCTTCCCATGAGGCAAGGCCGCTGCTTGAGCCAGCGAGGTCTGGATCAGTACAACCAGGCAGCCAGGCCACAACTGGGGCCGTCAAGAGTGGGATCGGTACTTGCAACGCGGCATACACAGAGAAATATCACAGAAAATTAAAACCAGATGCTTCCCCTAATCAGCAAAACTAGTACACATTACTCAGCCCTTATCAGAATACTGCCTCAAGACAATTATTAGTTTTCTTCATTTACATATAATATGTAATAAAGTATTTTTATTTCAGTAATCTGGCCATTTTTATTACAAAATAATACTCATGACTATGGATGTACCATCACTTCCTTAGACGATCCAGTTAACATGTCAACAAATGTCTGAGGGTTTCAGTGACGCTGCCTTCTTAGTCACTCCTACTGTCTTTCTTAACGGTGGTAGCTTTGTAGACTTAGTGAAGGGTACCATGCTATGGTTCTCAGTCATACTTTCTGAGTGACTACAGATGCTGTATCTGTTCACGTGTTTTTCGATCTCTTATCACATTACAGAGAAGCATCTCAACCTCCCATGAGTCAATGTCTTTAGATAATTCAGAGTGAGTCTTGATCAGTCCATGTAATGATGATGATAATCCTTACACAACAGAAAATTCTTGTTTAAACAGAGCATTCAACTCAGAGCCAGGACAATGGGCCATAAAAGGCACACCCATTCCAGCATCAGAAAATGGGAAAGTCTTACGGAACTTGCCTGCACCGGGCTCTGTAGCCTCGGAGTCACATGGGGCTCCAGACCTGCTCCAGAGCCTCCTCTGCATCCATCCCAGGTCGCCAGAGGCCTCAGCATCTGCTGCTTCAGGGGATGAAGACTGGGATGCAGCCTTGACTCCAGCCCTTTCTACTTCACTCAAGGGGCCTTCGTTATTAACCACACAGCGCACAGCACCTGAACACACGTCTGACAAGGAGTGCAGAACCAACTGTGAGTAAATAAACATTCTTCTGCAGTGCAAATAAGACACACACTAGATACATATCGATAGGGACCACATAGCTGCATAAGATCACTTCACATCACAAAGAATTGAAATTATGCCTAAGGAGTATGTCAACATAAAGTTCATATTTTAATATATATATATATATGTATATATATATATATTGGTCAAAAACCTGGGAAACTTGATTCCTCACCTCGTGTTTATATTTGGGAGTTGAATCCCTAAAACCTAGACTGTTCATGAATATTCATGACTATGAATGATTAATGCACTGGGTGTGGTTTAGACACAGCCATGTGTCTACACAAACTAGCTGGAGCAGAGGTAGACTGAGGATGCAAGGAAAACGGGCGCATTTCATTAAAAGTACAGAGAGGAGCCAGGAGAGGAATCACGATGGTTCAAGTGAGAGTTATCATCACAAGGAGCTCGACTGCCAAGGAGAAGCATGACTGTTACAGAAAGTGCGCTTCTGGGGTTTTTTTGTTTGTTTTGTTTTGGTTTTTTTGTGTTTTTGTTTTTTTGTGGTACTGGGATTCCTGGAAGCCCTTCTACCTCCGGGCTACACTCCCAGACTTATTTTATATTTTTATTTGGAAACAGGGTCTCCTAAGCCACCGCGCGCTGGCTTCGAACCTGCGCGATCCTCCTGTCTCTGCCTCCCAAGCGTGGGGATTACAAGCGTGCGCCGCCACGCCAGCCACTTCTGCGTTTTAAAGCACTGAGATTCTGCACCACGCCGACTCCTCCGACTCCTGAAGATCTCCCGGTGGCACAGGCTGTTTATGACACTTGCTGACCTGGACACATAACAGGACTGGCGTCCTGGTTCTGTGGACTAACAGTGAGCCGGCTCCCAGGCTTTCTCACTGGTGGGGTATCAACTGAGAGTGGTGCTGCCCAGTGAACAGCACGGGGCGCTGTGGGCTGGCTCAGTCTGCACAGTGGATGCCCACAGCTGTGCGCCCACAGACTCCTCCAGGGGGAGCAGAGGTGCTGGGCTCAATGATGCAGAGACAACAGCTGTGTGCTCTCCAGGTGTGGCCCAGACCTGCCCCTCTGAGCCTCCTGCCACACTCTCCCACCACGGACCTGGCACCTTAATAAATGCATGGCGGGGCAGGGCTGGCAGGAGGTGGGGCCACATTTGCCTCATGACCCCTCCCTGTAGAGGCAGTGGAGGGATAAGAGGGGTCTTTAGACACCCACTGCACTCTGCTTCTCATGATCAGGTGTACCGTCCTGTTCTGCCAGGGGCCTCCATCTTTCTCTGTTGGTCCTCTCAACATCTGTGTCCTCTCTCCTCTCTGTGATAATGAGGAGGGGGCTCTGCTGTAAAATATGGCCACCATTGGGGCACTCAGACCCCCTCCCCTACCTTTAACACTCTTGATTTCAAGAGACAAACAAGATGATCTGTTCTTTGTCAGTAATTTGAGTAGAGAGGTAAATACATTATTTTAATTTGGAATTAAAGCATTACCTGTGAAATAGTAATAAAAACAATTCCCGTTTCATTTGAATTAGAAAATCTGTATTAACTACCTACCAGATGTTTATATACACTATAGTTTGGAAACAGCCTTATTTCTTTATTTTTGTTTGTTTTTCTGATACTGGGGATCAAAGCCACTGTCATTCTACCACCAAGCTCTACACCCATTACTTTTTATATTTTTATTGTGAAATCTGGTCTCCCTACATTTTAGATACGGGATTCAAAACTTTGATCCTTTCAATACTTGGGAGTATTTCAAGAGACACTGTCTCAGTCTCCCAAGTATTGAAATTATAACCTTGTGCAAATGTCCCAGTCTGAAACCTAGCATGTATTCTTATAAAAAAAAATTATATATATATATATATATATATATATATATATATATATATATATATATATGTGTGGCTGGATGTGGTGGTGCATGCTTGTAATCCCGTGCTTGGGAGGCTTCTCTGGGGCCACCATAACAGGCCTTGGTTCATTCACCACACCTAGGAGAGCAGCTGTACCCTTCTCTCCTCTGCCTGCTGCCCCCTGTAGCCCGTGAGAAGTCAGAGCTGAGGAGTCTCCTGGATTTGTGCCCCTTGTTTTGTGCAGATCCTGCAGCCAGTGAGTCATCCCCTCTGTCCTGAGCCTCAGACGGGGGTCCTAGGGCGTGGGTGTCCTCTGGAGTCATCTCTGCGCCCTCCTGCTGCTCATAGCACCTGGGAGCAGCCCTCGAGTTCTCAGCTTACCCCTAGTGTCTGATGCATGGGAGGTCTCTTAAATATTTATTAAAGGAGAAGAGAATTCAGGAAGAAATGACTGAACCAGCTAAGCTCCTGTTGGTGGTTATTATAATCCCTGCATTAATGCTATAAAGGAGGGAGGTTAACTAGGGCAGCTCTAGTTCTCAATGAATTTGCAATATTACTCCCACCTCTTCCTACCCACTCACGATGTGGTGAATGGACGACCCATCTCATTGGGGCCCTCAGCCCTGCTCCTCCTCCTGACCTCATGGTGTCCTTCCAGCCCAGGGGATGCCTTCTTCCCAGGCGGCCTCCAGGGGACGCTGCGGATCTTCTCTGAGACTTGAGAGGCTCAGAGGTTCCACTTTGCTGCACCTGCACAGGGATCACCGGTCCATGCACCGTGTTAGAACAGCTGCTTCCTCCCAGGGGCAGAAGGACAGCTCACATCACCCTGGTTCCATCAAAACGGTGTAATTTAAAGGCATCCTTGAGGTTTGGTCCTGAGCTCAAGGATGGACACTCAGTGACTGTCTTCTCTGGCCAGCCTCATTCCACTGGACAGGACCTTGGTCTTGTCTCAGAAGGTGCTCCCTCCCAGGGCTCCATGAGGGGAAAAAACTTAGTCTTCCTGGGTCTGCAGTTTGAGCTGAGTTCACGCAAAAGGCCTCAGGGAGGAGCTGGGAGATCATGATGCAGGCATTTGCATGACAGCCCCTCCTCTCTGAGCCTGGGGGAGAAAAGGCGGCCTGGGGCAGCCCAGCCCACTGTGCTCAGGGCTGTGTCCACCATGGCCTGGACTCCTCTCCTCCTCCTGCTCCTCTCTCTCTGCTCAGGTAAGAAGAGCCCTCAGCAGGTCTGGGTTCCTGGTTCCTATCAGCCACTCAGCCTCAGGATCCATGAGAGAAGGTGCTCTGCCCAGCCTCAGATCCTGAGCCTGTCTGTGTTTGCAGGTTCCCTCTCCCAGCCTGTGCTGACGCAGCCGCCCTCCCTGTCTGCATCTCCTGGAGCATCTGCCAGACTCACCTGCACCCTGAGGAGTGACCTTAATGTTGGGAGCTATAGAATATACTGGCACCAGCAGAAGCCAGGCAGCTCTCCCCGGTTTCTACTGAATTATCACACAGACTCAGATAAGCGCCAGGGCTCCGGGGTCCCCAGCCGCTTCTCTGGATCCAAAGACACCTCAGCCAATGCGGGCATTCTGCGCATCTCTGGGCTGCAGCCTGAGGACGAGGCCGATTACTACTGTAGTATATGGCACAGTAGTGCTTCTCACAGTGACACAGACAGATGGGGAAGTGGGACAGAAACCCCAGGACCCACAGCTGTTGTGGTGTTTAAAATTACTTGCTTGTGATATTAAAATCAGTTACTGTGTTTTAATTTTCAAAATTCACCACACAAAATTCTATCTCAGTGCACACACAGGAGGAGAGGAGTGCAAGGTGCTTGGTAGTCTCTCTTCCTCTTACAGTTAAACTTCTTTGTAAGTCTGCACCCAAGTCTATTTGCTGGCATCCCAACACTTAGACCATACTGGTCCTTTCTGGATACGTATCCATAGTCTGGATACACCAACACTTTTTTATTTGTTCATTGACTGTAGACCACTTGAGTCACTTCAACTTTTCTGAAACTGCATAATGTTGTTGGAGACACTGTATGCCAGGATTTTTGATGATTTATTTTCATTCTCTAGGGTATTTTTGTGGACACATTTTTCCCCTTTGGGTAGGTTTTTATTTTCTCTGGTAGAATCAAGGAAATGAATCTCTGGAATCATTGCTGAAATACTAGACTACATTCCAGAATGCATGATCTAATTAACATGTCAATGACAAATGTCTGAGGGTTTCAGAGACTCTGCCTTCTTAGTCATTCCTACTGTCTTTCTTTTTTTTTTTTTCTGGTGGACTGGGGTTCCTGGAAGCCCTTCTACCTTAGGGCTACACTCCCAGGCCTATTTTATATTTTTATTTGGAAACAGGGTCTCCTAAGCCAGCGCGCGCGGCTGACTTCGATCCTGCGCGATCCTCCTGTCTCCGCCTCCCCAGCGCGGGGATGACAAGTGTGCGCCATCACGCCCGCCTACTGTCTTTCTTAATGTGGATGACTGTGCTAGTCTGTAGTGAAGGGGTGACATGCTGTGCTTCTCAGTCATACTTTCTGAGTGACAACAGATGCTGTATCTGTTCATGTGCTAACAGTGAGCCGGCTCCCAGGCTTTCTCACTGGTAGGGTATCAACTGAGAGTGGTGCTGCCCAGTGAACAGCAGGGGGCGCTGTGGGCTGGCTCAGTCTGCACAGTGGATGCCCACAGCTGTGCGCCCACAGACTCCTCCAGGGGGAGCAGGGGTGCTGGGCTCAATGACGCAGAGACACCAGCTGTGTGCTCTCCAGGTGTGGCCCAGACCTGCCCCTCTGAGCCTCCTGCCACACTCTCCCACCACGGACCTGGCACCTTAATAAATGCATGGCAGGGGCGGGGCTGGCAGGAGGTGGGGCCACATTTGCCTCATGACCCCTCCCTGTAGAGGCAGTGGAGGGATAAGAGGGGTCTTTAGACACCCACTGCACTCTGCTCCTCAGGAGGCGGCATCCACCATGGCCTGGGCCCCCGTCCTCTTCCTCCTCTTCGCACACTGCTCAGGTAGGGACAGGCCTCACGTGTCCAGGCCCAGCAGCCTGGCTGAGTCGGCGCCCAGGGCCTCAGGTCTCCCAGGAGCCCACCTTGAGCCTGGTTGCTAGGCCATGAGTGTCTGTGTTTGCAGGGTCCCTCTCCCAGCCTGTGCTGACGCAGCCGCCCTCCCTGTCTGCATCTCCTGGAGCGTCTGCCACTCACCTGCACCCTGAGCAGTGGCTTCAGAGTTGGTGACTTTGGAATACGCTGGTACCAGCAGAAGCCAGGCAGCTCTCCCCGGTTTCTCCTGTACTACTACTCAAGTACCCAGTTGGGCTCCGGGGTCCCCGGCCGCGTCTCTGGATCCAAAGACATCTCGGCCAATGCAGGCGTTCTGCACATCTCTGGGCCGCAGACTGAGGACGAGGCTGATTATTACTGTGCTATATCCCATGTCAACTCTAGGACTTACACAGCGCTCCAGGCCCATGGGGAAGTGAGACTAAAACCTCCTGCATCCTCCTGCAGGCCCGGCCACTGCAGCTCCGCCTGGACCACATCTAGCTCAGCGGGGGATCTTCTCTCATTGCTGATCTAGTTAACCTGGGCTCTGCCTCAGCAGGGGCCTCTTCCTAATACAACCACCCGCTGGCTTGGGTTTGAATAAGCAGGTTTTGAGGGGACACAAAGTCCTGGCTTAGGTCACCTGGGGACCTCTCCTTATGTCTCTAGGTCCCAGAACAGACTCCAGTCTCATCCAAGGATCTCCCATGACCAACTTAAATCCTTCCTTCCCACCACTTCTCCATCCAGGGCCCAACACCCTCTTAATTTAAGAAGAGATAGAAGAGGAATAGGTGCCTTAAGACTGAGGAACTTGGTTATTTCTAAGATACTCGAACCAACCCAAAAAAAACTCAAGGCTCAGCCCTTGCTCAAATGAAAGTCTAAACTGGTCATCTCTGCACAGACAGACAGTCCTTGTTTCAGGAGAGAATTTATCTAGGGTGAATGGTGGTGAGTGAGGAGGAGGACTTGGTTTGTGCACAGCGGCTGAGGGGATGGAGACTTATAGGGCCTGAAGGTCTGGGGACCAAGTGTGGTCACCTGTGGACGGAGAGTCCATGGTCAGCTCCTTGTACTGTCTCAGACATAACACTCTTTCCAAGTCATGGTGGCTCCTTGCTCTCATCCAGGTGATTTTTTCTCTTCTTATATTAAAAATATATAAATAATGGGCCAGGCATGATGACGCACGCTTGTAATCCCAGCATTCGGGAAGCTGAGACCGGAGGATTGTAGTTCGCCGACAGCCTCAGCTAATTAGTTAGCCCTGTTTCAAACATAAATAATTTTTAAAAAATAGGGCAGTGATGTAGCTTGGAGGTCAAATGCCCCTGGGTTTCATCCCCAAACCCGTGTGTGTGTGTGTGTGTGTGTGTATTATAATATATACTGGGATAGATATAAAAATATTGGATGCTTGAAACTTTGCACTTGGAAATATCAGATGTTGTATCCAACATGGGAAGAAAATGGCCGCTCCCCAAAAATTTAATAAAGAATTACAATGGGACTCAGTGATTTCATTTTATTTATAAAAACACGCATTCAAACCAAAACAGGTGTGCATATGTTCACAAACAAGGCACAGTAGCCAAAATAGATAAAGGATGCAAATTCCACCAAAACTTTATGGAGAACCAGGCACAGTGGCAAACACTTGTAATCTGAGTGCTTGGGAGGATGCTGCAGGAAGATCACAGGTTTGAGGACAGCCTCGCCCTGGTTCAAAACAAAAAGAAAAATAGAGCTGTGAGTGTAGCTTGGAAGCTGCTACCCTGGACTCGGGGAAAAGGAAAATTTGTCCTAATGTCATGGTGTATATTCACAAATTTATCAAAGTCAATCACTAAGCCAAAATGAGGAGGGAACGAGAGGAAGTGGAGTGGGAACTGGGATAGGGATGAATGAGAGATGTGTGCATGTGTGCCTCCACCATCTGGTACTCCGTTAAGACGTGTGACTATAATGCACTAGTAAAAATGATAAATATTTAGTGCCAACACAAACGGTGATTCTTTTATGTTCATTTCACCGTATTAACTAGAAAAAACAGGCAACCGATGACACAGAAATCGAGGCTGTGGGCCCACTTCTTTCGTAAGTCTTGGTGTAGACCTTTTCCACAGGATGAGGTCAAATAACCATTCTTTCTCCCTCCTCAATTTACCTCCTTAGCACACACAAGAGAAAAGTTAATTGTGCCTGGGGCCCTTCTTTCCCATTCAACGCAAGCTTCTGATCACTGCTCACAACCCAGTTGTATGTACTGAAGTGTCCATGACACAGCCACAATCAAGCTGTGGCCCCATCGTGGGTAAGGACACCAGGCTTTGTCCAGAGGAGGCGGGGGGTCCCTCAAGTTCTCAGAGCTGAGCACCCGCAGGACCAAGATGCTCCAAACTCGAGCTCACTGTCACTGAGGGTCGCTGCTGACGCTTCCCTGAGACCATTAGAAGACGTTGGAGGTTAAGAGGGCAGATCACACACCTCTCATGGTGAAAGGCAAGTGGAGAGAGGAAAGCCAAGGACCCGGGTCTCCCCAGGAGCAGCAGTCATCCTCCTAGTCAGTCTCAATTCCCATGGTTTCAATGACACGTTGCCAAGCTGGAACTAAAGATATTTAATGAAAAGAGCCAGACCCACGCCCTGCCTAGTGTTAATTTTCATGTTTTTCTGGAAAGTGTAAAGAAATCCAGCACCTTCTCACTCCAATCTGCCAGGTACAGGGCTTGGACGGGCAGTCTGTCCAGCTGTCCCTGCCGCATACATTATTTTCTCTGCCATTCCCCGTTACTAACTTAGTAACCCTGAACGTTCGGAGCGGTACTTGGTGGCAACCCAGGGAGACGTTGGATTCAGTCTTACTGAAACTATTAATGGCACCAGTGCAAAAGAGTCAGGATGCTGCTGCCAACCCACACATGACCAGGAGCAGTGCTAAGGTGTTTGCCTTCCCTGAGATGTGAACATAGAAGCTATTTTGAGAGGTGGAGGGATATTCACACTGATTTTATCACATCCTATTGCTGTATTTGTCAAGTCAATGGTAAGTTATGCTTATTAACCTCGTGATCATAATTTATTAACTAAATATCATCATGATCGTGCAGAGGTAGGTGAAGTCATAGTACAGATGGGGTTGGATACATTCTGTGAGTCCGGCATCCACTGGGGTCTGAAAGGCATTCCCCGTGAGGCATGGAGGACGCTCTACTGGTGCCTACCCGGCCTGTCACTCTCCACTGCCTCCTTGCTTGTGCCAACTCCAGAAGAAATTCAAGGTGGAAGAAATAGCCTTGGGGATAAACTGCTACGGAGGTCGCATCACTGAAATCAGCACTTGGCCAAGCTCAAGCCTCTGTAGGCTGTGAAGCAGGCTCCTGGCCAGTGACAAGGTCCCATCTGCCTGAGAAAGGTCAGTGGACAAGAGGATGAGGGATCCAGGCTGGCCTCCATCCCGTGCACTCACACCTGAGTGTGCATCCCGAGGCCGCAGGGGGCGCTGTGGGGCTGCCCAATGGGAGGCCAGCCTCCTGTCCTGCTGGGCAGCCTGCTGCTCAGAGTCCCCTGGGAAGAGCCTGCTGCTGACTCTAGGCCCTGGGAGGCTCCCCTTGGGTTTCTCCCTCCTCAAGCAGGGAGGACTCAGCGCTCAGGGTGGGGCCCGTCCCAGGGGAGGGGCACGATTTGCATGGGAACCCTTCAGTGTGCAAGCTGGTACAAGAGACGTGCATGGGCAGCTCTGTTGCGGCTGGGGGGTCCTCAGGAAGCGGAGCTCTGCTGGAACCTCCACCATGGCCTGGACCCCTCTGCTCCTCACCCTCCTCACTGTCTGCTCAGGTGACTGGCTGTGTGAGGCAGTGGGGTGAAGGGGACACCTGGGGTTGGTTCTTCCCTTATATTTCAGGAGCATGGTGCAGGCAGTAATCCCAGGCTCTCCCCTCTGTCTTCATCTCTCTGTCCCAGAGTCCTGGGCTCAGTCTGTTCTGACGCAGGAAGCCTCGGTGTCAGGGTCTGTGGGGCAGAAGGTCACCCTTTCCTGCACTGGAAACAGTTACAACGTGGAAAGCTACACTGTAGGCTGGTACCAACAGATTCCTGGTGCCGCCCCCAAAACACTGATGCTTGGTAGTGCCCGGCCGTCGGGGATCCCTGAACGCTTCTCTGGCTCCAATTCCGGCGACACAGAACTCCTGAGTATCACGGGACTCCAGCCTGAGGACGAGGCTCTTTATTACTGTGTGTCATGGGACACGAACATCAAAGGTTACACAGCGCTTCAGATGAACAGGGAACTGAGACACAAACCTCCATGGTCTAAGGCGACAATGACTCCTACCAAGCTGCACGCTTAAGCACAATTAAGATGGAAGCTTACATACATACTTTATTTTATTTTTAGCAGAATTGTGGGATTGAACCCAGGACCTCATGCATGACAGCAAGCAAATTACCACTGAGCTACTCAAGAAGGTTTAAGTTTTATGTACATTCGACCAAAGATATCTGAAATATATTCAAAATGTGCCCTCACCTGCCACCATTTCCTTCCCTAACAATCTGTCTCCAGATCAAACCCAGCGAGGGACACACAGTTTCACCCGAGACTCACCATTCAGGGAGAGTTGTGTTTGAGGAGAGCAGGACCAGCCTCTGGCTCTCAGGACTTGACCCTCCCAGGCTGAGCGAACATTTCCTTCCACCCCCAGAGGGCAGTATGGCCCAGTGGCCAGAGCCTGAGGGACTCTGGGAAATGGCCCCATAGGACCTGGGCAGGACGTGCAGCTGTGCTGAAATCTTAGCTCGCTCTGAGAAGCTTGTTTCTTCCTCTGCGTTACCAGATGCTAATTCTCCCTCTCACTTTCAAATCCTTCCACTTGCCGGGCGTGGTGGCGCACGCTTGTAATCCCCGCGCTTGGGAGGCGGAGACAGGAGGATCACGCAGGTTCGAAGCCAGCCGCACGCGCTGGCTTAGGAGACCCTGTTTCTAAATAAAAATAAAAAAATAGGTCTGGGAGTGTAGCCCAGAGGTAGAAGGGCTTCCTGCAACCCCAGTACCACCAAAAAACAAACAAACAAACAAACAAACAAACAAAAAAAACAACAAATCCTTCCACCTGGTGCTACACATTTACCTGAACCCTGAGGACTCTCCCTTCTGAGCCAATACATGATATTTCACATCCCTCAGGTACCACTCAATGTCGCCGCCCGGGACGGCAGCCAGGGAGATGCCCCTGACCCCCATCAGGGTCCCTGTGCAGCCCCCTGACATCCTCATGTGGACCGGCCTCCACCCTCACCTGCCCTCACCTGGCTGCCAGGTGAGCAGATGGTGATGTCACACCCAATGGACCACACCCCCAAGGACCCAGTCCTTGTGAAAAAGCCATAGTTTATTCATCTTAAAAGACTAGGTCTGGCTAAAGCTCATGCATCTCCACTGGCCCAAATGTCCTCAGGGGTCAGGGTGGTGGTGGAGGAGGGCTGGTCTGTTGTCACCGTGTACATTATGTCACTTTGGACTTTCCTAGTTTGTCTTCATTCAGGCTACATCTTTGTACAAATAGGATATTTCTAAATCACAGAAACCTAAATTAAAATTAAAACACGAGGAGTTAGAGATTTGTGGAAGGGTGTGTGCAGTGATGCTTCTGTCATCTTTTACCCCATTAAGATGTATGATTACAATGCACCAGTCAAAATAATTAAATAAATAAATAAAATGAATAAATGAATAAAATGTCGGTATCAAAAGAAAATAGTAAAAGCCAGGAACTGAACATGGAGAGCAGTGGAAAGTAGATGGTCGCTCAGGTCTCGGGGGCCCTGGGGAGCTGTGTGACCTCCAATGAGCGGGAGGAGAGGTCTACTGCCCCGTGGTCTCCACACAGCTGCTCAGTAAGAACCGTCCACTAACAGAGCTCTGAGCAGGGCCTCTGTGGCCTTAGACAGGAACAAAGTGGCTAGTCCTTCCTGGCCTGGCAGAGTCCCTGAGTACTGACCTTAATCGTGTTGTGAGAGCTACTTCCTCCCTGGGCTTGACGGAGGGGTTAAGCAAACACCCCTCCACCCATTTCTGCAGTGTGCGCTAAGCTCCAGCACCTGAACACAGGGAGGAGCTGGGTCATCCTGATGGACACACATTTGCATGGACAGCCCGTCCTCTGCAGAAGGTGAAGAAGAAAAGGGGACCAGGGCAGACAGCCCCACTGTGGGCTGAGGGCTGTGTCCACCATGGCCTGGACTCCTCTCCTCCTCCTGCTCCTCTCTCTCTGCTCAGGTGAGGACAATTCACAAAGACTGCCCAGCTTCCCGGCAAGATTCCCTCTGGTCCTAACTTCCACCTGCTTACACCTGGTCTCTTCCCCAGCACCAGTGTTCACCTTTCTTGGCAGGCTCCCTCTCCCAGCCTGTGCTGACGCAGCCGCCCTCCCTCTCAGCATCTCCTGGAGCATCTGCCAGACTCACCTGCACCCTGAGCAGCGGCTTCAGGGTTGGTCACTTCTGCATGTTCTGGTACCAGCAGACGCCAGGCAGCTCTCCCCGGCATCTCCTGAACTACTACTCAGACTCAGATAAGGACCAGGCATCCGGGGTCCCCGGCCGTTTCTCTGGATCCAAAGATGCCTCGGCCAACGCGGGGCTTTTGCTCATCTCTGGGCTGCAGCCTGAGGATGAGGCCGATCATTACTGTGGAACAATGCAGTGTTATTCCTCTTCTCACAGCAGTAGAAGCAGCTTCACTTACAGTGTTTCAGAGAATGAGGAGATAAGACAAAACCCTGGTTTCCAGACCTCTGCTCCGAGCATCTGCTTAGTGAGAAGCGTTAGTGCGGAAACTTGACTAGCAGACTCCTCTACAGAAAGACACGTCATGAACAGGAGACACAACACGTGTTATGCCTGCATCCTGCGGCTCAATATCGCATCTCAGGAAGGCACAGGCGAATGAGGAGGAAGAGCCTCGGGTGCATCCCGGTGGTCACTGAGCAGAGAAAGAAAAGGGGATAATAGTGTTAACAAACGGAAATATTGATGAGGCCGCCATGTTCCTACAAAAAGCAATTTCATCCTATTTCATAATATATGGAACTTGCATTACTAGGGACATCTCCATCCCTGACAGAGTGGCCCTCAGCCTGCTCACAGACACTCTCCCCTCTCTCTATGGCTGTAGCCCGTAGGCACTGAGCCAGCAGTTCCACAGCTCCATACTTCTATATTTGTGTACCTTCAACTCGTAGGTCCTGCATGTGGTCAGCTGAATCTGCGACATCCATGTTGTCCTGAGTCCTGGTCTCGAGGTCACTCCCCAGGGTCGGGTGCGAGTGTGTTGCTGCCTGGAACCAGCATCCCCCAGGAGAAAAGACAAAACCAAGATGGGTGATCACTCAGTCTCCTGGGTTCTGGAAGAATCCCGCATTGTGTGCTAGAGACCTGGCCTCCTGAGCAACCCAGATCTGTGGCGCGATCCTTACCTTCCTTTCATGGAATGACAGCATGGTCTCATGTGTGAACAGCTCAGCCATCCTCTCCTCCTGCCCATTGCTCCTTGTCACCGAGTGTGACACCATCTTACAGTCCTGCCGTTCATTAGCACTGAGGGTCTGGTGGTTTCTAAGCTTTTGCATATATCAAAAGGCCTTCTCACCGGGCGTGGTGGCGCACGCTTGTAATCCCCGCTTGAGAGGCGAAGACAGGAGGATGGCTCAGGTTCAAAGTCAGCCTCGCTGGCTTAAGAGACCCTGTTTCCAAATTAAAAAAAAAATATATATATATATATATAAATATATAAAAATATATATAAAATAGGTCTGGGAATGTAGCCCAGAGGTAGAAGGGTTTCCAGGAACCCAGTACCACCAAAAAAAAAAAAAAAAAAAAAAAAAAAAACAACTTTCTCAGTTCAGCCACTGAGAAATGCAAGCACTCATCCTGGCTGTCTCTGCACAGGCAGGCAGAGCTTGCTTGTAGGGCAGAATCTTCTAAATAAATGGTAATAAGAAGGAGGATTGGGTTTGTGCACAGCTGCTGGGTGATGGTGACTTAGAGAGACCAGGAGCTGGTGACCCTCAGGGCAGCTACCTGCAGACACGGAATCCAGGGTCAGCCCCGTGGACCGTCCTGCTCACATGCGAAGCTCTTTCCTGACCCTGTGGCCCCTACTCTCACCCAGGTGAACTGTTTCCACACACTGCATATGCAAGCCCATGTGTGCATAATCTACCAGCTACTTTAGACTATGCCCATGACACACTTTCATATTCTTTGTGTGTGACCTGAATCGACCTCCTGAGACATAAATATGAGAAAGAAAATGAAAATGTTAATAATGTATTAGAAATTTAGAAATGACTACCAAATTGTATTTTAGTTTACATATATTTTGAAAGAAAATCTTGTGTCACAATGAAAGTCAAAACCTTTTATCAATAAACTTCCAGAATACTGCCATCTATCCTTTCAGCTGATCCTGTTGACCCAGAAGAGGCTGGGGATGGGGGAGAGGGGCTTACAACGGTTCAGGATGCTCAGACTGCTATGTTCCGAATGTTCTCTTAGTTTTATTTCTAATGAGGAAGCACATTTTTCTTATTTTTCATGTTGAAAGAAATAGACCTTATCCTGTGACTCTGCAGTTCCCCAGATGCTGCCCGTGTGACTGGTGGCTTCTGGGGCAGAGGCAGGTGGTCACCAGCCTGGAGGTGCCACTCTCTGTCTGCTCCCAACCCTGGACCACTCACCTGTGCAGACAGTGTCCAGGAGCCAGTGGGAGACCCCATGTCTCTGGAGAAGGTGTGGGAGCCCCTACCCCAGGCCCAGCTCTGATGTCACAGAGGGGCTTTACTGGAAAGAGGGGTCTGCAGTGACCCCCAAAGAGGACCAGCTCATTTCATGGAGAGGGAAGACTGTACAGCAGACAGACTGCGGGTGGTTTACTGGATTCATGGGCAGCGTGGCCTGTGTGAGCCCTGCAGCTGAAAACCCTGGGTTTCATTGTCCTCCTTTCATTATAAAATATGGACATTAAATTAGCTAAAACTTGAAGATTGAAAGCAAACCTACTTATATGGGTTTGGTTGGAATGTCTTAGCTCGCCATAGCTAGAGCAGGTTGAAGGCACGTATGCTCTAAATGGCACTCAGAGGATCTACGTGAGTTTTATAGCATTCACTCTGAGGCACCAACGTTTAAAATTGTCTTCATGTTATATCTGTATATCACTTAGATGGGCACTGTGTAAGTAAGAAACTACAGTGAGTGCAATCCAGGGCTAAGACCATCCATGTGCAGACAGAATCCTTCACCTGCACAGACAGAAACCCCCTGGGCTTCCTCATCTGTGGACCTAGAGGTGCTGTGTGTCCTGTGACCAAGAGGGGGTGCTGTGGGACCGCCCTGGGATTTCTACACAGCTGCCAAGTTGGGACCATTCACTCAAAGGAGCCCTTGGGGTTGCGCCCTGAGCTCACTGGTGGGCACTCAGTGACTGTCCTCTCTGCCCTGCTGAGTCCACTGGGCAGGGACCACTGTTTGAACTGAGCAGGTGCTCCATTCCAGAGCTCCCCCAAGGGGAAAGCAAACCTCCATCCTCCTGGGTCTGCAGCTCCAGGCTCAGGGAGGGGCTGTGTCATCATGATACACACATTTGCATGGACAGCCCTTCCTCTCTGAGCCTGGGGGAGAAAAGGCAGCCTGGGGCAGCCCAGGCACTGTGGCTCAGGACTGTGTCCACCATGGCCTGGACTCCTCTCCTCCTTCTGCTCCTCTCTCTCTGCTCAGGTAAGAAGAGTCCTCAGCAGGTCTGGGTTCCTGGTTCCTATCAACCACTCAGCCTCAGGATCCATGAGAGACGGTGCTCTGCCCAGCCTCAGCTCCTGAGCCTGTCTGTGTTTGCAGGTTCCCTCTCCCAGCCTGTGCTGACGCAGCCGCCCTCCCTGTCTGCATCTCCTGGAGCGTCTGCCACACTCACCTGCACCCTGAGCTCTGGCTTCAGTGTTGGTAGCTATGGCATATACTGGTACCAGCAGAAGCCAGGCAGCTCTCCCCGGTTTCTCCTGTACTACTACTCAAGTACCCAGTTGGGATCTGGGGTCCCCAGCCGCTTCTCTGGATCCAAAGACACCTCGGCCAATGCGGGCGTTCTGCACATATCTGGGCTGCAGCCTGAGGACGAGGCCGATTATTACTGTAGTATAGGGCACAATGTTGTTTCTCACGGTGACACAGAATGATGGGGAAGTGGAACAGAAACCCCAGGCCCCACAGGGCTCATGTTGTTAAAATACAGTTGCTTGTGGTATTTATTATTATTATTATTATTATTATTATTATTATTAAAAATTTGCCTCAAAAAAAGTTATAGCTCTGACTTCTGCTAAATAAAAACGTTAAAAGTCCTCAAAAAACATCACAGTTACCCAGAGTCACAGCAGATTCCCCACCGCTCCCAAACCATTGTGCTTGAAGTCAGATGGAACCCAGTGGATAACTCACAATAAAAACGTGTGTCCAGTCCCAAGAATCCAGAACTTCTTGTCCTTCTCTTGGGACCTGAAGCAATGTGAAAACCAGCGCCTCCCCCAGGGCTTTCAGGGAATTGCAACACCAACCATCAAATGAATGACCATGTTATAGCTGCGCAGTTCACACTGCCCCAATTATGGAACCAGCCAGGTGTCTCTCAACAGATAAATAGATAAAGATCATGTGGTGTATACATGAAGTGGATTCCATTCATCCATTAAACGAGCAAAAATATTGAATTGATTAAAAAATGGATAGAACTAGAAAATACTCTGCCATATAAGATCAGCCAGTCTCAAAGGTCAAGGGCAGCATGTTTTCTCTCTTATGTGGATGCTCGGGAGGAAATAGAAAATGCAAAGACGTTAAATACCATGGGGAGAGCCCTGCGGAGGGCCCAGCGCTGGTTTTCTCTATGCTGCTCTATCTACTATGTGCTTATCAACACAGCCAGAGGGCGCGCCACCCTTGCACACAGCTGAGCCCGTCAGAGAGAGGGGCTCAGCCAGAGGCCGGCCAAACTCCTGAGAAGGGAATGCGGAGGGGCGGGAAGGTCGTGGGTGGCGGTTTGATCTCTGACATCGTCCCGGGACTCCAGAGTTCACCTGCAAGACAGAGCTGTGTATGTAAAGGTAGACGTAGACTCAGGAAGAAGGCCCCGCACTCTCTCCTCCGTTGAAACTGCAGATCTGTTCAAGGGTGAACAAGGATGTTCTGCTGAAGGACAAGGCAGAGCTGTAAAGTAAGAGGGTTGACGTTGTGTCCGACACACACAGAGCCTTCTAAGGGCCCAGAGATGCAAAGCTCCTGTGCAGTTAAGGAAATCTCAGCCCGGCAATTAGCTAACGACTGAGGTCACCGAACACTGACATCAGCAGACACAGCTGCAAAGAATTCAGATTTCAGAATCAGCCCAGAAAACCACGAAACAAGAAAACGTCCAAAACAACCACAACAGAAAAAGCAATAACAACAACACTAAAACTCTTAGAGAAGGGACCGCATTCTTCAGGACCATCATGTTATATATAGTACTGAAAATCTTCAGTTCTCGGAGGAAAAGTCTAGGGGAAGCGCAGGAAAGTGCTTCTTGTCTACAAGGATCCAAATCAGAACCAGCCAAGACGCCCATCAGCGGATGAATGGATCACAGAACGATGGAATACGGACACGGCGCCATTTTCCTCAGCCAATAAGAACAGCAAGGAAGTGGATGGAACTGGAGACCATTATGCTAAGTGAGACTAGTCAGTCACAAAAGAAATCAGATGCTCCTCCTACTGTGCAAAGGTAGGGAGAGAGAGGGCCTTAGGAGGAACTCCAGATGAAGGAGAGACCATAGGTAAGCAGAGAAGGCGACCTGACAGAGGGGATGGGAGGAGGGCAGAGAAAACACCCTAATGCACATGACGTACAATCACAGACACATCAAAGTCAACCACTAAGCCAGACAAGAGAAGGGGGAATGGGGTGGGAGTCAGGGAAGGCCTAATTGAGTGTCTGAACTCTGTGCCTCTACCGTCTTGTATCCCATTAAGATGTGTGACTACAATGCACCAAAAATAAAATAAAATGCAAACAAAAAGGCAAAGCTAAAAAACAAAACAGAACAAAAAATCAATTCATAGAAACTGTCCCCCAGAAAGCACAGGCATTGGAAATTTGACAAGAACATATAATCAGCTACTGTTTTTGTTTTGTTGTAGTTAATGGAGATTAAATCCGGACACTGTACCTTGAGCTATGAGCTAGCTCTTTTATTTTTATTTCAAAACACGATCTCACTACGTTATCATAAGCTGGCATCAAACCCACAATCCCTCTGTCTCAGTCTCCAAACTACTGGGTTTACAGGAGTGCACAAGAGTGTTTGGCTTTGCAATCAGCTATTTTTGTAAATATTTTAAAAGAAGTGAACATAATCATGTCAGTTACACTATAGAAAATATGGGAAAAGGTCTCATCAAATAGAGAATATTAAAACAGGTGTAAACAACACTCATTGGTACTAAGGTCAACAGATGTTCCCTTTCCTGAAGGAAAATGAAATAAAGACTTTAAAAATATGCATAGCCTGAGAGACCGTCATGATACCATCAAGTGTTTATTCACACACAAAATGGTAGTTTGAAAAGGTGGGTGTGGCTGGGGGGGTGCAGCCCTGTAATCACAGTACTTAGGAGGCTGAGACAGGAGGATGACAGGTCCAACCAAGGTCGGCCTCAAAAACTTAGTGAGACCCCAGTCACTGAGAAAAACTCTAAAATAAAAACTCTAAAAATAAAATAGATGATAAAGGGTGAGGGATTTTTTTGAATGTATAATGTATCTGGCTTCAATTCCAAACATCAAATAAAGGGGAAAAAAAGTAATGTTCTCCTCCATGTGGTAGGAGTGCAAATTAAACATTGAAAATATTTGCTGGGCGTGGTGGCACACGCTTGTAATCTCTGCGCTTGGGAAGCGGTGACAGGAGGATCGCGCAGGTTCAAAGCCGGCCGCGCTGGCAGAAGAGACCCAGCTTCCAAATAAAATATAAAAAATAAGTCTGGGAGTGTAGCCCAGAGGTAGAAGGGTTTCCAGGAACCCCAGTACCACCAAAATAAATAAATAAATACATAAATAAATAAATAAATACGATGGTTCCATGTTTCTAGTTTTAAGTTCTCTTTAGGTGTTCTGGATGAACATTATAAGATAAAATTGGAAAAGAATAAATCAAATGCAGACCTTGGTTTTCCTAGTGAATTTCCTTCTGCATCATGGGAGGCAGCCACCTGTGCGGGGTGCGGCCGCCATGTCACAGGGTGTGTGTGGACACCAGGGGACACTCGGGGCCGGCCCTGAGGGGTCTGGAGGTGATCAGAGCTGGGATGTGTCCCCTGGCCCTGCTCAGTGTCCACTGCTCAGAGGAGTCACAGCTGTGACCTCCTCAATCACTCTGCTGACAAAACCCCAGTCTTGTTCTAACCCCTGACGTCCTCAGGCAGAGAGGCCTGGGCAGGACCCAGGGTGCAATCAGAAAACCGTGATGAACCTCATTTGCATGAATGGACCTTCCCCCTCTGAGGGTATGAAGAGGGCAGGGGGAGGCTTGGGGAGCTCTGCTCAGCTGTGGGCACAGCAGGCAGGACTCAGGATGGCCTGCAGCATGGCCTGGTCCTCTCTCCTCCTCTCCCTCCTCGCTCACTGCACAGGTGACTGGTCACAGGGGAGAAGGGCCTGGGAAGCTCTGATGGAGCCCCGCTTTCTCCTCTTGTCTCTAGACCCCAAATGACCCTCCCCATGTCTCTCCCACTTCCAGGGTCCTGGGCCCAGTCTGTGCTGAATCAACCACCCTCGGTGTCTGGGGCCCCAGGACAGAGGGTCACCATCTCCTGCACTGGAAGCAGCAGCAACATCGGTGGCTATTATGTGAACTGGTACCAACAGCTCACAGGAACATCCCCAAAACTCCTCATCTATGGTAATAGCATTCGACCCTCAGGGGTCCCTGATCGCTTCTCTGGCTCCAAGTCTGGCAACTCAGGCTCCCTGAGCATCACTGGGCTGCGGCCTGAGGATGAGGCCGTGTATCATTGTCAGTCCTATGATAGCAACCTCGGTGCTCGCACAGTGCTCCAGGCCCATGGGGAAGTGCGACAAGAACCTCTTCCCCTTCTGCCAGGAAAGTAAACCTTCAGCAGCCCCTGCTCAGGACTGGCCTGGGGTTTCTGCAGCTGCCACCATGGGCCCAGCTGCATCTAAAGGCACTGCCTGCTGGTGAGGAGCCAACTCCTCTAATCCTAGAAGAAGGTCTCTGTACACACAGTCCTGCTGCTTCAGAGCCTGTGACTGTTGCCCTCAAGTTCAGGTGCTGAGACCGCCGGCCCAGCGGAGGGCATCTCAGGCTGGACCTCTGATGGGAACCCTGGGTCTCCATAATGCATTTCTCCCTGAGTTCAGAGCTGTGTCACCCTCCCCACGGTCCCTCTTGGCAACAGCGTGGATCTCCATGCACGTGGTGCTGCCAACAGCGTGCCCAAGCTCGGGGGCCAGAGTATTTCTGACAGACTTAGTCATGGAGACCTGGTTGATCATCGACAGGCCTGACGTCAGTCTCCACAACACTGGCAACGCCAACAAAACAGAAACAAAAACAAAACCATTAGCTTTAAGTCTGACCACTGCCATTCTGTTTTTAATTTTCTGTGGTAAATTAATAAAACCATTGTCATTTAAAACAGCCGTGCATCCAACAAGAGGCTCAAAATAGATGACTTCATCAGTCACTTGGCCATGGAAACATTTTCTCATATTCATTTGAAACACTCAAAATAGCTGGGCATGGTAGCGCACGCTTGTAATCCCCGCATTTGGGAGGCAGAGACAGGAGGATTGCGCAGGTTCGAAGCCAGCCATGCTGGCTTAAGAGACCCTGTTTCCAATTAAAAAATTTTTAAAAATTGGTTTGGGAGTATAACCTGGAGGTAGAAGTGTTTCCATGAACCCCAGTACCACACACACACACACACACAAAAAAAAAAAAAAACCACAAGCAATGAATTGAAGATCTGGGAAATTCAGTGTCAATATCCCCAGACTCAATCAACATCTACCAGTTAAATGGCCGCTTGTGCCTTGACACCAGGAGTCCTGCAGGGGGCGCTGTGGGTCTTGTCAGAGGACGGGGAGCAGCTCAGTGGGTCAGCTCACTGGACCATATCCAGTTGCTCACTGGTCCACGGACAGCACTAAGGTGGCTGCCTCCTCCCACAGGCAGACCCCAGCACACAGCTGCACCAGGTCTTCCCTGACACTGTGACTGCCCCCAGGACTTTCAACCAGGTGGAGAAATGGGCTCATGTCTGCATAATTCCCCCACAAAGACACCAGCTCTGTGCAAGTTGCTTAGTGGGAAATAAAAGGCCACTAGTTATCCAATCCAGCTCTGAGGCCAACAGGTCATTCCAGCATCTACCCGTCGCCTGGGTACTTCTCCCTCTCCTCCTCCCTCACTCTGCAAAGTTTCAGCCATAGAGGCACCCTCTGTCTTCCTCTATTCCTAACTTGTGTCTGGTTTGGGGCCCAGGATCTAGTTCTCAGGCATAGGTGTCTCCGGATCCCTCACTGATGGTGTTTCCAGGACACGGGTCAGTCATCCCCCCCACTGTGGCTCTGTCCTTGGGGGCAAAGTTGGCCTGACCCTCTCGGGGACAAGACCGAGGAATGGGTTGAGGGCTCCTCTGTGCCCAGCACAGCGGTGCCAACTGCAGTGAGAGATGTCGACAGGATCCAGGACCAAACACGCATGCACCTGAGCCTGCTCACAACTATGGTCACGCAGCATGGGCGTCCATGACAAGACCCTGAGCTCCCTGGCAGCCTCCAGTGGACCCCCATGGAGAGGAAGGAGACAGGAGGGAGGCCCCTGGTTCCTTCTTTTGGTAGAGTACTAAAGTGAAAACATGCTATGTTCCTTAAAAAACTGTAACTTTGCTCCATAGGGCTGAGTCACGACACTTCTTTCAGAAGGGAGCACTTTGAGGGGAGGACGCGTCGCGGTAAAGAGAAAAGGAGAGAACACCCTTTTGCATATTAATAAATATTATCTTTTGTGTATAAATTCAATACAAAGCAGTGCATTGCAAAATCTAAAATACTGTTACAAAATTTTTGGTGTTAGCTATAAATTCCTTTTTTATCTACCCAGTCCTGTGTAGTTTGTTTTATCATTCAAAAACTAAGGCACAGCCGGGCGTGGTGGGCACGCTTGTAATCCCCGCGCTTGGGAGGCGGAGACAGGAGGATCGCACAGGTTCGAAGCCAGCCGCGCTGGTGTTAAGAGACCCTGTTTCAAAAATATAAAATAGGCCAGCGAGTGTAGCCCAGAGGTAGAAGGGCTTCCAGGAACCCCAGTACCACACACACACAAAAAAAAACTAAGGCACATGCTTAACCTATTTCTTCTTACTTAATGGACATTTATTAATTTGTTTCAGAGAAGTACTGGAGGAAGAGCAAAGAGGCACCCTAACTGAGAAAAACACCTCATAGGATTTTTTTAAATTTTGAAACAGGGTCTCACTATGTTGCTGAGGGTCTTGGTAGGTTTCTGGGGCCCTTAAACCTGTGACCTCTTCCATCAGCCTCCCCAGTACTGGAATTATAGGCACCTGCCAGTGTTTGGTTAATGAAATCTTAATAACACCTAAAAAATGGTCATTCTGTCTTAGTGTCCTAGATACTTTTATGATATTAGTTATATTCACAGTGTGGTGTTTTTTTTTTTCGTGTGTGTGTGTGTGTGTGTGTGTGTGTGTGTGTGTGTGTGGTACTGGGATGGAATCCAGGAGCCTTCTACCTCCGGGCTATACCCCCAGACCTATTTTATATTTTATTTGGAAACAGGGTCTCGTAAGCCAGCCGAGGCTAGCTTTGAACCTGTATGATCATCCTATCTCAGCCTCCCAAGTGCGCCACAAAGCCTAGCACTTCAGTGTTTTTATTTTTGGTGTCCTTCATGCCTCAATCTAATATTTATATCAACATACCCAGAAAATTAAAAATATATATAAATATATACATACACACTAGGCTTAATATACTCAAAATTTCCATAGCAGGTATCTCCTATGGTGCACATACAACCCATAAAACGAACAGTAGTGTTTTAGTAATAGCATGATTATCATCACATAATTAAATCTTTTTAAAATATTTTTTATTTTGAAACAGGGTGAAGGCCCTGGGCTCTGAGGGTCCGTGGGGGTCTCAGGGGAAAGTCAGCCCTGGAGCCCTCCCTGTGCCCTCTGCTCTGTGCTCCCTGCCCAGACCCGGGGTCTCCGGGGCTCAGGAGAGGCCCCCAGCCCGCCCCACACTCAGCCTGCACCGTGGTCATGCTCAGGACCTCAGGGGAGGGAAAGATTTGCCTGGAGGCCGATCCCTGCGCTCACAGGGAGAGGATAAGAGAGAGCCTGGGCAGCTCTGCGACTGTGGAAGAGGAAGCCGGTCCCGGGGCGTCTCCACCATGGCCTGGACCCCCTCCTCCTCACACTCCTGGCTCTCTGCCCAGGTGGCCGGTTGTCAAAGCAGAAGGGATGGTGTGGGGCACTCTGCGGTGACTCTGGTGGGCACTGGCACAAGTAATAACCTCGTCCTCACCTCTCTCTGTCTCCTCCTCCTCTGTCCAGGGTCCAGGACACAGTCTGCCCTGACCCAAGAAGCCTCCGTGTCAGGGTCTGTGGGAGAGAGAGTCACCATCTCCTGCACTGGAAGCAGCAACAATGTTGGAAGTTACCAGGTTGGCTGGTACCAGCAGATTCCTGGTGCTGCCCCCAAAACTGTGATGCTCCGGACTTCTCGGCCTTCAGGGATCCCTGGCCGCTTCTCTGGCTCCAAATCTGGCAACAGAGCCATCCTGAGCATCACTGGGCTCCAGCTGGAGGACGAGGCTGATTATTACTGCTCAGCAAGGGACAGGAGTTTGGACGCTGACACAGTGCTCCTTACACACGGGGAACTGAGACAAAAACCTGCCCTTGGCCTTGTGTAAGGTCTGTCATGGATTGTGACCCTGAGAGGCCACTGTAGACCATGCATCTATGGCTCTGTCTCTGAAACCATAGTCTCAGATTACTAACCCTTAAGACTAGGATTACGGTTACAATGACCAAAATTTTAAAATAAGGAATTCCTCTGACAGATAGTACATGAATATTTAATTTTCCTTTAGTATTGTAAGAAGTACTAGTTCTATTTCAAAGTTACAGCTTTTACAGAATCCAGTTGTTCACTTCAAGATCAAGATGTGAAGCTGTGGGTGGGGGTGCAGGCCTGCAATGCCAGCACAAGGGAGGCTGAAACAGGAGGCTCCTGGGTTCGAGGTCAGCCTCAGCAACTTTCTTTTGTTGGTGGGCTGTCGTCTGCATCATAGTGTGGATTGTGTTGCCAGTGGCATGCGTTCACACAGTACTGGTGCCCCCTCCCCACCCGGCTTCGCCCTTTCCCTCCCTCCCAATACTCAGTGTCCAGGTTAACAATGTTATATTCACATGTATACACATATTAAAGGTAGCTTTTCCATTCAATAATCTCAGCCTTCTTCCTCCCCTACCCCTCCTTCTGGATTTTCTGAGGTTCCCCTCCATTATCTGGAGTCCTCTGGTATCCCCAATGCTCCCTAGCTTGAGCATATTAGAGAAAACATATGTCCCTCCTCTTCCTGTGCTTGGCTTCCTTCATCTCTCCCCTGGACTCCCTCTTTTATCCGGGGTCCCTCCTGCATCTCCCGAGCTTCCACATACAGGACACGACGTGGCCCTTCACTCTCTATGGCTCGCTCCCCTCACAGGAGCAGATGGTGGTCCAGGCCTGGGGAGACAGGAGCCTGGTCAGGACCCCTGTGTCACCTGGTCACTGACTGTGGACCTGGCTCTGGGCAGCAGGGGGCGCTGTGCTTCTGAGATGGTCTCAGAAATCCAGGCCTCCTTCCTAGTTTCTGCTCAGCGCCATCGGGGAGGCACCTGGGACCTCTGAGTACCCCAGGGACCTCAGGCTCAGTGACACCCATATATCAGCACACACACAGGCTGAGTGTGCTTGACCACAGGAGACATTTGCATAGAGGGCCTGCCTCTCTGCTGCAGGTGGAGCTGGATAAGAGAGACCTGCAGCCGGCTGCCTCAGCAGGGCTCTGGGGTGTCGCACCAGGGCCTGGACCCCTCTCCTCCTCCTCACCCTCCTCCTGCACTGCACAGGTCAGCATGGCCCCGCAGCCTGACCCCAGCACACAGACACCACCACCCAGCTTATACCAGAAGTGCCCTTCCCTCTGGCACTTATTCAGGGCTTAATGAGTGTCTGTGTTTCAGGGTCCTTCTCCCAGCCTGTGCTGACCCAGGCGCCCTTTGCATCTGCCTCCCTGGGAGCCTCGGCCAAGCTCACCTGCACCCTGAGCAGTGAGCACAGCTCCTACACCATTGAGTGGTACCGGCAGCAGCCAGGGCAGAGCCCTCGGTATCTGATGCGGCTTAATAGCGATGGAAGCCACAGCAAGGGGGACGGGATCCCTGATCGCTTCTCAGGCTCCAGCGCTGGGGCTGACCGCTACCTCAGCATCTCCAACATCCAGAGTGAGGACGAAGCCGACTTCATCTGTGGCACAACTCATGGCAGTGGTGCATCATACGTGTAAAGCACAGTGTCCCAGATGTGTGTGGAGTGGGACAAAAACGGCTGACTTCACCACCAAGCTTGTCGCACAGCTCTCAGATGAGTCCCTGGTCCACTGCACATTCAAGACGGGTGGATTTTTGTTTTTGAAATTTTATATAATATGTCAATGTTAGTCTAATAATAAAATTAACAATTAGTAATATGCTACACATATAATGCATTAATTAATATTACACATGTTAATTTGCTATGTATATTTTTATTGTTTATATAAAATATGAAATATCCTAATATAAATGACCTGACCAAAGGCCTCATGCTCTTTGTCAAGTGCGTCTTCAGGGCCTTGATGGACGTACATATTTTTTTACTTGTCTGCCCATGTAAACAGAATCTCTCTTTTTCCAGGAAAAATATAGCCCTCTTCTCATGGGGGGAAGGCAAGGACACCAGAAGCCAGCGGGAGAGGCCTTGCCTGCCTCCCTGTAGCTGCCCGCGCCCAGCTGGGCCGACGCTCCCCTGACCTCTGAGACCTCAGGGGTGCTGGGTGCTGGTGACACAGTCGCTCTGTCTCTGTCATGGCTGTGCTCAGAGGAGCTCGGGATTCCAGGGTCCAGTGTGGCGCCCCTCAGAACCATCGTGTGTTCCCTTCTTGTACTTTAGCCCAAACTATGCATGCTTTTCCCCTCTATGTCTTTGGATGGGATAATTTTCCATAAATATCACTTTGGATCTAGGCCTTATAACGCCATCATCCATAATACTCAAGGACCTCATGGGAAATAGACTTGATCCGGGTCAAATTAAGTCTGTAACACGTGCCCGAGGGCAGGATTGGTCCAGTGCCTCCGAAAGGAAATGGACCTTCCACTGTTTCATATCAAATTTCAGCCTGAGGAGAAGCATACAATCAGCTTCAGAGGACTCAACCATATCACAGTCATAAGAAAGAATTTCCAGGATGATATTCAGAGACAAATTTGGGGCCATATAAGGAAGAAAAGGAATGAGACAGTTTAGCTCTAAGAAAATTAAATTCTCATGGAAAGGACAGACACACCTAAGGCTTGGAGGGTTGGGGCTGGGGAAGGTTCACAGGAGACCCTCACAGCAACAAGGACGACAGTAACAATAAGAAAATAAATAATAATACTGCAAGTTCTACCCATGCAAGATCTACATATTACCAGGAGAGATCCACCGTGGACTGTCAGCCCTGACTTGGGTTCAAGTGGTCACAGCACGGAAGTGGACCTGGGCCCCTGGCAGAGGCACCTCGCACGGCAGGTGGCCCTGAATCATCACTAACATTAGCACTGGAGGGACACTCCATATGTGCCTATAAATAAAAAATAAAAACTGACCTAGGAAAATAAGATGTGAATCCCAAACACCACGGTGTCTTCTTTCGTACAGTAACCCTCTGAATGTGCATCTTAAAGATCCCCCTGCCACAGCCAGGATGCCTTTGCCTCAGAGATGGACAGTGGCAGGGGCCACTGGGATGTGTGGCCAGGGCGATGTTAGACTGGCCCTGTGAGGACAGGGCTCTGGCCAGAGGGACATGCTCTCTGGCTTTAACACACTTGGGCAAGCGGTGTCCTCACTGAGGTGTGACTTTCCTCACCTGGGCCCCCAGGATACTCGTGAGCAGTGGGAGCTGACTTACAATCTTGCTGCAAATTTCATTCTCCACTTCCTAACAGGCCTGAGGCTCAGGCAGAGAAAGAAATGGATAATCCCTGAGCAAAAACATATTTTCATGAAAGTAGTTGACCTAAAATGCTGCTGGGAGTAGGAAAATAAATACGGTGGAGATGGGAGAGTCTCGATACTAAAAAAGCATTGCCTCAGCAAACAGAACTCTGGGAGTGTCTCCATCGTGACTGAAATCTCTCCACTTGGTAATCCTTGATGATTAGACAAACATTTCTTCAGGGAAGAAGTGAGATGAGTGGCAGGTGCATCTACACTCCATAAAGTGGACGCTCCAATTACTTGTCATGATAGACGTCCTATATGGCGTCTGGATACACCTCCTAGCACCAGGGCGCGGGGAGCTGCCCTCCGGCCCTCTACCACCCTCTCCACCTCCTGCAGGAACTCTGGGTTTCATGGTGCCGAGTCATTCACAGAGACTGGATCGTTATGTAAAACATTATCTATTTTTCCCTTCCAGCCGTGCTCTTCCACCCAACACAACAGGAATAATAGCATATTTCAGTATTACAAAGGATCTCATTGATGAACATAAGAGCAATGCTTTATCAGAATGTTAGCAAGTAGAATGCATGTGATATTGGGAAAGATTCCTCTTGCCCACCAGGGAGTATGTCGATTGGGGCATTTGCAAATTCACTGGCCTATGTTAAGGTAAACTTCCAAGAGAGAGCAGAACTAGAGAGGAATGAAGTCTTTCCCAGATGAGGGAGAGAGCCTCTGAGCTCCCGGCACCGCTTATCTGACAAACCATGGGAGGAAGTGTTGGAGCTGCTGCACCTAAAGCATCCCACAGCAGCAAGCAACGGCAAGGTCCTACAGGTCTGAAAAGCAGAGTTCAGCAGAAGACGGAGCCTGTGTTAAATTGCACCACCCAGGAGCCGCCAGCAGAGGCCTCCCTGCTCCCTTTGCATGGGCAGGACCCAGGGGCAGGGTCCTCTTTCACTCCTAGCTTCTCCACCCTCCACTCACCTGCTCCTTGTGGCCACCCAGACATACCCAAGGTAGGAACTGCTCTGTCCCAGTGCCTTGAGGATGTCTGAGAGAACGCGGAGGGTTGCCTCACAGACACCTGCATAGGTCAGGTGATTGGTGCTGGGACATTCCAACTTATTTATCACAACAGATATCATATTCTTTTCTATGAAATCTGTGAACATCACTTCTTCCCCAGCTGTTATTTCTCACTGGTTCCGTGTTTTATTGTGACATATAGAAGCTTTTATGTATAATTTTGGACCCTTCAATGATCTCTCATTTCTTTATAGTTATTTGTTTTAGGGACTGGAGGTAGAATACCAGAGCATTCTACCTCTCAGCCAAACCTTTATCCCTTCCTATTTTTTAATTTTCAAACAGGGTGTCATGAAGTTATCGATAGTCTCCCCTGTTACTACCTGTGGGCCTCCTGTTCCAGCCTCCCAAGACCTGGGGGTTGTGGGCATTCACCACTACCTCACCTTCATCATTTCTCCATCATTTATATTTAGTCCTGTTACTGATCCCCAAATTTTATAACTACAAAATTGCATATTTTTCCAATATTAAGGGGATGCCTTTGGGGTTTTTTATTTTTATTTTATTTGGGTACAGGGAATTGATCCCAGGGACATTGTACATCTAAGCAACATCCCAGCCCTTTCTGTTGCTTTTCTTGATAAACAAGGTCTCTCTCTGTAGCAGAGTGTCTCTCTACATTGCTGAGACCAGCCTCAAACCTGTCGTCCTCCTGTCTCAGCCTTCTGAATACTGGAATCTCAGACATGTGCCACTCTGTGCCTCAGTGTTTTTGTTTAATAGACAAGACATAATAAAGTAAACATATGTGTTGACGTTTAAGATGAGTTGAAGCCAGGCATGGCGGCACACGCTTGGTAGCCCGGTACTTGGAAGCATGAGACAGGAGAATTCTGCGTGTTCAGGAACAGTCTCAGCAAGTAGTGAGATCCTACTTGCTGTTTCCAAATAAAGAATAAAAAATAGGGCTGGGGGTGTAGCTCAGAGGAAGAATACCCCTGGGTCCAATCCTCATTATTACCTCAAAAAGAAAGATAAATTGAGCCCCTCATTTAAAATGATAAAAAGAAGAAAACAGACTAAAGTTATAAAAAAAAAAGGGCACTGGCTAGAAATTCAGGATTCAATATACATTCACATATGTTCTTAATACTCTGAATATAAATCGTATAGATTATCTTTCAACAATTATGACATAAAATCTGTCTCCCGAATCCTCCTTGATCCTCTGGGTACCATCTCTACTCCTTCTACAGTTAGCTTGAGTTATTTTGATAACTGATGACTTATAAAGCATTGCTTATAACTGTTTGCCACCTATAATGTCAAGAAGACTTGTCCTTTCGTCCTGGTGTTACATCCACTCCAGCCTGGGTTCCTGGTGCTGCTGCTGGAGATAAAAACAGAAGCCCATCACTGTGGGATCCCTGCCCATTCACAGCCCAGAGTGGAGCAGGGAGATTCCACAGAGGGCTCAGTGCTAAAGGCCAGAGAAGCCACTTATCACCCAGAGAAGAGAAAGTAGTTTCCTGGGAGGCCTGGGGCCCAGAGCCTTGTCTAATGGCCCCCAGCTCTCAGCTGTCTGTGCCACCATGTGGAGGAGCCCTCCCTCTTCCCTTGCACTGACCCCACATCTCAGTCATAGCCAGGCTGAGGTCAGAGGGGCACGTGCAGCCTGCAGAGAAGAGATCTGCATGGACACAGCCCACTCTTAGTCTCACAGGACAGATAAGAAGGGTAAGTGGTCTCAGGCCTGGCTATGAGGCTCAGGAAGCAGACTGGGGGGCGTCTCCACCATGGCCTGGGCTCCAGTCCTCCTCACACTCCTTGCTCACCGCACAGGTGGCTGCCTGCAGGGGATCCTGGGGGGTGCCTGGCTGTCACCTGGATGGTGTCCTCTCACTCCTCACAGGGACAGGGCCTGTCTTGGCCTCACTGGTCTCTGTGATGTTTACTCTCTGCAGGTTCCTGGGCGCAGTTTATGCTAACTCAGCCCCACTCTGTGTCCAGGTTTCCAGGGAAGACAGTCTCCATGTCCTGTTAGTGCAGCAGTGGCAACACTGGGGGCTCCTATGCGCACTGGTACCAGCAGCGCCCAGGCAGCGCCCCAACTGCTGTGACATATGGTGATGATCAGAGACCCACCGGGGCTCCAGGTTGGTTCTCTGGCTCCATCGACAGCTCCTCCAACTCAGCCTCCCTGCCCATCACTGGTCCAAAGCCTGAGGTCAAAGCTGACTACTAACTGTCAGTCCTGCGATGGCGGCAGCAATCATACAGTGCTCCAGACATGGGGGGAACTGAGACGAGAACTCCCAGAGCACCCCCGCCTGTGTGGTCCGGCACCCCTTCTCGGCAGTGACGCCTCGTCTTCCCATCTCCTCCTGGACTCGCGACTTCGTTTCTGTTTTTGCAGAATATCAGTTTCTTCTACCACATCTGATGACCAAACTCGTATATTCAGGGTAAACCAAGGAATCGATATTGTGGGAAACAGAGAATCTAAACAGTCACACTACGGGTGTTTTGTGTGGGGGCCGTGCTTGCCGTGGTGAGATGTTTAGCAGTATCTCTGTCCTATAGACATTTAATTTCATTAACGCCCTCTCCTCAATCTTGACAACAAGCCTGTGTCTAGAAGTGCCTGTCTCCTCCCTGAGTGAAAAAGCACATTGGCTGAGACCACTTGGAAGCACACCCTTGCCTTTGACCTTTTTTTTTGGCACTATTTTATATTTTATTTGGAAACAGGGTCTCACTAAGTTGCCAAGAGCCTAAGTAGCTGAGGCTGGCTTCGAACCTGTGTGATCCTCCTGTCTCAGCCTCCCAAGCGCTGGGATTACAAGTGTGCACCACCACGCCCTGCTGGCCTTTGACTGAGCAGTGTTGTCTTTACTGTCCTGCAGAGAACACGTCTCCCCCAATGGCCCATGCAGAGGCTGCTCTCCAGTTCTGCCCAGCAGCAACACTGGAAAAGACCTTCTGCTGAAACAGTGGTTCGTTCATCCCAGTTCTCAGACTAGAAATCCTGAGCTTCTTTCCCGCAGAGACTGACCCAGAGCCAAGGCTACCACCATCCCTCCTGGAAACCCAACAGTGAGGATCCTGGGTCTCCAAGAGGCGTGGACCTGCGACCACCAGGGCAACAAAGAACTGGTTCTGAGACATCAAACATGGCTCAGGCCAGCTGGAAACCATGCCTGCTTCTCTAAGGCATCTGGGAAACTGACGAGTGATACTGAGAGGAGATAGCTCTGTGTCCAGGCGTCCCCTGGAATAGCCCATGACCCACTGTGCCCGGCTGCATCACCACGTTCTTTTACTACAAACCATCTCTTGTCACGCCCTCATTGGGTCTTTACCAAATTACAGGCATAGAGAGGCTGGAACAGGGAGAGAAAGGAGAATTTGGGTCACAATAACTGCCCCCCAGGGTATAAGATCAACCAGAGCATCTGGGCACACAGCACACACCTGTAGCCCCAGGACTTGGGAAATTGTTGTTGTTGTTGTCGTCGTTGTTGTTGTTGTTTTGTAGTACTGGGGGTGGAACCCAGAGGCTTTCTACCTCCGGGCTATCCTCCCAGACCTATTTTATACTTTATTTGGAAACAGGGTCTCACTAAGTTGCTGAGAGCCTCACTCAGTAGCTGAGGCTGGCTTCGAACCTGGGCGATCCTCCTGTCTCAGCCTCCCAAGCATGGAGATTACAAGCGTGCACCACCACGCCCAGCAGGACTTGGGAAATTGTGACAGGAGGATCACAGGTTTGAGACCAGCCTCAACATCCTAGCAAGACCCTGTTTCAAAAGAAAACAATTAAAGAGGAGATATAGCTCAAAGGTAAAATGCCTCTGGGTTCAACACCAGTATCACAAGAAGAAAAAAAAAAGAGGGAGCAGAGTTGGCAGGAGAGTTGCTGAAGGGAAACGCAGGAGACAGAAGCTCTGAGGACGTGTGTTGTGGCTGAGCCCCACTCTGTGTCTCCACAGTCGGAGGACTGATGCTTGGCTTGCCGGAGGTCACCAAGACAGCACGCGCATGACTGCCCCTACCCAGCTTCATTCTTCCCCACTGCTGTGTCCCAGTTGTTAACCCTTGCGTACGGTCCCTTAGAGCAGCTACGTCCTGGTGTCTGAAGCCCTGTGGATTATTTCTGTGTTGCTACCTCGATCCAGCAGCAGTCAGTGAGAAAATACAAAACCAGGATGACAGGTAGTACTTAGCCCCCAGGGCTCTGAAAAGAACTCGCGTTGAGTTCTGGAAACCTGGTCTCCCTGGGCTGTGGTGTGACCACTGCTCTTTCTCATAGGGCATCATGGCTCTCATGTGTGCACACAGATCAGCCTTCTGCTCCTCCTTCCCAGCCTGATACTCCCTAGCACTCAGGGCGACAATATCTCAGAATCAGCCCTGCCGTTCATTAGCACTGATGGTCTTGGTGGTTTCTCAGATTTGTGGATATATCAAAAACTTATGCTAAGTGAGATCAGTGGATCGCGAAAAGCAAAACGTCAGATGCTCTCCATAATATGTGGAAGCTAGGGAAAAAATGGGTCATAGGAAGAACTCTAGATGAAGAAGGAGAAACCATAGATGAGCAAATAAAGGTGACCTGACTGAGGGGGATGGAGGGGGAAGAGGAACTTCCCTAATGTGCATGACATACATTCATAACATAACAAAGCCAATCACTAAGCCAAGCATGAGGAGGAGGGAGCGGGAGGGAGTGGGGTGGGGACTGGGGAAGGCTAAGTGAGTGATGGGCGCATACACGCCTCTACCAATACATGCCTCTACCATCTTGTACCCCATTAAGATGTATGACGCTAATGCATCATAAAAACATTAATTTTAAAAATAAACTGTTATTTCCCAAGGAAAAAAAAGTTCTCAGATCAGCCACTGAGTAAAATCAAATTTGAAATCTGATCATCTCTACACAGGCAGACAGTCCCTGTTTGTAGGAAAATTTCCCCAGGTTAAATGGTGGTGAGGAGGAGGAGGACTGGGTTTGTTCACAGCTTCTGAGAGGAGGGAGATCTCAAGAAACAGGGAGCCAGGGGCCTCTGGGTGGTCACCTAAAGACAGCAGAATCCAAGGTCAGCCCCCGGGACTGTCCCGCTCAGATGAGATGCTCTGTCCTGGTCCTGAGAACACTGCTCTCACCCAGGTGAATTATGTCCACAAACCTGCTCTATTAGGCATATTGGACTAATGGTCGTAATATACTTTAAGATGAATCTGTCTCTGAACATGAAGTTGAGCAAACAAGAATTTTAATACATACCTTGTGAATAATTAAGAAATGAATGCCAAATGGAATTTTAATTCACCCAGTGATGAAAAACACTGTTTGAACAAAATCTTTTTTCTTTTTCTTTTGAAACCATGTATAAGTTTTATTTATTTTTTTACATTTTTTTATTAGTGCAATGTATTCATGCATCATAATGGTATAGAGAAAATACTTTTGTAGACATACATGCACACATCGCCCAGTTAGCCCCTACCCGTTCCCCACCCCATTCCCTCCCCATCCCTCCTTCCCATGCTTGGCTTAGTGGTTGACATCTATTTTTATAGCAATTTATCCAATATTAACGATGATAATCTCACAAAACAGTTTCATTTGTTTGATACCAAGCTTTTGATGACTAAAAGATAACAGTTCAATATTTTTTTTTGCTTTCTTAACAGAGAATATTTTTTCTTTTCTTTTCTTTATTTAGGTGAAGCTATCATACATTTATTTATTTTTCAGAAAAAAAATCTATCCTGATATGGAATATGGACTCTAGATACCCAAAACAATCTCGAAGAAGAACAAAGCTAGAAGATGTATATTTTCTGATTTCAAACCATATAAAGCTACAATAATTAAAACAGTGTAGTACTGTTCTAAAGGCAGATATATAAACCATTGGAGTTAAATAAAAGCCTAGAGCTAAATTCTTCCATATATTGTCAAGTTATTTTTGACAAGGTTTCCACAAACATTTGGTGGAGGAAATACTAATCTTTTAACTAAATATTGTTGAAAAATAATAATTACATGAAAAAGAATAAAATTGGACCCTTACATAACACCATATACAAATATTAACTCAAAATAGATAAAAGACCTAAATATAAATCTTAAGACTATAAACTTTTAGAAGAAAATCTGGGTCATAAAACCTCACAACATTGAAATTGGCAGTGATTTCTTGGATATGATTTCAATGGCACAGGCAACAGAAGAGTATACAAACTCCCTAAAAAATAAAAACATATTGTATATCCAAAGACAATGTAAACAGAGTTAAAAGTTACTGATAGAATGGGATAAAATATTTCCAAATGCTATATCTGAAGGTATATTAATATTCCAACTAGAAATCCTAAAAATTAGCAACAATAAAAGCAAACAATACAATTTAGAGATAGGTAAAAGACTAACATAAATAATGAATCTCCACAGATAGCCAATCTTAGTTGTCTGTTGGATGGAAAATCTTATTTCTCGGGTTCTGGTGTGTGATACCTATTTCTTCTTTGTAGTTAATCTCTGAGTATTTTCTCTAGCGCTGGTTTTGAAGACATAAATTCCTTCAGTTTCTGTTTGTCGTGGAAGCTTCTTATTTTTCCATCTAATTTGATAGAAAGTTTTGCTGGATAGGAAATTTTTGGCTGGAAGTTGTTTTCTTTCAGAGTTTGGAATATGTTACTCCAAGCCCTTCTGGCTCTCATGACTTGGTTTGGGAAGTCTGGAGTGATTCTAATTGGTTTGCCTCTGAATGTCACTTGGCCCTTTGTTTTTGTTGCCTTTAAGATTCTCTGCTTGGCTTCCACAGTGGTCATTTTGACAATTATGTGGCGTGGGGATCCTCTTCTCTGATCCTCTCTAACGGGGGTTCTATAAGTTTCCTGGACCTGTGTATCAACCTCTTGCTCTATGTTTGGAAAATTTTCTGCTATTATTTCCTTGAAAAGATTATTAATCCCTTTGGTTTCACCTTCTTTTCTCTCCTCTATTCCAATTATTCTTAGGTTAGCTCTCTTAAAATGGGCCCATATTTCTTCAATGTCAGATTCCTGCTGTCAAAATTTTTTCTAAATTAGAAACTATGCGTTCATTTTTTGAATGATCATCTTCTAGGAGCGAGATTCTATTCTCCATGTGGTTGTTTGTACTTTGAATTGAGGCCTTTACTTCATTAATTGCATCCTTTATCTCTCTTTGGCTCTCTCTGAATTCTTTTCAAAACACCTCTATTATTTCTACAGTTATTTTCCTGATTTGATCTTCTATAAATCTCTGAATTTCTGTTTTATCAGGTTCTGATGTTGTGAGGTTGTGGGCATTCACTGCTCCATTGTTATTCCTCTTTCCCATGATTTCAGAAATTTATGCCTTCTCTGGGTTCTTCCCTTGGGTCACTATGACTTCACTTAAGGTGTTCTGGATCTCGAGTCTGTGGTATCTCAGTCCCCACTACTCCTTTACTGGGTTGTATCGCAGAGTCTCAGACCCAGGGAGTCAATCGAGGCTGCTTTAGACCATGGGGGTTTGCCAGGTTGGGCGTTCTTCTATGGTGTAATATCTCTGCCACCACCACTCCCCCACTGGGTCAATTCCCTGGGAGTACAGTACTGGGATTTCTCCTCTGGGGGCCGCAATTTGACTCACTGTTGAGTGCGCAGATGGAGCTGTCGTGGACTCGGTGAATTTGCTGCTGCTGCTGCTGCTGCTGCTGCCGGTAGCAATATGGCGCCACTGCCACGCCCTCGCCGTGAGGCTGGCGTATTTCTTTTCTGTTTTTGAACTCCACTCTGAGTCCCTGCAGGGTGCGCTGAACCCAGCCCCTGGGAGCTTTAGCTGCTCCCTGCGCCGAGAAATCAGCCGAATCCCGCCCGGCTGTTCCGCAGCGGCTCACCTCGGCTCGCTGTCCGCCACTCCTCTCTGGAGTTTGGTGGGCTGTTGAGTGCGTTGGTCTGGTGCCGTCTGGTGAACTCGCCGCTGCCACCAGCAGTAAGGCGCTGCTGCCACGTTCTTGGGCGTGAGGCCGGCGTATCTCCTCTCTGGTTTTTTAACTCCGTTATGAGTTCCCTTCCTCTCTGGAGCCTGGTGCTGCAAGGCAAAATGGCGCCCGCCGCTTCACACCGCGGCTCCGGCTGCAGCACTGCAGTCTGGTTTCTGGTGCCTCGTTTTTCCAGCCCTCTTTTTCTCTGTCCCTTAAAATTACATTTTTTGTTTCTCCGCTGATGGTGTTTTCTGGCTGTGAAAGGCGCTGATTTTGTGGTAATAGAGATTGGTTGTTAGCGGGGCTCGTAAGCCCTGTTTTGCTCCGTCGCCATCTTCCCGGAAGTCCTGAACAAAATCTTATGTCACCGTGGAAGAAAGGAAATTTTCTCTGTAGAACTCAAACATTCTACCTGCTCAGCTGATTTTCCTGACCCACAGGAGACAGATAGAGAAAAGTCCATTTTAAATGGTCCAGGGTGTTCAGAACAGTTCTTCGTTTTATTTAAAATTATCAGGTACATACCTTCCTATTTCTTGATTTTTTTTCCTTTTTATTTCAGTATTGAAGATGGAACCCAGGGTCATTCTACCTCTTAGCTACACCCCCTGCCCTATTTTTTATACTTTATTTTGAAACAGGGTCTCACTGAGTTGCAGAGGGCCTCACTAAGCTGAGGCTGGCCGCAAACTGCAATCCTCCTGGCTCAGCCTCCTGAATGCTGGGATTACAAGCGTGCCACCATGCCTGGCTTTCTTGTTTTTGATATTGGGAGTAATATATCTCTCCTCTGACTCTGCAGTTCCACAGAAGCCGCCCCGTGTGACTGGTGGCTTAGGACTGAGGCAGGTGGTCACCCAGCCTGTAAGTGTGCCTGCCTCTCTCTCTCTCTCTCTCTCTCTCTCTCTCTCTCTCTCTCTCTCTCCCTCCCTCCCTCCCTCCCTCCCTCTCTCCCTCCCTCCCTTCCTCCCCCCGTCTCTTGCTCTCAACTCCCAGCCCTGGGCCCCACTCACCTGTGCAGACAGTGTCTAAGACCGAGTCATGGGAGATCCTATTTCCCTTGAGGAGGTGAGGGAGCCCCTCCCCAGACCCAGCTCTGTGATGTCACAGAGGGTCTTCACTGAGGCAGACGGCCCTGAGAGTGGCCCCCAAGAGGACCAGCTCATTTAATGTGGAGGGAAGAAGTGTCCAGCAGCCTGCAGGTGGCTTGCTGTAGATTATATGAACCTGGATGGGGTGGAGGGTCCAGCCTCCTCATCCTTCTGTCCTCAGGCTTTGTAGAGAGACATTGACCTGACTCTAGGTGTGTGGAGCTGAGCAGGTGACAGGCCTCACCGCCCTCCTCAGTGTCTCCGTGCCCTGCAGTGCTGGCCTGAGGTCCCAGCATCTGCCCCTCTCAAGCTCTCCCAGGGCGCATCAGGGCGAGCACTGGGCAGGAGGAGAGAGGCAGCTGATTTGCATGAGTACCTTCCCCTCCCCCTGGGTCTGGGGAGCATGAAAAGGCCCCAGGACACCAACTGCCCTGGAGGAGCCTGAGGACCCCGGTCCCTGTGACGGCCCCACCATGGCCTGGGTGACGGTTCTTCTTGGGCTCCTCGCTTATGGCTCAGGTCAGGAAGGGACGCCGTGTCCTTGGGGAGCCCACAGGAGCAGGGCGTCAGGTGACTCTGCTCTGATAACAATAACTGTGTCTCTTTTTTGTTTTAGGGGTGGATTCTCAGACTGTGGCAATACAGGAGCCCTCACTGTCTGTGTCCCCAGGAGGGACGGTGACTCTCACCTGTGGCCTTGGCTCTGGGTCAGTCTCTACGGGAAACTACCCCGGCTGGCACCAGCAGACACCAGGCCGTGCTCCACACATGTTAATTTACCAGACAAACAAGCGCCCCTCCGGGGTCCCTGATCGCTTTTCTGGCTCCATCCATGGAGGCAAAGCCGCCCTCACCATCACAGGGGCGCGGACCGAGGATGACGCTGATTACTACTGTTCTCTGTATGTGGGTGGGAGTGTTCACACAGTGCTCTAACCCCATGGGGAAGTGCACCAGAAACCTCTTCATGGGTCAGAATGGCTCAGTGCTCAGAGGCAGGAAGAGGTGAGAGACAGAAATGGTCCACACCATGAAGGGAATTGAGGCTGTGTGGCCCTGGTCTACCCTGTGGCTCATGGCCAGGTGCCCTGCTGTGTCTCGGCCAGGCAGCATCCATCTCTCAGAGTGGTCCAGTCCTGTACTCCCCCTACCCCTTTCTGCCTGTGACAGTTGAGAAGGGGTTTCCCTGCAAAATATGTGCACCAATGGGGACACTGAGACCCTTCCCTACTTCTATGACTTGTTTTTCAAGAAACAGACATGATCTATTTTCACTCACTAATTTGACTATGGAGGTAAATGAATAGAGAATTTCATTTTTGAATGGAAGCATTACCTGGAAACTAGATATAAAAGCATTTCCCCATTCTTTTTTGCTGCTTGCAATACTGGGGATGGAACTTAGGGACATTCTACCTCCAGCTACATCCCTAGCCCTAAGTTTCTTTTATTCTTTATTTTAAAACAGGGTCTCACTAAATTACAGAGGGCCTCACTAAGTAGCTGAATCTTGCCGCAAACCTGCAATTCTGTCTCAGCCTCCCAAGTACTGGGATTACAAACGTGTAGCACCAAACCTGGCAACACTTCCCTATTCCATGTCTTGTTCTAGTAAAACTGCATTAACCAGCTACCAAATGTTTATAAACAATATTGCTTGGGAAGCAGCTTTGCCCTTTTATTTTTATTTTTTCTGGTACTGGGGACTGAACTTCCAAACTACACCCCCAGCCCTTTTTACAGTTTACTTTTGAAATAGGGTTTCACTAAGTTCCTGAGGCTGGCCTTGAGCCTGTGATCCTCCTGTCTCAGCCTCCCAAGAAAAGCAATTAATAGTCCTGTGAAACTGTTCCTGGCTGCAACTTAACTTTTATTCTTATAAAATATTCTTATATATATATATATATTTGTGTATATATTGGTCAAATGTGAGACTGATAATCCCATGGCTGAGACAACCAGAAAGTTAACTGTCCCACTTGGAGTGTCCCCATCTGGGGTTCTGATTCTCAGAGCACAGACCTACTTCAAAGGATTAGTGACATTAATCCCTTTCATAATTATAAATGGTTATGTTGAGAGGTAATGTAAGTACCATAAGGTACACCTCACTCAAGTGTACAACTCCATGTCTAGTGTATGTAAAATGATTTTCAATCATTTGAAAATCATTTGAGTTTAGATCTGAGGTTTATGTCAGGGCAGTTTTCTTGTTCTGTCTCCCCTAATGCCATTGCCGACACTTTTTTATTACTGCAGCTCTGTAGTAAGTTTTGGAATCAGGAAGACTGAGTCTCCCACGCTTGTTCTTTTCAAGAGCAACAAAACATAGCTGGCGTGGTGGCACACGCTTGTAATCCCTGCGCTTGGGAGGCCCAGACAGGAGGATCGCAGGTTCAAAGCCAGCCTCAGCTACTGAGTGAGGCTCTCAGCAACTTAGTGAGACCCTGTTTCCAAATAAAATATAAAATAGGTCTGGGAGTGTAGACCAGAGGTAGAAAGCCCCTGGGTTCCACCCCCAGTACCACCAAAAATAAAAATAAAAAAGAGCAACAAAACAAAAAGATGTTTTTTTTAAAGTTTCTTTAAAGATAAATCCTTAGATAGATTAACAATGACAGAGAAAATAAAATCAGAGATAAAAGGGACATGTTAATTGACACCACATAAATCCAAAAAGTCATTAGTGATTGCTATTACCACGTATATGCAAATACACTTGATACACTAGACGAAACAAATCCCTTGACACATACACCACACCAAGACTGAATCACAGAGAAACAAAATCCTAAACTAACAAAGAGCAAATAAGATGGAATCAGTAATAAAAAAAAGACTTCTATCAAAAAAAAAAAACCTGGAACATTTAAGGAACTAATACCAATTCACCTTAAGTTGTTACAAAAAAAAATAGAAGAGGAATATTTCCAAACACGTACTGTGAGAACAGCCTTGTCCTGATACCAAAATCAGATAAGAACGCACGCACAATAAAGAAAACTACAGGCCAAGATCCTGGATTAACATAGATACAAAAGTCCTCAGTAAAGTACAAGCAAACTGAATCCAACGGTACATTAAGAAGACGTGGTGGTGATTGAGTCTCATCCCAGCAATGAAGACAACATGATATATGCAGGTGGACAAATGTGCTACACCACAGCCACGCACTGAAGGACAAAGCCTTCTAGTACCTCAGTGGGTACAGAATAGGAATTGATGCAATAGCCCTTCAGAATGAGAAGAAGTACGGGCTGAGCGTGGTGGCGCACACTTATGATCCCAGTACTCGGGAGGCTGAGGCAGGAGGATTGCAAGTTTGAGGACAGCCTCAGCTACTTAGTGACACTTTCTGCAATTTAGTGAGACCTTGTTTCAAAATGATGAAAAATATGACTGGGGCCGTAGCTCAGAGGTAGAGTGTCCCTGGGTTCAATCACCAGTACCACAAAATAAATTTTAAAATAAAAACGATGATGAAATTAGACAAATATGGATGCACCTTAACATAATAAAGGTTATTTATAACAAGTCAAGAGCTAACATTATACAGAATGAGGAAATCGGACTGCTTTCTCTCTAACATTTAGAATAAATCAGAATGCTCACTGCTGCAGGAACCCGCTGGCTCTGGACCACGGGAGGTGTGTGTGCTTGACCAGCAGGGGGCGCTGTGCGATGCTCTGCGGACTCTACACAGCAGCTCAGTAAGGACCATCACTCAGAGGAGCCCAAGCCTCTGCCCCTGATGGGAGCTCAGCAGCCATGTGCCCTCTGACCTGGCAGAGTCCCCTGAGGGAGGGCCTTGGGATGGTCTCAGCGGTGCTTCCTCCCAGGGGAGCCCAGGGCTAAAGCCAACGTTAGTCCTCAGGGGTCTGCAGTGTGCGCTGAGCTGCAGCTCCAGGCCCAGGGAGGGCTGGGCGATCATGATGCATGCCTTTGCATGGACAGCCCCTCCTCTCTGAGGCTGGGGGAGAAAAGGCGGCCTGGGGCAGCCCAGCCCACTGTGCTCAGGGCTGTGTCCACCATGGCCTGGACTCCTCTCCTCCTCCTGCTCCTCTCTCTCTGCTCAGGTAAGAAGAGCCCTCAGCAGGTCTGGGTTCCTGGTTCCTATCAGCCACTCAGCCTCAGGATGCATGAGAGATGGTGCTCTGCCCGGCCTCAGCTCCTGAGCCTGTCTGTGTTTGCAGGGTCCCTCTCCCAGCCTGTGCTGACGCAGCCGCCCTCCCTGTCTGCATCTCCTGGAGCGTCTGCCAGACTCACCTGCACCTTGAGGAGTGACCTTACTGTTGGTGGCTATAGAATATTCTGGTTGCAGCAGAAGCCAGGCAGCTCTCCCCAGTATCTTCTTTGGTACATATCAGAGTCAGATAAGCACCAGGGCTCCGGGGTCCCCAGCCGCTTCTCTGGATCCAAAGACGCCTCGGCCAATGCGGGGCTTCTGCTCATCTCTGGGCTGCTGCCTGAGGACGAGGCTGATTATTACTGTGTGGTATCGCACGGCGGTGCTTCGCACGGTGATGCAGGTTCATGGGGAAGTGAGGCAAAACCCCAGCCCACTCAGGGCCTTGTGCTTTGACTCCTTCTCAGTTTTAAAGTAACCCACAGCTATACTAACTGGATGGGGAAGTCCATTCCTGGGTAGTAGCCACCCTCACAAATTGCCAATTGACGGTTATGAACTTTCAGAAATACTAAAAATAATTTTTAAAACCCTCCTTTTTCTCCTCTAACTTAGCTTTGACACAGTTCTATAACAAGCCGTGGAGCTAGACCTTTTACCTTTGTGTGTTCTGAGGATTGAAACCAGGAGTATTCTCCCTCCGACATATAACCCCAGCCCTATTTTATTGTTTATTGTGGGAAAATGTTATACCAAGTTTTTGTGAGCCTTGCTCTCTGCTGGTGGTGGTTATTTAAGCCCCGCCATGATTGCTATAGAGGAGGGAAGTGAACTGGGGCAGCTCTGGTTCTCTCTGAACTTACTAAATCATCCCCACCCCTTCCTACCCCACTCAAGACGTGGAGAATGGACAACCAAAGTCATCAGCATCCCTCAGCCCTGCTCCTCCTCCCACCTCACCAGGGGCCTTCCCAGCCAGGGGGCGCCTTCCTCCCAGGCGGCCTCCAGGGGGCGCTGTGGATCTTCTCAGAGACGAGAGGCTCAGAGGTTCCGCTTTACTGCACCTGCACAGGGATCACCCGTGCATGCACCCTGTTAGAGCAGCTGCTTCCTCCCAGGGGCAGAAGGACAGCTCCCTTCACCCTGGTTCTACCTCTGATGGTGTAACAGCTCTCAGGGCTGAGGACCAGGTGGTGGAAGGGATGGTCAAGGGCTCACCCTTGTATATTACATCACGCAGACACGCCCCCTCCATGCACGGAGCTCAGCAGTAAATAAAAGGCCATGGAAAGTCCAGTGCCAGCTCCAAGGACAGGGGTTCCTTCCAATGTCCACACCATGGCCTGGACGCCTCTGCTTCTCCTTCCATACTACCAGGTCACTGTAGGCCTCAGCTTCCAGCCTTTAGAGGGATCCCTCTGCTTTGTCCTTGGGGTTCAGGGTCCAGTTCTCAGGCTGTAGTGACCCCCAAGCCCTAGCTGACCACATTCCTCACTGACCTGTGGCTCCAGCATTGGATAAGTTACCAACGATCACTCCCCACACTGGTTCCAGCAGACGCCTGGCCAAGCTCCCAAGACACTGACTTATGACACCAAGGACAGACCCTCCTGGACGCCCGCCCTGTTCTCAGGCTCCCTCCTGGGGGAAAAGGCTGCCCTGACACTCTTGGGGCTCTGCCTGAGGACGAAGCTGAGCACTCCTATTAGGATATTTTTACATTCACTTCAAGAAGCTCTAAGTAAGTACAAAAAAAAAAGAAAAGAAAAGAAAAAGTCCTCCAAAAGTATTCAAATTTATCCAGGGTCTCAGAGGAATCCCCATTCCTGTGGTACCTGTGTGCCTGAAGTTCAGTGGAATCCAGCTGATGACTCGCAGTGAAGAGTCCAGTGTCAAGGGACCAGGACCTCCTCCAGGACTCGCAGCAGTGTGGGGAACAGCGCCTCTCAGGGCATCCTGGGAAGTGTGGGGAACAGCACCTCTCAGGGCATCCTGGGAAGGGCAACACCAAGTGTCAGAATAAATACTCACATTTACAGCAGCACGATTCACTAGAGCCCAATTACGGAACCAACCAAGGTGTCTGTCAGCAGATAAACGGGTACAGAAAACGTGGTATGTACACACCGCGGGATTCTATCCGGTCATAAAGAACAAAGTTATGTCATTTGTAGGAAAGTGGATGGAACCAGAGGTTGTTATGCTAAGTGACATCAGTCTCAGAGGGTCAAGGGTTGAATGTCTTCTCTCATTTGTGAACACGACAGAGAAAAGAGGAAATACCAAGAATGTTAAGTACTATGGAGGGAGACATGCAGAGTAGCATGAGGGGAACGAGTCGGGAGTTAAGGAGAGGAAGAGAGGATCGAGGGAGAAAATACTGCAGCAATATGTAAAGGCATTACTGCCAGTTTCACTAGGGGAAGGAAGGGAGAAGCGGACATAGGCACAAAGTTCTTTATCTCTGAGACAGAACTAACAGTAGCATCTGTTACTGTTGTAAATGGTAATGTGGACTCTTTTCCTTAACTAAAGTTTGTTGAACAGGAAAATTAAAACTAATAGGCAGCCTGGTGCCGCTTTAGCAAGCCTTTATTAAAAAATCAGTAGGAAATAGGGAAGAAAAAGCAGCGTGCTGGCCCGCATGCTGGAGAGCCTGAAGAGAGAACTCTGACTCCTTTTCAGGACCCCAGCTTTTAAATAGATTTTGTGTTGGTATCTTATTATCAGAGTCACCAACACAATGGGCTAGTAACTTACTCCTTTAGGCAGGTGGTGCCTCTTTGTCTCCGGACAGTGCCCTCACTAAGTGCAGGGGTCAGTAATCTACTGGCCTGGCCTCTGTTGTGTGGGCAGTGTTGGTGCTCATCAACTAGGGTGCTTCGAAGCAGCACACGGAGCTCACCTTTCCTACACCCAGGCCAGGTCACAGAGGAGAGCGGGTAAACAGAGGCACTGATGGCCTCTATATATTTTTAGGGCTAAAGGCTTTGTCTCTAAGGTTTTTACTCTAGGTTAATTATTAGAACAAAAGGCAAAAAGAAACGGGAGCTCTGCTTTCTAACGGCTGTCGCCCCTCCCTGCCCGAGTGCCTGCGCAGCACCCAGGCTCTGACTACTTTTTATATTTTGGAAAATAGTACCAGAGCAAATTTCCAATACCAGCACAGCATCTACTTCAAAGTTGTTGCTAAAATTAATTGACTACATGGGAAGCGCATGTAGTAAGTCCTATTTAGATTGCTGTTCCTACCAGGCGTGGTATCACACACTTGAAATCCCAGTTCTTGCCGGGCGTGGTGGTGCACGCTTATAATCCCCACGCTTGGGAGGCGGAGACAGGAGGATCACGCAGGTTTGAAGCCAGCCGCACTGGCTTAAGAGACCCTGTTTCCAAATAAAAATATATATATAAAATAGGTCTGGGAGTGTAGCCCGGAGGTAGAAGGGTTTCCAGAAACTCCAGTACCACCAAAAAAAAAAAAAAAAAAAAAAAATCCCAGTTTTTAGAAAGCTGAGTGAGACAGGAGGAGGATTCTCTACTTTGAAACAGGGTCTCACTAAGTTGCAGAGGGCCTCACTAAGTAACTGAGGCTGTTCGCAAACCGCGATCCTCCCGTCTCAGCCTCCCAAATGCTGGGATGACAAGCGTGCGCCACCACGCCTGGCTCCCTCTATTTTTAAGGTTCTCTTTTCTCTCTCCCAGAGATCTCACCTGTCTTAGTAGTTGCACAATGTTATGGATATACTGGATACAACTGACTTGTACACCTTGAAGTGGTTAATTATATGTTCATTTCAACTCATTAACAACACTATTATGGAATCCACGCTGCAGGCCAGATTTCGCTCACAGGTCTTTGTATAGGCCTGGCCTAGAAGGTGACATAAAATACCCATAATTCTGCACACCCAGTCCATTTTAACCCAGGCATGCATACCACTGAGGAGCGTTGAGCCTGGAACCCTTCCTTTCTCTTACAGTCAAGCCTTCTTATCCCTGTGCCCAGGTCTATTTGCCAGCATCCCGACACTTAGATGTAATAAGCCCTTTGGCCCCATTTCAGCTGAGGACCCTGGGCTTGGTCCAGGAAGGGCTGGATGCTGCTCTGATCCCTCAGCGCTGAGCATCGCTGATACAGGCTGAACTGTCCCTCACTACTGACGAGTCTCTCCTTGAATACCTCCTTGTTTCCATCATTTATGAGGAGGGAGAATGGTAGAGGCCTTAGGGGAGCGGGAAAGTGGATGGGGGGGGAGGGGGAGGAGGAAGAGCTCCCACCTGTTGTGGCAGAAAGCTGGCAGAAGAGTGGGTACCATGGGGTTCTGGTCCTTTCCTGCTGAGCACTCTTGGTCGGTCCATCCATTTTCTTTGTCTGGCTTGCTGATATCAGAACAAGTTCACGTTGGAAGAAAGGGCTGCAGTGATAAACCGCTCAGGAGGCCACATCCTGAAGTCAGGGCTTAGTGAAGGTCAGGATTCAGGAGTGGAGAAGGCTTCTGGGCAGTGCCGAGGCCCTCTCTCTGCGGAGGAGGAGGTGGACACGAGGGGAGGGAGGCCGCTATCTCTACAGGGTCCCCTGCTACGCACCCAGGCCTGAGTGATGTGCCCCTGGGGCAGGAGGGGGCGCTGTGGAGCTGCCTAGTGGGAAACCAGCCACCTGCCCCTGGCCTGGCTGGGCAGCCTGGTACTCAGTGTCCCCCATGAAGAACCAGCTAATAGGGCCTCAACTCTGGGAAGCTCAGCGCAGATTCAGCCCCTCCTCAAGCAGAGAGGACTCAGGACTTAGGGTGTGGGGGACATCCCAGGGGAAGGGCACAATTTGCATGGGAGGCCCCTCAGTCCCCTTCAGCTGGGAGGAAGTACAAGAGACATTGACAGCTCTGGTGAAGCTGCGGGTCCTCAGGGATCAGAGCTCTGCAGGAACCTCCAGCATGGCCAGGACCCCTCTCCTCCTCGCCCTCCTCTCTCTCTGTGCAGGTGACTGGTGGCGAAACAGAAGGGCTGATGGGGAGCACTGGGGTTGATTTCTCCCCAGTAAGCCCAGCCTCATCTCTGTTTCCACCTCCTTTTTCCAGGATCCTGGGGGCAGTCTGAGCTGAGCCAGCAAGCCTCCGTGTCAGGGCCTATGGGAGGGGATGTCACCCTCTCCTGCACTGGAAACAGCAACAATGTCGGGCTCTATGGTGCGAGCTGGCACCAGCAGATTCCCGGGGCTACCTCCCAAATCGTGGTGATTGGAAACTCTCGGCCCTTTGGGAACACAGCCTACATAAGAATCTTGGCCCTCCAGCCAAAGGACGAGGGCGATTACTACTGTTCGACATGGGATGACAGCATCAATGCTTCCACGGTGTTACAGACTCAAGGGGAACTGAAACCAGAAACCTCCCCTTGGCCTTAGGAGTCTGCTCTCCCATGACCGCTCCAGACAACCAAAGAGGCCGTCAGTGGCAAAGCCTATAGCGTCCTTGTCTAAGGGTCTAATCTCACAGCACAGACCCACTTCAAAGAATTCCTGACAGTCGGGCATGGTGGCATGCCTGTAACCCCAGTACTTGAGAGGCTGAGACAGGAGCATTTCAGGTTTGAAGATAGTAAGACTTTCATCAACCTGGTGAGCTTCTGCTTCAAAATAAAAAATAAAATAAAATAGAGCTGGGGGTGTAGCTCAAAGGTAGAATGCCCCTGGGTTCCATCCCCAGTAACACACGTATACACACAATGTGTGACAAAGCCAGGCATGGTGGCTCTAGCCTGTAATCCCAATACTTGGGAGGCTGAGGTAGAAGGATTGCAGGTAGGAGGCCAGCCCAATAACTTTGTGAGGCCCACAGCAACTTAGACCAAATAAAAAATAAAATAGGACTGGGGGTATAGCTCAGAGATAGAATATCCCTGGGTTTAAACTCAGTAGTAGTAGTAGTAGTAGTAGTAGTAGTAGTAGTAGTAATTAATAATAATAGTAATAATAATAATATTATTATTATTAGAAGGAGGAGGGGAGGAGTTCTTCTAACTCCTAGAAGTGGCCATAATCTCACTCCTCAATAATCTGTGCACGTTGGTCAGGAACCACCAGCATCCACTGAAATGAGGCTTTCAATGCCCATTCTTTACTGTATTTTTGTTCTTTTTTATCTTTGTTTCAGGCAGGCCCTCGGAGTCCCATGGATGCCTCAAAGAGGCTCATGGCTTACTCTGCAGCAGGACGCAGACCTGAGGGCAAGTCCTCACGGAGGACCTCGGGAAGCCAGGACTGCTATCTGCAGCTCTTCTGCCCCAACTCTGGTCTGAGCCACAGGGATTATTAAGCAAAGGGTAATTTATTGAGTTTTGCTTTTTTTTTTTTTTCTTAATGACTATAAACCATAAGTTTTACTTTGTGTCATTCAAGAAATGAGCTGACTGGTTTTTGTATTTGATTTGAGTACTGGGCCTTCTAACTCCAAACTATATCCCAGACATTCATTCATTCATTTATGGGAACAGGTCTAAGTTGCTCAGGCTGACCTTGAACCCATGAGTCCCGTCTCAGCCACCCAAGTACTGGGATCACAGGTGTGTCACCACACCTTGCAACAGTTGACAATTTTAAAAGCCAGTGACCCCTGGGCGTGGTGACACACGCTTGTAATCCCCGCACTTGGGAAGCGGAGACAGGAGGATCTCGTGGATTTGAAGCCAGCCTTGCTGGCTTAAGAGACCCTGTTTCCAAATAAACAAATATAAAAAATAGGTCTGGGAGTGTAGCCCAGAGGTAGAAGGGTTTCCAGGAACCACAGTACCACCAAAACAAAACAACAAAAACAAAACAAAACAAAAATTAAAAGCCAATGAAATGACTCTCTTTGTGCATATAAACTAGGAGCCTTGCATTCGCAGCCTTTTTCTGACAGCCATGTTGTGGTATTTATAGTCTAACACAGGGTCACCCAGTTTCAGGGTCCCTTCACATTGAGTCGAGTTCTCCAATAACCATATCTCTTCTGCACCCCCAAGGTGACCTGCTGCTCACACCAGGGACATATTCAAACGAGCAAGACCTACCCACGGGCCGGGGGTGCGTCTCAGTGCTCAGCACGCCTGAGGCCCTGGGTGCTGGCCTCAGCACCGCCAGAGAAAAATCCATCCCACAGAACACCAAAGGAGGATCAGAGATGCCCGCAGCTAGCTGGGGAGCCAACTCTGGGGACTCGCCAGCTTCCTCCTGCCCCCCACCTCCCCCACATACTCCTCTCTGCACAGGACTGAATGAAGGGGCTCTTGAGGTGGCCCCTAAGGAGTGCCTGCACTGTCCTCTTAGAACAGCGGGCCCTTTGTGGAGAATCATAAGTGTCACATTTCTGACTGACTCAGGCCATGGGAGAGCCCTGCACCTCGTGAGACCTGTCCCTGAAAAGGGACAGAGCTCAGGAGGAAGAGGGCCCAGGCCATGGTGAACAGCCCTCCAGAGGGGCAGAGTAAGTGAGCTGTCCGAGGGACCATCTGGTCTCTTCCACCGGCCTCACAGAGGAGGGTCATTGATACGGACATGTCCCCATCCTCTGCCCGTCTCTATCCCTCCCTTGTGCGTTTGTTTAGTACTGAGGGTGATGGGTGGAGAGTCCTGTAAGCCAGACCTGAAAGGAGGCAGGGCTGGGGGCCACACATGAGTCTGTCACAAGTGCAGCCCCACCACCCAGGCCAGGAGTTTTGAGGGTGGCAAAGCGGTGGGCACCGTCTGTGACAGCTGATAGACCTGCTGCCCACCGGACACACGTCCCTATCTGTGGGGGACTGTGTCAGAGATGTCAGCCAGATAGCGTGGTCCTTGCCTGTCAGCCCACAGACATCCGAGGCCCACCCTGAGTTGACGAGCAGTTTGCAGCTTCTGAATAGTGAGAGACTTGGGAACCTCAACAGGGAGCCTGCAGGGAGGAGAAAAAATACAGAGGAGAGGACTGGGATGTGGGCCAGTGGAGACAGGTCCAGACACAGGACAGATGCCACAGTCCTGAAGAGGAGACGGGTCCAGACACAGGAAAGATGCCACAGTCCTGAAGAGGAGACGGGTCCAGACACAGGACAGATGCCAGTCCTGAAGAGAGACATAACTTTCTGGAGATTTTACACAGGCATGCTATGGGCTGGGTGGGTGGTGCACACCTATAATCCCAGTACTTGAGAGGTGAGACAGGAGGATCACAGGTCCAAGGCCAGCCTCGGGAAATTTAGTGAGGCCTTCAACACCTCAACCAAATAAGACAAGGAGACCTTTTCAAAAGAAAATGGTGGTGGTGGGGGGGGACCCAAAGGTTGACCCCTGGGTTCAATCCCCAGGGCATGGTATGTGGTGGGGATGACAGGAAACCCAACTCACAGGAGCACAGAGCAAAGGCGGTGAAAAGGGAAGGCCGCCACAGGACTGGGTGGGGCAAGTCCCTCTCCAGACCTGCAGCTCAGCAGTCACAGCCCCGTGCCTACCCTTCCGAGGCACATCCTTTATTTATCTATTTGGTACTGGGGATAGAACCCAGGGGCATTCTGCCTCCAACCTACACCCCCAGCCTTATTTTTGGGGGGGCTTTTTTTGGGTGGTACTAGGGTGGAACCTAGGGGCTTTCTACCTCTGGGCTATACTCCAAAAACCTATTTTATACTTTATTTGGAAACAGGGTCTCACTAAGTTGCTGAGAGCCTAAGTAGCTGAGGCTGGCTTCGAACCTGCGAGATCCTCCTGTCTCAGCCTCCCAAGCACGGGGATTACAAGTGTGCGCCACCACACCCGGCCCTTCGTTTTCATTTTTAAATAGGGTCGCCACCGCCAAGTTGCTGAGGATCTAAATTGCTGACACTGACTTTAAGCCTGCAATCCTCCTGTCTCAGCCTCCCAAGTATTGGGGATTACAAGCGTGTGCCACCACACCAGGCCAAAGTAAGACTTCTAGTAGGGAAGATGTGAATATAAGCAAGAAAACCCTTGGGCTAGTTAAGAAAAAGCAAATGATTATCTCAATAGATACTGTAAACTATCCAATAAATTGAAACAACTGCTAAAAATGAAAATAAGAAATATATTAATTTTAATAGTAAACAATGCCTTATTGAAACTAAGAACAAGAACCAGGCGTGGTGGTGCACACTTGTAACCCCAGTATTCGGGAGGCTGAGACCAGAGGATCGCAATTCACAGCCTCAGCTACTTAGCAAGGCCCTTCACAACTCAGTGAGACCCTGTTTCAAAAATAAGAAGACTGGAGCGGGTGTGGTGGCGCACACTTGTAATTCCAGTGCTTGGGAGGCTGAAATAAGAGGCTCGCACAGGTTCAAAGCCAGCCTCAGCTACTTAGTGAGGCTCTCAGCAACTTAGTGAGACAGTTTCCAAATAAAGTATAAATAGGTCTGGGAGTATGAAAAGCCTCTTGGTTCCACCCCCAGTACCACAAAAAAAAAAAAGAAAACTGAAAAATAGGGCTGGTGGGTGTAGCTCAGAGATAGAATGCCCCTGGGTTCCATCCAACCAAGCCAGGCATGGCGGCATATGCTTGTAATCCCAGTACTTGGGAGGCTGAAACAGGAGGACTGAAGGTTTTGTTTGTTTGTTCATTTTGTTTTGTTTTGTTTGTGGTACCGGGGTTCCTGGAAGCCCTTCTACCTCCGGGCTACACTCCCAGACCTATTTTTATATATTTTATTTCTTTGGAAACAGGGTCTCTTAAGCCAGAGCAAGCGGCTGGCTTCGAACCTGTGCGATCCTCCTGTCTCCGCCTCCCAAGCGCAGGGATTACAAGCCCGGCAGGACTGATGGTTTGAGGATAGCCTCAGCAAGTAGTGAGACTCTTAGCAACAGAGTGAGACACTGTTTCAACAACAACAACAACAAAAAATATATATATATATGTATATATATGTATATATAAGTATATATATATATACATATATATGTATATATAATATAAAATATAAGGCTGGGGTTGTAGCTTGGAGGTAGAAAATGCCCCTGAGCTCAATCGTCAGTACCAAACAAAAGAACAATAATAAGCAGCCTATTAACTCCATCATGCATAGCATTATTCAGAAGTTCTGGCCAATTAGATAAGACTAAGTAAACACAACTAGCAGATATATTAAATAAAACTTAAAAGATATCATATGATTAGTGTAAAGATAATCCATAGCAAAAAATATTCTTTCACAAAACATTTTATTACTGCAATTGCTACTTTACAATTTTTGGCAACATTAATAATAATTCTCTTCTGAAAGAACAAGCAAGCAAAATAGAAAAGGAAATTCACAAAGGGTAATAACAAAATAGTAATCTGGACAGATATTAAATATATTTGTAAATAAAACAAAGTGACACTGCCTTAAAAAAATATAGAGCTATCAATAGAAAAACAGAGAGCTCCCTTTACTCAACTCGCTGTCTTTCCTTTGGGTTGCAGGCACAGAGATGGACTCAGCTAGCTCAATTCTAAAAGAGAAGCCAAGCCCTAAATGATTCCTTCCCAGCTTTGTGAAAACCTAGGAAATCTAACTTGCTTAGAGAGGGGAGAAAGGCATGGGGGAAGGTAAAGTGCCTTTAAGGAGAAATAATTTTAAAGGCTGGGAGATTTCTAGACAAGGTTCTAAGAACCTTGAGGAAGCTAAATGAACCAAAGTGTCAAACAAGTGAGGTAGCAAGCCATGCGGGCCTCGGCAAAGCGCATTCTGTTTTTGTTTTTTTGTGGGGTTTTTTGGTGGTACTGGGGTTCCTGGAAGCCCTTCTACCTCCGGGCTACACTCCCAGACCTACTTTTTTTTAATACTTTTTATTTGGAAACGGGGTCTCTTAAGCCAGCGCGGCTGCCTTCGAACCTGCGCCATCCTCCTGTCTCCACCTCCCAAGCGCGGGGATTACAGGTGTGCACCACCACGCCCGGCGGCAAAGCGCATTCTAAGACAGAGAATAGCATGTGCAGCCTGTGATTGGGGGGAAATGTGTTTACTTGAGGAATAACAAGGCCAGCCTATCAAAATAGTGCATAAATGGAGAAAATGGTTGAGAAGCATGACCGAGAATGGAAGAGAGGAGGTAGGCAGGGGCCTGACCACTGGAACCTGCAGCTGGCAGTAACTGACAATTTGGACTCCTCGGGAGCATGCTTTAGAAAACAGCAAACCACAGGAAGTGTTGATAATAGTAAGCGGTCACTAAAACATACAAGAAAAACATTTCTTACTTTCACCATAGAAACAGCGTACACAAAAGTCTGCAGATTCATGAACAGTAGGAATCTCCACCAGAAAAAGTGGGACATACACGCGCGCGCGCGCGCATGCACACACACACACACACACACACACATACACACACACACACACACACACCATCTATACCCAAAGAAAGGGTTCAGGGTAAAATTTTAGCCATGTGCCTTGGCCCAAAGACTAAAAAAGCCAAGTAAAATGTTCACAGGCAATTAATTAAGCAAACAAACATGGAACAAATAAATACAACGGAATCAACTGACAATTTTTAAGTTATCTATAGTCCCTCCTCCTCCCATTCTAAGGGGGAGGCTAAGACCTAATGATTATTACCTCTTCCCAGCTTTCTGTGAAAGCTTAGAAGATTTAACTAGACTGGGGAGTAAAGAAAGTAGGGAGAGAGAAGGTACCATTGAAAGGAACAAAAAAGATTTCTCCAGACCTACTTCTAGAGCCAGGATGCTAGATTTGACTGGTGAACAAAGGATACTGGGCGTCTGGGCTGGGGTAGGAGAACAAGAAATGGCACTAGAGCAGGCCCAGGGAGACAACCCTGAGAACTCACAGAAGCAGCCACAGCTGCTGTGTAGGAACCAATGCTCAAGGGTACTCCACAATTCTGTGAAAGAGCCCTTGGGGAGTGCAAGATTAAAAGGTTCCTCTAGAATGTAGTGACACTTTAAATAGTAGGACATACTTGATGAAAGATAAATAACACATGGGAAATTTCTTGCACACTGGAGTGCTTCAAGTAAATCTCAAACAGCATTAGTATAATCAACTGGGAAGTTGTACACACAACAAAACTATGAACAGTAATACAATCACATCCAAGGCAAAATACAAAGTTCTAAATTTCACATATTCAGTTACAGTAAGAGACACATGTGCTGAAAACACAAGGAAAGGCCTTATGTTTTTAATTTCATCAGTCACCCTAGTCACCCTGGGCTATTTTTGTCCACTGAACCTACTGTTCTTGGACAAAACCCCATTCCAGCTTAACAGAGAGAACTAAATTTAGTCCTGTCCATAATCTGTTTGGCACTTTTCAGCTGTTAAAACTACAGGTCCAGTACAATCCGATCTATTGAACGCCAGGATTTCTTTCCCCTGGGAAATACGAAATCCTTTGTTGCTGTTGCTTCTGACAAGAACAGCACATTCTTCACTAATGGTGAGGCAGGAGAGAGAAGAAAAAGAATTCTAGATGACTCAACAGGAAATCCAACGGCCTCAGTCCCCATTCTATTAATTACTTTGTCTTCGTCATATGAAGTAAAGGATACACAGCAGCTACTTGATGTCTGCAAGGTTCTTCACCAAATGCAGGCATTGTCCAGGAATGATTGTGCTTCCCTGGATGTTCTTCCATTTCGTAAAGACACAGTGAGGCAGTGTTCCTTCTGCCTTGGGCTATGACGAGAGTGGAAGTGTGCCTCTCCCTCCCTCAACTTGGACAAGGAGCCACGCTCTCCCTTGGCTGACCTCTGCCTTCCTGAGCTCTCCATTCTGCCTCAATGCCATACCTAGGCTTTCAGAAACAGCTTATTTTATGCCAGTATTGCCAAGGCACTTTTAAGGGTTCATGAGTAAATGGGCTAGGCCAAACAAAGCCATTCTAGTCTAACTAGAGTTAACAGCGAAATCTGTAATACACAGAGAAAATTAAAAATAAAATTAGTTAAAAATAAAACTTACACAGAATCTGTATATACAAGAAAAAAATTTCAAGATTAGGAGGAACATAAAATACTAACGTAAGCCAGGCAGGATAGTGCACGCCTGTAATCCCAGTACTTGGGAGGCTGAGACAGGAGGATTGTAGGTTCAAAGCCAATCTCAGCAACTTAGTGAGGCTCTCAGCAACTTAGTAAAGTCATTTTCAAATAAAAAATAAGAACAGGGCTGGAGGTATAACTTGGCAACAGAATGCCCCTGGATTCAATCCCCAGCACCACAAAACAAGAAAAAAAAAAATCAACATAATAAATAGTATTCACTTTTTTTCTCTCACTGAAAATACACACAAGCACCTTCCATGTATTAAGCCAGAGAGTTAACATAAAAAAACAGTTAATAAATTATAAATAACACTTCAAAATTCTGATCAGATAATACAGTGCAAGGGATGGGAATAAGGCTCACTGGTAGAGCCCTTGCCCAGCATGTACTAGGTTCTGGGTTTATTCCCAGCACCACAAAAAATAGAAAGAGGGAGACGGAAGAAAGAGAGGAAGGGAGGGAGGGAAGGGAGGGAGGAAGAAAAATAAGAAACTACATCATGAACTTAAAAAAAATAATGCATTAGTTTCACTATTTTTGGTGTTACTGAATAATGTATGGTTTGTATTTTTTGCTTTTACAGGGTTTTCTTTCATATGAAGTATTTGTTTTTGGTTTACCAAAAGCAGAATTAATGGGTTTTTTGGGGTATTTTACTTTTGGACTTGGGAAGAGATGGTTCAGAGTCAATCATGCTCAGAGCAACGGATGCTACTTCCACTGATCCTGGCTGAAGAGGTCCCAGAGACACTTGCATAACAACTTTTGTTTCAGGAGGCAAACCTTCTAGCTGCTTAGGCTTCTTAAACATTTGATGACATTGGGTCTTATGCTCCATTTTATCCTTGAAGGTTAAAAACTGTAGCCGACATTTAGAACACTGGTGAGCCATACTCTCCCAGTGCCTTCTATAATGACACATGTAGGGTGCTGCAGTTTTGAAAATTTTGAGACAAAACGGACACAACAGATTCTTGGTGCTCTCGTGGCGCGTCCTAAAATGTGCCTCCACATCCGCAAAGACCGACGACCTGTAACGGCAGACCTGGCACACGTAGGGCATTTCCCCGGGCTTGTGGTTGTCCCTCATGTGCTGCAGGAGAATCTGATCCGTATCAAACGACAACTCACAGATCCTGCAGACTGCAGAGGGCTCCTGGGTGGTGTGGACACTGTCGATGTGCCGCTGCAGCTGGAAGGGCGTGGGGAACTGCCGGTGGCAGTGCTGGCAGGTGGTGTGGTTTTCCCAGCTGTCGACCCGCTGCCTCTCGAGTTCCAAATGGTGCTTCATGTGGTTCATAAACTTGACATTTTTGAGAACTTTGAGGCAGCTGAAGCACTTAAAGGTGGTGTGAGTCTTCTGCTCTGGCGGCCCATCTCCTTCATGCTGTCCGTAATAAAGGTCGCTCAGGGACAAGACCAGAGTCCCTTTGGGGGGCTCAGAGGCCTTATTTTGGCTTGTTATGCCGGGAAAGCCTGTTTTTGCCAATTCACTTTCCCTCTCAGTTCTTTTATTTAAAGGCTGAAAATGGGCACTGTCCTTTGGAAACGCTGTTGAAGAAGGTGCTCCATTCTGAATATGACCTAGTGAGGTATGGACATTGTTTAAGGGTACACTTTGCTGAACATTCACAGCTTGAAAAATACCTGAAGGGGACACAACTGAAGAACATCCCCCCGTGACTCCATCGTTCAGTTTACGCCTTTTGGAATTTATACCGTTTGCATCAGAAGTGGCACATCGCTTTGATACACAAGCACTTTCACTTATATTTCTAAATGAAAGTGCTGCTACTCCTGGATGATGCAACGGACCTGGGCTCGTAACCAAAGGAGAACATAACTCTAAAGAATTAGTAGGCACGACTTGTGGTGAATTATTTTTATCAACAGGCTTAGACAAAGGCTCAATAATAATAACAGGACTATCTGTTGATCTTGACTCAGATGGAGATGCTGTCTCGACAGTCACCGTTTTTGATGTAGGGGTCCCATTACTTGTAGACTGCAATCTGTTAGTATCTTTTCTGTGGCGACCATACTTTCTCCTCCTTGAACTTGAGCCTGGTGTGACTCTGTTCAAAATAGTTGAAACGACTGGTTTTGAACTGGAAGTTACCCCGACAAAGATCAACTCAGCATCTTCATTTACATGTTCTACGCCAACAAAAATCAGCTCAGCATCTTCGTCGTCTGCCTCTTTGGTTTCTTTTCTGCTCTTCTGTGCCTCTGGATCTTGTTCTTCCTCACATAAAACACATGGCTGTTCCATTTTCTAATTTTTTTATTCTTGAAGGGTGTGGCCACAGGTTCCAGTGTTTCCTTTATATAAACTTCCACCTAAGTACAAACATACTACACATTAGTAAGTACAGGAAAATGTTTTATTGTACACAATTCACCTCCAAAATGCTGAGGTACTTATAAACATCCTATTCCACAGACAAGGACATCAAGATTCAAGGAAGACAAATGGTAGCTTACAACTTCCGACTCAAGTTAAGGTCTCTGCAAATCTAGAATCAGTTTCACAACTTTTTCCTATATTGATTATAATCTCTTCCACTTAAAAAAAAAAAAAAAAAAAAAAAAAAAAAAAAAAAAAACTCGGCCAGGTATGGTGGCACATGCTTGTAATCCCCGCACTTGGGAGGCTGAGACAGGAGGATCACACAGGTTCGAAGCCAGGCTGAGACAGGAGGATCACACAGGTTCGAAGCCAGCCTCAGCTACTTAGTGAGGCTCTCAGCAACTTAGTGAGACCCTGTTTCCAAATAAAATATAAAATAGGTCTGGGAGTATAGCCCGGAGGTAGAAAGCCTCTGGGTTCCACCCCCAGTACCACCAAAAAACAAAAACAAAAAAAAAACCTCCCAGCAATTAATCACTAGGCAAAATCACACAGAAAAGACAAGTACTTTTACAAAGGGACTACTGTGCAATGTTTAAAAACATGAGCTTTAGGATTGTAGATTAAGATGGAAGACTTAGTCTGTCAAATATTTTATGTATCTTCTTTAGCAAGTTGTTGTGCTTGTTGTTGTTTCAAATGCATGTGAGTATCTTGGAGACAAAAATTCTTATTTCTTAGACTTTAAGGTAATAGCTATTTTTTAAAAAGTAACACCTATTCCATGGCAGTTTGTTTCACAGTCAAATTAGAGGAAAAAATACTAAATGCACACATCTTAATTGATTCATACATACTAATTTCTAAATATTAATATAGAAAAGAGTTATCAAGTTTATAAAGAATATCTACGAGCATACCAACAAATAGTGTAGTGCAATCTTGGGTTCAATCCCCAGAACGAAAACCGTAACAAAGATAAAAGTCTCAAACTTAAAAATTCCAAAACTTACTATAAAGCCACTGTAATCAGGAGTATGGTACTGGTGTGAAGACAGAAACACATCACAGAGAAATACAACATGACAGAATTCAGAGTCCAAAAAGGAAAAAAAAAAAACCTACACATTAAGAGAGAATTTTTTTTCAATCAGATTTCCCAAACAACCCAAGGGAAAACAGTATCTTTTCAACAAATGGTGAAGAACTAGATAACCACATGTAAAACAAATGAAACTAGAAGCTGGTCCTGGTGATACACATCTGTAATCCTAGTATTTAGGAAACTGAGACAGGAGAATCACAGGTTTGAGGCCTGACTCAGCAGTTTAATGAAGCCCTCAGCAACTTAGTAAGACCCTGTTTCAAAATTTTAAAAAAGGGGTTGGGAGTAGCTTGGAGGTAGAACATCCTGGGGTTGGGAGTAGCTTGGAGGTAGAACATCCTGGGTTCAATTTCCAATACAAAAAAAAAAAAAAAAGAATGAAACTAGATCCCTACTATTCACAAATAATAATCCAAAATGAATCATAAACCTAAATGAAGAACTAAAACTACAAAACTCTTTTTAAAAAATAACCGGCCAAGCCGGGCATGGTGGCGCACGCTTGTAATACCCGCGCCTGGGAGGCTGAGACAGGATTGCACAGTTTCGAAGCCAGCCTCAGCTACTTAGTGAGGCTCTCAGCAACTTAGTGAGACCCTGTTTCCAAAGAAAATATACAAAAGGTCTGGGAGTATAGTCTGGAGGTAGAAAGCCTCTGTGTTCCACCCCCAGTACCACCAAAAAATAAAAAAATAGTAATAATAATAACCGGCCAAGCCAGGCGTGGTGGCGCACACTTATAATCCCCGCACTTGGGAGGCGGATACGGGAGAACTGTGCAGGTTCGAAGCCCCTCCCTGGCTTAAGAGACCCTGTTTCCAAATAAAAATATAAAATAGGTCTGGGAGTGTAGTCTGAAGGTAGAAGGGTTCCATCCCCAGTACCAACAAAAATAAATAAATAAATATAAATAAAAATAGCCGGCCATAGCCGGGCGTGGTGGTGCACACTTGTAATCCCTGCACTTGGGAGGCGGAGACAGGAGGATCGCGCAGGTTCGAAGGCAGCCTTGCTGGCTTAAGAGACCCTGTTTCCAAATAAAAAATATAAAATAGGTCTGGGAGTGTAGCCCAGAAGTAGAAGGGTTCCATCCCCAGTACCACCAAAAACAAAACAAAACAAAACAAAAAAACAGCCGGCCATGCTGAGCATGGTGGCAAACACTTGTAATCCCAGCATTCGGAAGGCAGAGACAGGAGGATCACAATTCACAGACAGCCTCAGCTACTACTTAGTGAGGCCTTCACAACTCAGTGAGACCCTGTTTCAAACATAAAAAGGACTTAAAAATTAGGGCTTGGGGGATAGTTTTGGAGGTAGAATGCCCCTGGATTCCACCCCCAGTACCCAAAAAAAATAAAAAATAAAAATAGCTGGTCATGGTGGAACATCCTTGTAAATCCAGTATTTAGGAGGCTGAAACAAAAGGATTGCTGGTTCCAGGGCAGCCTCAGCAAGTAGTGAGACTCTCATCAACCTAGTGAGACCCTGTTTTAAAATATAGATTAAAAAATAGGTCTGGGGGTGTAGCTCAGAGGTAGAATGCCCCTGGGTTCCATCTTTAGTAACACACACACACACACACACACACACACACACACAGAGAAATCAAGCATAGAGGCACACACCTATAATCCCAGTACTTGAGAGGCTGAGACAGGATTTCAGGTTATCGGCCAGTCTCAGAATATAATGAGACCCTGTTTCAGAATAAAATAGGGCTGGGAGTATAGCTCAGAGAGAGAATGCCCCTGAGTTCAATCCCCAGTACCACATACGCACACAAAATAAAAAGTTTTAGACATGACATCAAAAGTACAAATGACAAAAGATGAAACGTCATCAAAATTAAATACCTTTTGTGCTTCACAAGTTACCACCATAAACGTAAAAAGACAACCTACAGGCCGAGCGTGGTGGTGCACTTGTGTCGCACTTGTAATCCCAGTACTTGGGAGGCTGAGACAGGAGGATCACAGTTCGCAGACAGTCTCAGCTACTTAGTGAGGCCCTTTGCAACTCTGTGAGACTGTTTCAAACAAAAGAATACGAAATAGGGCAGGGGATGTAGCTTGGAGGTAGAATGCCCCTGGGTTCCATCCCCAGACCCACACACACAAGAGAGACAACCTACAAAATGGGGCAAAAATAGCAGACACGGTGGCGCACATTTGTAATCCCAGTACTTGGGAGGCTAAGCCAGGATGATTGCAGGTTCATCACCAGCCTCAGCTATTAAGTGAGGTCCTCACAGCTTAGTGAGACTGTTTCAAATTAAAGAATAAAAAAATAAGGCTAGGGGCGTAGCTTGGAGGTAGAATGCCCAAGTTTAATCCCCAGTACCACCAAAAAGAAAAAAAAAGAAAAAAGAGGGGGAGAAATATTTGTAAATCATATATATGAGACTTGTATCTAGACTACATGAAGACTTTTTTTTTTTGGCAGTACTGAGGATGGAACCCAGGGACATTCAACCTCCAAGCTACATCCCAAGCCCTATTATTTTTATTATTTATTTTCAAACAGGATCTCACTGAGTTACAAAGGACCTCACTAAGTAGCTGAGGCTGTCCGTGAACTGGATCCTCCTGTCTCAGCCTCCCAAATACTAGGATTAAGTGTGTGCCACCACACCTGACCATAAAGACTTCTAATAATGAAAGAATAAAAGAAACTCCAAGCCAGGCATGTGGCACACACTTGAAATCCCTGTACTTGGGAGGCTGAGAGAGGAGTACTGCAGTTTGCAGCCAGCCTCAGCTACTTAGTGAGATCCTCCACACCTTAGTGACACCCTATTTCTTTCTTTTTTTTATCTTTCACTTTATTATATATATATATATAAAATAAATAAATAAATAAATATATATATATATATATATATATATATATATATATATATATATATTTGGTGCATTGTAGTCATATATCACAATGGAATACAAGACTTGTGAGGATATACAAGCACACATCATCCAATTAGCCTTTATCCAATCCCCATCCCATTCCCTCCCCCTCCCTCGATCCCATGCTTGATTGGTGATTAACTTTAATACATTTGTTTATGTACATCATGAGTTTTGAGGAGATTCCGTCCCCTCTGATTGGTCACCTTAATTGCTCCTCTATAGGACCCTTTCTTCAACTAGATCTCCTATTACCCATTTCTTCCTACTTTTTGCATATTAGGGAAAGCATCTGGTTTTTTATTTTCTGTGATATTTCTCTGTGTATGCCACTTTGCAAGTTCTAATCCCACTCTTGACGGCCCTGGCACTGGCCAGGCCACCTGGCAGACTCTGATGCCGGCCTTGCTGGCTCCAGCACTGGCCTTGCCTCATAACAGGCCCCTATCCCGGCCTCGCTGGCCCCGGCACCAGCCTCACCCCTCGGCAGGCTCTGATCCCGGTCTCACTGGCCCTGACACCGGCCTAACCCCTCGGCAGGTTCCGATCCTGGCCTCAGAGGCCCCAGCACCGGCCTTACCTCACGGCAGGCTCCATCTCGGCCTCACTGGCCCCGGTACCAGCCTCACCCCTCAGCAGGCTCCAATCCGGGCCTCAGAGGCCCCAGAACCGGCCTAAACCCTCGGCAGGCTCCGATCCCGGCCTCACTAGTTCTGGCTCCAGCCTAACCCCTCAGCAGGATCTGATCCCAGCCCCGCTAGTTCCGGCTCCAGCCTAGCCTCACGGCAGGCTCCGATCCCAGCCTCATTGGTCACAGTGCAGGCCTAATCCCTTGGCAGGCTCCAATCCCAGCCTCAGAGGCCCCAGCCCCGGCCTTGCCTCACAGCAGGCTCCGATCCCGGCCTCGTTGGCCCCGGCACAAGCCTAACCTAACCCCGGCCTAACCTAACCCCTCGGCAGGCTCCGATCCCGGCCTCAGAGGCCCCAGCCCCAGCCTTGCCTCGCGGCAGGCTCTGATCCCAGCCTCACCAGCTTCGGCACCAGCATAACCTAACCCCTCGGCAGGCTCCGATCCCGGCCTCGGAGACCCCAGCACCGGCCTTGCCCCATGGCAGACTCAGATCCCAGCCTCGCTGGTCCCGGCATTGGCCTGACCCCTGTGACACCCTATTTCAAAATAAAGAATAAAAAATAGGGCTAGGGGCATAGCTCTAAGGTAGAAGGCCCCTGAGCTCAATCCCCAGTACCACACACACACACACACACACACACACACACACACACACACACAAAAAGACAGACCAATTAAAAAATAACAAAGGAACCAGGCATGATGGTACACACTTGTAATCCCAGTACTTGGGAGGCTGAAACAGGAGGATCAAAGGTTCATGGCTAGCCTCAGCAACTTGTAAGGCCCTCTGCAACTGAGTGAGACCCTGTTTCAAAATAAAAGATAAGTCAGGCTTGGCGCACCCTTGTAATCCCCACACTTGGGAGGCTGAGACAGGAGGATCACACGGGTTTAAAGCCAGCCCCAGCTACTTAGTGAGGCTCTCAGCAACTTAGACCCTGTTTCCAAATAAAATATAAAATAGGTCTGGGAGTGCATCCCGGAGGTAGAAAGCCCCTGGGTTCCACCCCCAGTACCACTGAAAAAATAAATAAATAAATAAATAATAGAATAGGGCTGAGGGTGTAACTCAGAGGTAGAATGTCCCTGGATCCAATCCCTAGTACCAAAAAAAAAAAAAAAAATATATATATATATATATATATATGCAAAGGAAATGAATAAAGATGATATGCAAATGTCCAACACATCTATGATAACCAATCATCACAGAAATGCAAATTAAGACCACAATCAACTGAATGTCATAAAGCACAGCTATAATCTCAGTACTGAGGAGGCTGAGGTAGGAAGATTGCAGGTCTGAAGACAGCTTCAGCAACTTAGACCCTCCACAACTTAGTGCAAGAGACCTTGTTTCAAAATAAAAAAAATAAAACAAACATGGAGGTATAGCTCAGAAGTAAAACGCCACTGAGTTCAATCACCAGTACCACAAACAAGTAAGACAATGAAATATCACCTCACATTATTAAGATGCCTACTAACAATGGGAAAAAAAAAAAACAGAAAATAACTGTTAGCAAGGAAATAAATTTGAATCCTCGGGCACTATTGCTGGGACTGTAAAATGGTACAATCACTACAGAAAAGAGTATAGAGGTTTCTGAAAAATTAAAACTAGAACTATCACACATCTAGCAACCTCACTTGAAGGTATTATATCCAAAAGAACAGAAATCAGGATCTTAAAGAGTTATTAACACCCATGTTTGTAGCAGGACTTTCCACAAAGGCAAGAGGTGAGAGCATCCCAAATGCCTATCAACAGATGAATGAGTAAACAAAATGCAGTGCATACAAACAATGGAGTATTATTCAACCTTAGAGAAGGGAGATCCTGACACATGCTACAACATGAACGAACCTTGAGGATAATAATGGAATAAACGAGCTACAAAAAGACAAATGCCATTGGATTCCACCCATGAGGTAAACAAAATAGTCAAATTTATATAATCTGAAAGTAGAATGGCGGTAACCACAGGCTGGGGAAGAAGGAAAAGTGACTTTCATTGTTTTAGTGGGTAGTTGACTTATAAGTAAAAGTTCTAACGTGTTTCACACCACTTGGTTACAGCCAGAGAAAACTAAGAAAGGGAGTAACTACTAATGGTCGTTAGAATTGACAAAATATTCTTAATATTGTTGATGGTTGTAAAATTTTATGAATATAACAAAAACATTCAATTTCACACTCTACAATGTGACATAATTCGGGATATAAATTATATTTCAGTTAAAGGAAAAACAAGCCCATCAAACAGGCTAGTGTGACCCTACAACTACCCACCAACTGATGCTTACACTTTCAAAAGACCTCAGCAGACTCCATTTATAACAAGGGTTAGTTAGGATGGTAATAAAAGTCAATCTAGCCAACAGAGACTTAAGCTGGTATCAAGTAGTAAATTTATAAATTTGTAATGAAAGTTATACCTTCCCAGAGATGAAAAGTTTTATCTTGCAGAGTAAACACATCTGATACTATGAACTTGAAGGACCAAATTTAGTCATATGCAGCCCTAGCATATTTGACCATAGCAGCAGTCCCAGTTTAACCTGTGTGTGTGTGTGTGTGTGTGTGTGTGCATAAAGAGCACCATTTTTTATTAAGAAGTACCCTGGTTTATGTGATAAACTATATAGTCAACCTAATTATAAGGATTCTGGTGATTGTGAAAGTCCTGGGAGTATATTCCACAGAGGACACATGGGTCCTGTTATGAATCTCTTGTACCCTGCAGTTCTTTGCTTACTGGGAAACCCCTAGCAGAAAAATCTTCGTAAGATTCCTTGGGAGTATCTATGTTTTCTTTTCAAACTTATACTACTAAGAAGCCAAAGGTCTAAATTATTATCTTTTCCACTATTATTTTTTTGACAAAAATCAAATTAACTCTCAGGTAATATTGTTGCCTCAGAATTCCTGGGTCAAAAAAAACAAACAACAGCCAAGAAAAATGGGGGTGAAAATTTTTCCTTTTCTTTTCTTTTCTTTTTTTTTTTTCCCCCTTAAAGAAATTAAGAAAAACTGTTGCTCAATGGAAGGAATATCCTAAGAGGTGTGTGCCAGTTTGGGGGCTGGGAATGTAGCTCAGTAGTAGAGGGCTTGCCTACTATGCATGGAACCTTAGGTTCAATCTTTAGCACAGCAAAATACACACACACTTAGTAATGTTTGTTGTTCACTATTTTTGGTGAACTATTGTTATTAATGTACTGAATCCGCAAAACTGAAACATTCTTAGCCAGGTATGGTGGCAAAGGCTTGTAATCCTAGTATTTAGGAGGCTGAGGCACGAGGATCACAGGTTAGAGGCCAGCCTCAGCAACTTAGTGGGCCTTTTGTAACTTAGTAAACCCTGTTTCCCAATTAAAAAAATAAAATAGGGCTGAGTGTGTGGCTTGTAGATAGAATGCCCCTGGGTTCAAACCCCAACAAAAACACAAACAAATAAACAAAACTCTATGCAATGCTCTATGCAATGCCGGGTTCTGAAGAGAGGAGTGAGAATGAAAAAATTTAACTCTTAAGAATTTGATTCCAAGAATTTTTTAATTCTAATGTGTGGGGGGGGCAGCCTACTCCTGAATCAATATCTCTACTGGCTGACCCCTGCTCCTGGGTCAATATTTCCTACTGGCCAACCCCTGCTCCTGGGTCAATATTTCCTACTGGGCCAACAATGGGTTTGTTTCTCTTGAGGTATTTAAACAGTTACAGGTCAATCAATGTCCTCGTGCTATCATTACCAGAATACAATAAAAGACCAATCCAAAGCACATACATCACAGGTGGGTCAATCAATACCCTCGTGCCATCATCACCTGATCTTCTCTCAGACCTTTTACTTTGAACCTTCTATGACCCCAAACTTTGTTGACTCTGGGCAAAGGACAGTCAGCTGAGTCAGAAATATTCTTTTAGGGGAAAACCTTAATGGCTCCCCACAATGCAACTTTGGTGAGATACTGCTTCAAACATAAATATAATAGGGCTAGGGTGTAGCTCAGAGGCAGAATACCCTGGGTTCTATCCTCAGTACCACAAAAAATACATAATTCATTCATTCAATTGAAGTTTGGTGAGCCTACTAAGGGTCAAGTGTTGGTATAGGAATACATCAGTGATCCAAATACAACCTCTTTTTTCAAGGAGCTGACTTTCTTGTTTGAGATAATCTGAAAATAATTCTGAAACATTCTGAAACATTTTTTAAAAGGGAAGATGGTTATAGAAATGCTAAAAAGAAAAAGTGGAAAATGGATGTGGGTTGATATCTTAAATCATGATTATGAGTACTCACAAAGGGAACAAATACAAAGGCTGTGAGACTGAAGCATGCTTAATGCTTGTAAGGATGGGTCAAGAGGCTAACATAGAGCCAGGCCAGGTGGCTCGCACTTGTAATCCCAGAACTTGGGGGGCTAAGACAGGAAGGATCTCAGGTTCTCGGCCAGCCTCAATACTTAGTGAGGCCCTCGCAACTTAGTGAGACCCTGTTTCAAAGTAAGAATAGAAAATAGGGCTGGGGGTGTAGCTCGAAGGTAGAATGACCCAGGATTCTACCCCCGGTATTGAAAAAAAATAAAAAGAGGCTAACACAGATGAGCCAATGAAAAGGGACAGGAGTTAGAGACAAGATTAAAAAGAAGGGAATAATTATGGTCTATCAAGATGGGAACCAAGATTATGCAAGTTCTTTGGCTTTACTAAGTGTACTGAGAGATTACTGAGAGGCTTTGCATTGTCTGACTTTCAACAGCATTGTTCTGGCTGAGGTGTGACGAACAGACTTAAGAGGATAACAGCAGAAGAGGCAGAAGATGAATTAAAAAGTCACTGCAGAGGTACAGACAAATGATGGGAGTGTCAGAAAGGGTGGAGAAATGGAGATAGATTCTAGAGAAAAAATATATATTGAAGGACCACAAATTCGATAGATTAGATTTAGAAGGTGATAAGAGCTGAAGTTGAGCAGGCAAATCTAGAACAGAATCTACAGAGAGCTCTGAGGTAGGTATCCAAATTTTAGTCTTCACCCTGTAATATTATTTAAGACCCAAGATTGATGACAACCCGAGGGGAGAGAGAATCTGAGATTCAAGCCCTGGGGCATCCCTCTGGTTGGAGACCAAAGAGTTGAAAAGGAACTGGTTAAGGAGATCAAGAAGCACCAGCAGAAACTACTCAGGTGGGAGGTGACTCAAAAATGTGATGCATTCTAGAATCCAAATAAACTATTTGCAGTGAGAACATGAACCTCTCTGATCAATGCTGCCAGTAGATCAAATAAATCAACTAAAACTGACCCCTGGATTAAGCAATGTGGAACTCACTGATGCCTTTGACAAGAGCGGGTTGAAGGAAAAAATGGGAGAATTGGAGATAGAAAATACAAATCCCTTGGGAGAAATTTTCCCACAAGGCCAAGCAAATGTGAATTAAAAGAAGCAGCGGCTGGGTATGGTGGCGCACGCTTGTAATCCCAGCATTTGGGAGGCTGAGACAGGAGGATCATGGTCCACAGACAGCCTCTGCTACTTAGTGAGGCCCTCCACAACTCAGAGAGACCCTGTTTCAAAATAAAGAATAAAAAATAGGGCTGGGGATGTAGTTCAGAGGTAGAATGCCCCTGAGTTCCATCCCCAGTAGGGCAAAAATAAATAACAAATGAATATAAAAATAATAAATTAGTTGTAAGAATGCTGCCACCACCACTTTGTCCTTTAAAAAAGCAAGTTAAAGGGCTCCCAAATTATTTAAATCAACAGCCTGAATTTATCATACATTTTCAGATTTCCTCAGGAAACTCTAAACAGCAATGTCTTAGCACAGAGAACAAGAAAAGCAAACTAGAAAAGATATATTTGCCCTTTTTTATAAAGAACGTGTGTGTGTGTGTGTGTGTGTGTGTGTGTGTGTGTGTGTGTGTTTCACTGAACCCAGGGCTTTCTACCTCTGAACTATACCCTCAACCCTATTTTATGTCTTAGGGTCTAAGTTGCAGAGGGCCTAAGTATCTGAGGCTGGCCTTCAAACTGTAACCCCCCTGCCTCAGCCTCCCAAACAATGGAATTATATAGGCGTGAATACTTCTAGGACTTTAGGCTGAAACTTCTAAAGATCTGGATCAATTTCAAGCAGGGGAAGGGCAATTCCTGAGGTGATCAAAAAAAGGATTAGGGGTATGTGTAAGTTTCAAGAATATTATACAGCCCGCGCAGGCTTGCAATCCCAATACTTGGGAGGCTGCGACAGGAGGATCGCGCCGGTTCCAAGCCAGCCTCAGCAGTTTAGTGGGGCTCTCGAGAACTTGGTGAGACTCTGTTTCCAAATAAAATATAAAATAGGTCTGGGGGTGTCGCCTGGAGGTAGAAGGCCCTTGGGTTTCATCCCTAGTACCACAAAAAAAAAAAAAAATTTTATTTCCAAAGGCCTACCTTAGGTCGCTATTTTAGGGTCCTTATTAAGCATCTCAAACCTGAACAGAAAAGAAAATTCAATTCCTTCCCCCCAAATGGGTCCCTCCAACCCGCCCTACCCGAGGGGCGCGCGGAGGGGAAGGGAAACCCTGCACGTGCGCGCCCCAGAATCAACGCGGGCTCTCTGCGGGGGACTTCACGGGGCTCTGGAAAGAAACTCGGCTGGAGAGGAAAAGAAGGCGTTGCCATCTGGGAAAAAGCTCCTCCCAGCTCCAGAATTTAAAAAAAAAAATTTTTTTTAAATTAAAACAAAAATTCTTTTAAAATTTAAAAAAAAAAAAAATTCCCGAATGTGCAAATGCTCGCGCACGCTCACGGGTTCGGGGCCCGCGGCGCGCCCGAGGCTGCTGAGGCGCCCCGCAGGCGCCGGGCGGCCACGAGGCCCAGGCCCGGAGCTCGGCCTCTGCGGCCGGCCGGGGCGGCCCGCACGGCCGGGCAGCGCTTACCTGTCCCGGGCCCGCGTCCCGAGCCGCTCCCAGGCCCAGCCCGCGGCGCCGACGCCACCCAGGCCCAGGCCCGCCCCCGCCGCCGGCGCCGGCGCCTCCGCACGCGCGCCCGGGGCGGCCGCTGATTGGCTGCCGGGTGAGGCTCCGGGCGCACGCCGATTGGCCGCCGCGCGGGGGGGGGGGCGCGTCGCGCTCTGGCGCCCCTGGTGGCGACCCGCGGCGATGCCGGCGGTGCCCTGCGGCTGAGCGCGGTAGCTGGCCTCGCCGGGGTTCGGCTCTCGGCTTCCTCGCCTGCGATCCGTTTTGCATAAAAGCACTGCACGCGTTTAGAGAACGTGACCCAGCAACTGAGGCTTGAATGCAATTTTTTTTTTTTGCATTACCGGGGATGGAACCCAGGGGCATTCTCCCTCCCAGCTACACCCCCTGCCCTATTTTGTATTCTTTATTTTGAAACAGGGTGTCACTGAATTGCAAAGAGCCCTACTAAGTAGCTGAGGCCGTCCATGAACCGCCACCCTCCGGTCTCAGCCTCCCAAATGCTGGGATTATAAGCGTGCGGCACCCTGCCCGGAGAACCCCATCCTCTTGATATTAAATTCCAGCCTGGCGTGGTGGCTCATGCTTGTAACCCCCACGCTTGGGAGGCGAAGACATGAGGATCACGCAGGCTTAAGAGACCCTGTTTCCAAATAAAAAAATAAAAATAGGCCTGGGACTGTAACCCGGAGGTGGAAGGGTTTCCAGAAACCCCAGTACCACTAAAAAGAAAAGAAATGAAAAGAAGAGGAAGAGGAGGAAGAAGAAGGAGGGGGGAGGGGGAGGAGGAGGAGAAGAAATTAAATTCCAGGTCAATTCAGTCCAGTCCAGTCCGACCTGCCTGCCTGCTTGCATACTGAAGATCGAAGATCGAACCCAGGAGCCGTCTACCTTCGAGCTACACTCCTAGACCGATTTTTTTTTTTCTTTTACGGAACCTGGTATTGAATTCAGGGACATTATATTTTCAAGCTTACACCCTCAGCTCAGTTTTTTATTCTTTATTTTGACACAGGGCCTTACTAAATTGCAGAGGGGCTAAGTAGCTGAGGCTGACCGAGAACCCGCGATCCTCCTGTCTCAGCCTCCCAAGTACTGGGATTACAAGTGTGCACCACCACGCCCAGCTCCCAGCCCTATTTTTTTATTCTATATTGTGAAACAGGGCCTCACTAAGTTGCAGAAGGCCTAAGTAGCTGAGGCTGGCCACGAACCTGAGATCCCCCTGTCTCAGCCTCCCAAGTACTGGGATTACAAGTGTGCTTTACCACGCCCAGCCGATTTTGTTTTTTTATTTGGAAACAGGATCTCGCTAAGTTGCTGAGAGCCTCCATAAATTGCTGAAGCTGGCTTCGAACCTGCGATTGTCTTATCTTGCTCTCTGAAGTACTGGGATTACAGGTGTTCACCATGTCTGATTCTTAATATTATTATTATTATTGGCTGGAAAACTCAAGGGAGACTATCCTTTCATGGTATGGAAAAATCATATGAAATTCAAATTTCAGTGTTTATAGTTTTATTGGAACACAGCATGCCCATTCTTTATATATCATCTGCCTGTTTGCTACAACAGCAAAATTTATTGCCAGAGTTTGTAAACAATATTTAATATTTTTTCCCTTTACAGAAAGTCTGCCCACTCTTGGTCTCTTTGCAGCTTTTGATATTGTTTTAGTTAACCATTTCTGCAAAAAGTTTGTGTATTTCAGTAGTCTTTAAGAAGGCTTCTTAGCCAGGCGTGGGGGCGCACGCTTGTCATCCCGGCATTCGGGAGGCTGAGACCGAAGGATCGCGGTTCACGGACAGCCTCAGCTACTTAGTGAGGCCCTCTGCAACTAAGTGAGACCCGGTTTCAAAATAAAGAATAAAAAACAGGGCAGGAGGTGTAGCTCGGGGGTAGAATGCCCCTGGGTTCCACCCCCAGACCCGCAAAAAAAAAAAAAAAAAAAAAAAAAAAAGGCTTCTTGCCAGGCATGGTGGCGCACACTTGTAAAACCCCTGCTTGGGAGGTGGTGGAGACAGGAGGATAGCGCAGGTTAGAAGCCAGCCTCCGCTACTTAATGAGGCTCTCAGCAACTTAGTGAGACCCTGTTTCCAAATAAAATATTAAAAAATGGGTCTGGAAGTATAGCCCGGAGGTAGAAAGCCTCTGGGTTCCACCTCCAGTACCACCAAAAAAGAAGCCAGCTGTGCTGGCTTGAGACCCTGTTTCCAAAAATAATTTAAAAAAAAAAAATAGGTCTGGGAGTGTAGCCCGGAGGTTAGAGGGGCTTCCAGGAACCCCAGTACCACACACACACACACACACACACACACACACACACACACACACACACAAAGCTTCTGGTTTTGTTCATCTATAATATTGTTTTCTTTTCCCATTTATTTTTTCTGATGTCTTCTTTCCTTCCATCCTCTCTACAGGTTGACTCTGTTGTTCTCTTTTAGATATTTTTTAGATAAACACCTAATTTTAAAACTTATTATTCTTGCATTTAGTACAGCGAATTTCCCTTTAAGCACCAATAATTGTGTCCCACGACTTTTGCTTGGTAATACTTTTTTTTCCCTTCAATTCCAAGTATATCTCAGTTTTCGTATCGATTCTTATTTATTTATTTATTTATTTATTTCATACTGGAGGTGAAACCCAGGGGCTTTTTCTACCTCCAGGCTATACTCCCAGACCTATTTTACGCTCTATTTAGAAACAGGGCCTCACACAGGGCCTGGTGGCGCATGCTTGTAATTCCTGTGTTTGGGAGGCAGAGACAGGAGGATCGCGCAGGTTCGAAGCCAGCCGCGATGGCTTAAGAGACCCTGTTTCCAAATAAAAATATAAAGATTAGGTCTGGGAGTGTAGTCCGGAGGTAGAAGGGCTTCCGGGAACCCCAGTACCACCAATAATAATGATAATAATAATAATAATAATAATAATAATAAATAAAAATAGGGTTGGAGGTATAGCTCAAAGGTAGAATGCCCCTAGGTTCCATCCCCAGACAAATAAATAAATAAATAAATAAATACCAAAAAAAAGAGCTCAGTGTGTAGCTCAGAGGTAGAATGCCCCTGAGTTTAATCCCCAGTACCAAAAATAAAATATATGCCAGTCAAAATGAAGAGATCATCTATGAAAAGGAGATTGTTTATATCTAAGGTGTATGTATATGAAATGATCTTTTGGCTGCACAATAATTCCAATAGTTCATGAATAAGTACTAAAGCAGTGGCGCACACCTGTAATCCCAGTACTTGGGAGGCAGGTTGGGGGCCGGTGTCCAGCAACTTAACAAGTGCCTGTCTCAAAATAAGATAAAATAGGGCTGGGGGTGTAGCTTAGTGGCAGAACACCTCAGGATTCAATCCCCAGTAACTAACACACACACACATACACACACACACACACACACACACACACACACACACACATACACACAATTCATGAAGCTCCGAGTTTTATCTAGATTTAACTAGTTTTTCCACTAGCATCTCTCTGTTTCAGATTCTCATCCAAGATACTGAATTGAATTAGTCCCTGTCTCCATATCCTTCTTAGGTCTATGACAGCTTCTCAAACTTTCCCTGCTGCCCACTGAACTGGATAGCTTTTAGGAGTAAAGGCCAGTTATTTTTGCAGAATGAGTCTAAATTTGGGTTTGATGTTCCTCTCATGGTTATACTGGGGCATTCTACCAGAAAACATATACAAAACATATACAAGTTCATAGCGGCTTCATTGAGAATTGGGAGGCTGAAACAAGAGGATCTCAGTTTCATACCCAGCCTTAGCAACTCAGTGAGGCTCCCAGCAAGTTAGCAAGACTCTGTTTCCAAGTAAAAGAAAAAAAATATAGGGCTGGGGATACAGCTCAGAAGTTGAAGGCCCCTAGGTTCCACCCCTAGTAACACTAAATAAATAAACTCCAAATAAATAAATAAACTCCAAAATAAACAGTAGATATCTAAAACTGTCATATTATCCCTGCACTTAGGAAGCTGAGACAGGAGGATCGCACAGGTTCGAAGCCAGCCTCAGCTACTTAGTGAGGCTCTCAGCAACTAAGTGAGACCCTGTTTCCAAATAAAATATAAAAATAGGCCTGGGAATATAGCCCGGAGGTAGAAAGCCCCTGGGCTCCATCCCCAGTATCACCAAATAAATAGATAAATAAATAAATAAATAATAAATAAATAAATAAATAAAACTGTCCTATTTGTTCAATGGAATTTCTCCCAATATGTTGACCAGTGGCCCACACCTGTAATCTCAGTACTTGGGAGGCAGAAACAGGTTCAAGGCCAGCCTTAGTATCTAAGCAAGATACTCAGTAACTTGAGCTACGGTTTAAAAATAAAATTGTCAAGCCGGGCATGGTGGCACACGCTTGTAATCCCAGCGCTGGGGAGGCTGAGACAGGAGGATCGCACAGGTTCGAAGCCAGCCTCAGCTACTTAGTGAGGCTCTCGGCAACTTAGTGAGACCCTGTTTCCAAATAAAATATAAAAAAGGTCTGGGAGTATAGCCTGGAGGTAGAAAGCCTCTGGGTTCCACCCCCAGTACCACCATAAAATAAATAAATAAATAATAAATAAATAAATAAATAAATAAATAAATAAATAAATAAAAAAAATTGTCTGGGAGTATAGCTCGGAGGTAAAATGGATACCTCTGGGTTCAATCTCCCCTTACCAAAAGGAAAGGGGACAGAAGAATATTCTATTGATTCTACTGCTACATACAATAAGAATACATCTCACTGTTTTAAGAAGCCAAAGACAAGAATTTATTGCGCGATTCCATTTATTTAAAGTTCAAACGTAGGGGAAATTAACCCAGCCTCACTGTTCCTTTCAACGTTCCTGAGGGTGGGTAGAGCCAGAAGCCTGACCGCCAGGATGTCCAGAATTTCTAGTGTTCCTCGTCTTCCTCTTCTTAACTTTCTCGGCTGACAGGCAAGGGTCGGCGTTGCTCACGGTAATGAATGTCCCTTCTGCTGGGTGAAGCGAAGTGTAAATGATAACCTCTGTGTCGGGAGGCGACCCTCGCAGTGGCTCTGGCTTATTTAAGGGTTGATGATTGTCGCTTTGATGCTCCATCGCGTCCTTGGAAGTTAAAAACTGTAGCCGACACTTAGAACACGGGAACACTCTCTTCTTCTTCCCGTGCCCCCAACAGTGATTCATGTAGGGTGCTGCCATTTTAAAAACCTTGAGACAAAACAGACACAGCAGATTCTTGGTGCTCTCGTGGCGCGTCCTAAAATGTGCCTCCACGTCCGCAAAGACCGACGACCTGTAACCGCAGACCTGGCACACGTAGGGCATTTCCCCGGGCTTGTGGTTGTCCCTCATGTGCTGCAGGAGAATCTGATCCGTATCAAACGACAACTCACAGATCCTGCAGACTGCAGAGGGCTCCTGGGTGGTGTGGACACTGTCGATGTGCCGCTGCAGCTGGAAGGGCGTGGGGAACTGCCGGTGGCAGTGCTGGCAGGTGGTGTGGTTTTCCCAGCTGTCGACCCGCTGCCTCTCGAGTTCCAAATGGTGCTTCATGTGGTTCATAAACTTGACATTTTTGAGAACTTTGAGGCAGCTGGAGCACTTAAAGGTGGTGTGAGTCTTCTGCTCCGGCGGCCCATCTCCATGTTTTCCGTAGTAAAGGTCGCTCAGGGACAGAACCAGAGTCCTTTTGGGGGGATCCGAGGCCTTGTTTTGACTTGCTACACCGGGAAAGCCTGTTTTGGCCAGCCCTTCAAAGCTATTTACCGGATCTGGATCCCTAAGTGCCATCGACTGCTTTTGCGTAGCAGAAGTCCCTGGCAATGGCGGCGTTCCGTTTTGAAGGCCGCCTGACAAGAAGCAGGTATTACTTGAAGGTGCGCTTGTGTGCAGGGTAGGAAGGATACCGGAAGGGGCCACGTCTGAAGAAGGCTCACTTGGGATTTCAGCCTTAAGTTTAGACCTTTTGGGGCTTCTGCTGTTTATATCTGAAGTAAAAAGTCGCTTTGATTCACAAAAAGTCTCAACTGGAAGTGCTGCTCCCCCCAGACGCCGGGTCCTGGGAGAAAGCAAACCTGGTGAACTGGGAGGACCAGCTTGCGGTGACTCTATCTTAACAGCAGGTTGAGATAAAGACTCGACCAAAACAGGATCATCTACGGATTTCCACTGGGACCGAAAAACTGGCGGGACAGCCCTGGCTTTGGCAGACGGGATCATTCGGATTCCTGGCTGAGACAGAGGGGCAAGATCTTGACTGTAGTGGTCTTTCTTTCTTTTGGGACATGAGCCCGGCGTGACTCTGTTCAAAATGTTTGAAATCACGGGTTTTGAATTTGAAATCACCCCGACGAAGAGAATTTCCGCATCTTCCTTTACGTGCTCCATCCCAACAAAAATCAGCTCAGCATCCTGGTCGTTCTGAGGGGGCTCACGCACACGCTTCTTCAGTGGTCCTGCACTCAAGGGCAAGTGAGCTGCCATTTTCAGATTACTTCGTGATTGAAACAAGTGGTCCCTTCAACTCCCGGAGCTGTCCTGTTATAAGCTGCCACCTAAGTGCAAGCATGTGAAAACAGTATTTATTTAAAGAGACATTATATTATCTTATAAACTCCTCCCCTTAAAACATTGAGATAAGCCGGGTGTGGTGATGCACTCCCGTAATCCCGTAATCCCAGTATTTGGGAGGCTGAGACAGGAGGATCCCAGCAACAAAGAGACACCCTCTGCAACTTAGTGAGACCTTATCTTTGATTGGTAGTTGGTTGAATCTGAGGAAACAGAACCTGTGGCTAGGGAAGTCTGAATATAAACCCAGTTGCTCAGTCCACACATTTTGGAGTCACCCTTAGCCAGACTCTCCCCACACTCTACTGCTGTCTTTTTTTTCTTTTTTTTTTTTTTGCGGTACTAGCGATGGAACCCAGGGGCATTCTACCTCCAAGCTACACTTCAGACCTATTTTTTGATTCTTTATTTTGAAACAGGGTCTCAGTGAGTTGCAGAGGGCCTCGCTAAGAAGCTGAGGCTGTCCACCAACCGCGATCCTCCTGTCTCAGCCTCCCAAATGCTGGGATTACAAACGTGCGTCACCACACACCGCTGCTGTCTCCTAAAAGTATCTAGAATCTTCTTCCCTCTACCTCCACTGAGGCCTTCCTGATAGAAAGCACTGCATTCTCTCCCTGGATCATTGAAGAATTTCCTTTGTTAGACCTTTCCTAGTCTGAGAATGTAGCTCAGTGGTAGAGCACTTATCTAGCATGCCTAAAGCCCTGGATTCAATCTTGATCATCACACACACACAAAAGAAAGAAGAAAACCTTTTCTCAGAATTCCCCCTGGCCGCTCCAGTGCTCCTGTTAAAAATAAAGTAAAATCCAGGTGTGGTGGCACAGGCTTGTAATCCCAACATTTGGGAGACTAAGACAGGAGGATTGAGGTTCGCAGACAGCCTCAGCTACTTAGTGAGGCCCTCTGCAACTTAGTGAGACTGTTTCAAAATAAAGAATTAAAAAAAAAATAGGGCTGGGGGTGTAGCTCAGAAGTAGAATGCCCTTGGGTTCATTCCCTGGTACTGCAGAAGGAAGGAAGGAAGGAAGGAAGGAAGGAAGGAAGGAAGGAAGGAGAGAAAGAGAGAGAAAGAAAAAAGAAATACAGGAAAAATGAGAACTGGGTTTATTGGCACATGCCTATAATCCCAGTACTTGGGAAGCTGAGACAAGAGGATACCAAGTTCAAGTCTAGCCTCAGCAAGTAGTAAGACTTTCACCTAGTGAGACCCTGTTTCAAAACAAAAATAAGGTAGGGGTGGAGCTTGGAGGCAGAATGCCCTTGGACTCAATCCCCAGTACCACACACACAAAAATAAATGAATGAATAAGTGAATAATTAAATAAAATAAAAATAGAGCAGGAGGTATAGCTCAGAGGTACAATGCCCCTGGCTTCAATCCCCAGTACCACAAACAAAAATAAATAAGTAAATAAATAAATAAGGGCCAGGCATGGTGGCACTTGCTTGTACAACCAGAATTTGGAAGCCTGAAACAGAAGGATCTTAGATCCGCGGTCAGCCTCAGCTACTTGGTAAGGCCCTTTGCAACATAGTGAGAACCTGTTTCAAAATAAAGAATAAAAAACAGGGCGGGGGACATAGCCTGTAGGTAGAAGGCCCTTGGGTTCCAACCCTAGTTCTGCAAAAATAAATAAATAAACAAACAAATAAAAAACGGTCTAAAATTGCCTTCTGGATACACACACACACACACACACACACACACATACATATTTATATATGGCATAAATGAATCTTGTGTTTAGAATTGCATCTGATCTTTAAGATAGATTATGTCCATGCAAATATTCCAAAATCCAAAAAAAATCATAAATCCAAAATACTTCTGGTCCCAAGCAGTTTGATAGGGATCCTTAATCTTTATTATTTGTCAATTAAGTTTTTTTATTTTTCAAAATTACAAATAAAAGGAAGATCAAAAGTTCAAGGCCAGTCTCAGCAACTTAGGGAAACCTTGTTTCATAAAAAGAAAATAGGGCTGAAGCCAGCCTCAGCTACTTAGTGAGGCTCTCATCCACTTAGTGAGACCCTGTTTCCAAATAAAATATAAAATAGGTCTGGGAATGTAGTGCGGAAGTAGAAAGCTCCTGGATTCCATCACCCTCCTTACCAAAAAAAAAAAAAAAAAAAAAAAATTTCCTAGCTATCAGAAATCACAAACTAGTTGGGTGTGGTGGCCTGTAATCCCAGTACCTAGGAGGCTGAAACAGGAGGATACAGCAGGAGGAGGATAGCAAGACCCTGTTTTAAAATAAGGAATAAAAAGGGTTGTGGGTGTAGCATAGAGGTAGAAAACCCCTAGGTTTACTCCCCAGGACCAAAAAGGGGGGGGGGAGTTTGTGATTCCTGGAAATTATATAACATTCAAAATATTAATCTCTAGCCCGGCCTGGTGGCACACGCTTGTAATCCCAGCACTTGGGAGGCTGAGTCAGGAGGATCACAACTTAGTGAGAGCCTGTTTCCAAATTAAGTATAAAATGGGTCTGGGAGGATAGCCGGGAGGTAGAAAGCCCCTGGGATCTACCCCCAGTACCACATTAAAAAAAAAAAAAAAAAGTTAACGCCGGGCGTGGTGGTGCACGCTTGTAATCCCCACGCTTGGGTGGCTGAGACAGGAGAATCACACAGGTTTGAAGCCAGCCTCAGCTACTGAGTGAGGCTCTCAGCAACTTAGTGAGACTCTGTTTCCAAATAAAATATAAAATGGGTCTGGGAGTATAACCCGGAGGAGAAAGCCTCTGGGTTCCACCCCCAGTACCACCAAAATAAATAAATAAATAAATAAAATAAAATAAAAAGGTAAAATAGGGCTGGGGATATAGCTCCGAGGTTCAGTCCCTAGTACATCCAAAAATACATCAGTACCTACAGGAGAGTTTTGTGGGGACACGGCCATGGTTGTTTGCCCAGAGCTGTAGTCTACACTGGGTCCAGCGGTTGCAACAGAGAACCATATGACCCACAAAGCCTAAACTGACCAACCCTAGTTTCAGAGAAGCAAGATAAAGAAGATCCGCTTGCTTAGCTCACCAGTTCCTAAGGTCGTGAGTCCAAATTTCCCGGTGCGGTTCAGTATTCCCCACTCTGGGCCACACAGAACATCAACGCTGGCGCGAGATTGTTTCCACCTCTTAAGAAAATCCTGTCCGGAGCTCCCTGGGTCCCGGAAACTCGCAGCTAGCTCTCCAAAGTCGTTTCTGAGGGCTAGCCCACCTCTTTTAAAGCCCTTGTAATCCCATTGATCGCAGGGAAACCCGGCTCCAATCACGTGACTGAACTCGTTTATCCTGATTGGATTTTCAGATAGGGTCCACAGCGACCCACCCCAAAACTGTTGGGCTGAATTGCCATCAAAAGGTTAAGAATCGGCCGGGCTCCGGCCAGGTGCGGCTCCCACCCGGGTTAGCTTGCAGGAGTGCTGGGCGCCTTCACTACTGCCCTCCTGGCCATGCAGAACCTTCCCAGCAGAGCAGAAGCCGGGGTGGAGAGTTACAAGGGCCCCGGGGGCTGGAAGTGCTCCCTGATCAGCAGGACTGCTGAGCTTTGCCCTTGTGCAAGGGGCAGCTGGGGGCAGGTCGTCCACTTGAGAAAGACTTGGTCTTGGAGGGGTTTCCAGGCGCTCTAACAGGGTCCCGAGCCCACAGCTCACTCCGAGTCTGCTCTGCTCACCTCTCCTTCCCTTTCCTTCCTCTAGCCCTTCCCCCTCCCCCAGCCCCTCCCTGGAAACCCTCTTGATTAAATCTCACAGCTAGCCTCACTCCTTCCCTTCTTCCCTCCCCCTCGTCTGACTGCCTTCCAACACAGCTCCTGGACAGGAGGGATCACTTCAAGAGTCCCTGGACCTGCAAGAAATAATAGCTTTCCCAGCCATTCCAGTGCAACCTAGCCACCAAATTAAAACCGAAATCCAGTTTGCAAATTAAAATGCTCTAAAGTGGCATCACCTGATAAAACTAAAAACACTCCGCTGGGCCAGGAGAGGTAGTGTGTGCCAGACAGTCTTAGCCGCCTGGGAGGCTGAGATGGGAGGATCCCGTGGGCCAGCATGGGGAAGGTAGGGCCCCCGTCTCAATAAACAAAACAAAACAAACAAACAAAAACAACCAGCCACAGTGGCAGACACCTGTAATTCCGACTACTGCGGAAGCTAAGGCGGAAGGATCATAAGTTTTAAGGACTCCTATTTGTTTTTTTATTCTTTATTTTGAAACCACTTCTCACTGAGTTTCAGAGGGCCTCACTAAGTAGCTGAGGCTGTCCGAGAACCACGATCCTCTGGTCTCAGCTTCCCGAATGCTGAGATTACTAGCGTGCGCCGCCGCGCCCGGCTCTCGACCATAAAATTTTGCTGGCCAAGCATGGCAAGCGAAGCCCAAGGTGAATAAAAGTAGGTAACAGTGGGTCTTAAATCTTATTGGCAACTGGGGAAAACTACTGCTAACTCAATCAGGTGAGGCCTCTCCTGAGCCAGGCATGGTGGAGCAGGCCTGTAAGGCCAGCCTCAGCAATTCTTGAGACTCTTAGCAACCTACTGAGACCCTGTGTCAATAGAAAAAAGAACAAAGTATCTCAGTTTGTAGACTACCCCCTGGGTTCACCTAGTACCACACACACACACACACACACACACACACACACACACTAACACACAATTTCCAGTAAAACAACTGGGTAAAATGAAGGGACAAGGCTTAGAGGGGAGGAAGATCTTGCAGTGACCACCAGGTCTAAAGTGCCTGAACACAAAGATTCTGCTTCTCAGGGGCACCTAGTACCTCCATGATTGCCGTCCTATGCCAAAGGTACCACCTTCCCGCAGGTTTGCAAGCACTTTTGCACAGGTCCTTATTTCTGGAATACTCTTTTTCCAGACATCCTCTCAGCTTTTTTCTTCAAATCCTCAAATATTTAGAATAAAGCTCCCTCACAAAGAAGACCACATTAAGCCGGGCATGGTGGTGCACGCTTGTAATCCCCGTGCTTGGGAGGCTGAGACAAGAGGATCACACAGATTCCAAGCCAGCCTTGGCTACTTAGTGAGGCTCTCAGCAACTTAGTGAGACCCTGTTTCCAAAAAATATATATATAAAATAGGTCTGGGAGTATAGCCCAGAGGTAGAAGGCTACCCCCAGTACCACCAAAAAAAAAAAAAAAAAAAAGCCCACATTACCAGCTCATTTCATTTGTTGTTGTTGTTGTTGTTGTTGTTGTTGTTGTTGTTGTTGTTTTGTGGTACTGAGTCCAGGGGCATTCTACCTCTGAGCTACACCCCAGCCCTTTTTATTTTTTACTTTGAAGCAGGATCTCACCAATTTTCTGAGGCTAGTAAGGATTCTGGGATTTATGCTGAATTCGATGGGGGATAACTGGATATTTTTTGATCAAAGAAGTGATATAGTTTCCATCAAGTTTGGAAATTTTTTCTGGTATTATATCTTTAAATATTTTTTTTTCCTGTTTTCCCTTGCTATGGTTTGAATGTATCCATGAGACTACCTACTCTGGGAAACTTAATCCCAAAGTCATGTTAATGGTATTTGAGGGCTTGGACTTTGGGAAATGATTGTGTTTTGAGGGTTTGGCCCTAAAGAATGGATCTGTTATGAATTTTTGGATTGATGGGCTAGTAGACTAATGGATTGATGGGTTATCACGGGAGTGGCTTTGTTTAAAGAGTGAGCTCTCAGCTGGGTATGGTGGTGCAAGCTTGTAATCCTAGTGCTTGGGAGGCTGAGACCGGAGGATCGCACAGGTTTGAAGCCAGCCTCAGCTACTTAGTGAGGCTCTCAGCAACTTAGTGAGACCCTGTTTCCAAATTGATAGGTCGGGTCCCTCCCCTCCCCATGGGACCCCACAACAGGGACAGGAGGCGGAACCTAGGCGTCACAAGGCAGACTCTAGAGGTTGCGAGATTATGGAGCCCTGCCCCAAACCCCCGCTTAAAACATTGGTACTTCCGATTTGCCCTGCAACTCTATGGGACTATACGGACCATGCGGTTCATCGGTTCCTTCCCCAGGTCCGGAGATATCATCTGCAAGGGTCCGGGTTCTATTAAAGCAGCTCTTTTTGATAATTCGACGGGTGTTTACCTCCTTCACGACTCCCTAGCTCAATTTCAACGTTACACAAATAAATTATAAAATAGGCCTGGGGGTGTAGCACGGAGGTAGAAAGCCCCTGGGTTCCACCCCCTAGTATCACAAAAAATTAAATTAAATTAAAAAAATAAAAATAAAAAGTGAGCTCCCTCTCTGTGTCAACACGTCATGACACAGCAGGAAGACCCTCATCAGATGCTGGTCCCACATTATTGAACTTCTCAGCTTCCAAAACCTTAAGAAATCAGTTTTCTTTACAAATGATCTGTGGTGTTCAGTCATAGCAACAGACTACAATACCCACTCTGTTGCGGACAATTTGTATTTCTCCAAAATTCTTCCACTCAAACCTTAATAGCTGGTGTGGCTGTATCTGAAGATAGGGCCTGTCCAACGTAATTAAGGTTAAATGAGTTCATAAGGGTGGGTCCTAGTCCTGTACGATTAGTGCATGGTGATGCACGCTTGTAATCCTAGCATTTAGGAGGCTGAGACGGGCCTCAGCTACTTAAGGAGGCCCTCTGCAACTCAGTGAAACCCTGTTTCAAAACAAACAAACAAAAAAATAAGGCTGAGGGTATAACTCGAAGGTAGAATACCCCTGGGTTACATCCCCAGTACTGCAAAAAGAAAAAGAAGGCTAGGAAGAAGATCCTTAACAAAAACAGAATCACCTAGAAACTTGATCTTGGATCTCCAGATGCCAGAACTGCAAGGAATAAATTTCTGTTGGTACCAGTCTATGTGCTATTAGCTGAGCAGAATAATACATCCTCTCTCTCCTTTCCTAAGGGAACTTTAATTATACACGTGACTGAGCTTCTTGGCATTGTCTCACTGTTGTTTTTTTTTTTTTTTTTTTTTTTTTTTTTTTTTTAATATACTCTAGGGCCGGGTGTGGTGGCGCACGCTTGTAATCCCCGGGCTTGGGAGGCTGAGACAGGAGGATCGCGCAGGTTCGAAGCCAGCCTCAGCTACTTAATGAGGCTCTCAGCAACTTAGTGAGACCCTGTTTCTAAATAAAATATAAAATAGATCTGAGAGTATAGCCCGGAGGTAGAAAGCCTCTGGGTTCCACCCCCAGTACCACAAAAAAAAATAATAATAAAAAAAATAAATATACATACTTTTGGATGTGAGGGCGATCTGGCTGGGACATCTGTCACCCCATTGATCGCCAGGGTGGATTCGGCTGCTCTGGCTGGCTAGGCGGGCGTCCCCTTCCTCCCTCACCCTCCATGTAAGTTCCTCCCGAAGCTGTGCGCTCGCTCGGTCGAAGAGGACGACCTTCCCCGAATAGAGGAGGACCGGGCTTCGGTCAAGGGCATACGAGTAGCTGCGCTCCCCTGCTTGAACCTCCAAACAAGCTCTCAAGGTCCATTTGTAGGAGAACGTAGGGTAGTCAAGCTTCCAAGACTCCAGACACTTCCAAATGAGGCGCCGCACGTGGCAGTCTGCCTTTCTTTAAAAACAAAACAAAACAAAATAGACTTTAATTGGTACATTATAATTATGTATCATGAGCTGGGCATGGTGGCACACCTTTGTAATCCTAGTACTTGGGAGGCTGAGACAGGAGGATCACAGGCTCAAGGGACTCTCATCAGCCTAGCAAGATCCTGTTCCAAAATAAAAATAAAATAGGGCTGGGGGGCCGGGCATGGTGGCGCACGCTTGTCATCCCCGCGCTTGGGAGGCAGAGACAGGAGGATCGCGCAGGTTCGAAGCCAGCCGCGCGCGCTGGCTTAGGAGACCCTGTTTCCAAATGAAAATGTAAAAATAGGTCTGGGAGTGTAGCCCGGAGGTAGAAGGGCTTCCAGGAACCCCAGTACCACAAAAAAAAAAAGAAAGAAAAAAAAAAATAGGGCTGGGGGTGTAGCTCAGAGGTAGAATGCCCCTGGGTTCAATCCCTAGCAACACACACACACACACACACACACACACACACACACACACTCTATATGTCACAGTGATGCTGACATACAAGCACGCAGTTCTTGGTGTGTTTCGCTCCAGGCCGGATTCTGCTCCCCACCCGCTGTACCTGTTAGCAAGGTCCACAGTGACACCTTCATTTATGGACATGGCATTGGAACCATTTCCTTCATCAGCCCTCCCCTTTTCCCACCTTGGGTCCCTTCTCCAGTGCCCCTTCTTGCTATTCTATGGCTCTCTCTCCCCATTTAGGTCAAGACTTTGACTTCTATTTTCTCTCTAGTTTCTACATAGGAGCGAAAACATATGACCTTTGACTTTCTGTGACTGGCTGATCTCACTTGACACAATATTCTCACATTTTTTGATGCTCTGTTCATTTTTCATCAGGCTTTTAGAAATAGATTAGAGCTGAGCGTGGTGACACACACTTGTAATCCCAGTACTTGGGAGGCTGAGACAGGAGGATCACAGATTCACAGCCAGCCTCAGGTACTTAGTGAGGGCCTCCGCAATACAGTGAGACCCTGTTTCAAAATAAGATATAAAAAAAGAATAGGGCTGGGAGTGTAGCTCAGAGGTAGAATGCCCCTGGGTTCAATTCCTAGTACTAGAAATATATATAAATATAAAAAGTATAATATATTTTTATATAAATGTGTGAATATGTATTATATATTATATATAAAGTATATAGATATATTTTATATACTAATATATATTGGCACACACTTGTAATCCCAGCATTTGGGAGGCTGAGACAGGAGGATCGGGGTTCACAGACAGCCTCACCTACTTAGTGAGGCCCTTTGCAGCTCAGTGAGACCCTGTTACAAAATTAAGAACAAAAAAAAATGGGGATGGGGGTGTAGTTTGGAGGTTCAATGGCCCTGGGTTCCACCCTCAGTACCGGAAAAAAAAAAAAAAAGACTCTGGAGCCTGGTATGGTGGTACACGCTTATAATCCCAGTGCTTGGGAGGCTGAAACAGGAGAATTGCAGGTTTGAGACCAGCCTGAGTAACTTAGTGAGACCCTATTACAATATAAAAAAATAAAATAAAATCAGCCTGGTGGTATAGTTTAAAGGTTGAATGCTCCTGGGTTCAATCCGCAGTACCACAAAAACTAAAAAAATAAAATAAGAAGAATAGCCTACTGACCTTTAAGATAAAATTTCAAATTAAGAATTGCAACTGAACCAAAGGCATTGAGTTCCCACGGCCCAATTCTGACCAGTCACAAAAGAGCAAATGGTAACCATAAGAAGAAATAGAAGTGTGCTCAGGTAGTACTTGTGATACTGAGCAGGGCACTCATCTCTCTCTCTCTCTCATCTATCTATCTATCTATCTATCTATCTATCTATCTATCTATCTATCTATCTCTATCTCTATCTCTTTGTGGCACTGGGGGTTGAACCCTTGGGCATTCTGCCTACACTCCCAGCCCAATTTTTTAAATTATTTATTTATTGTGGTACTAGAGATGGAACTCGGGGGCATTCTACCTCTAAGCTACATTCCCTGCCCAGTTTTTTTATTCTCTATTTTGAAACAGGGTCTCACTAAGTTGCAGAGGGCCTAAGTAGCTGTGGTTGTCTGTGAACTACGATCCTTCTTGTTAAGGTTTGAATGGTGGGGGTTCTTTTTCTTAATCAACTAAGGTTTGTTGAATAGAAAAATTAAAACCAACAGGCAGCTCAGTGCAGCTTTAACAAATCTTTATAGCCGGATGTGGTGGCGCACGCTTGTAATCCCCGCGCTTAGGAGGCTGAGACAGGAGGATCGCACAGGTTCGAAGCCAGCCTCAGCTACTTAGTGAGGCTCTCAGCAACTTAGGGAGACCCTGTTTCCAAAATAAAATATAAAATGGGTCTGGGAATATAGCCCGGAGGTAGAAAGCCTCTGGGTTCCACCCCCAGTACCTCCAAAAACAAAAAACAAACAAACAAAAAAACAAATCTTTATTACAAAATCAGTTCACAGTGGAGGAGTGAAGGAGCTCAGTCTAAGGCCCTTGGCAATGGCCACAGCAACACACATACCTGCTCTACTCAGGAAGAATGGAGTTTGCCTTTGCCTAAAATTTGCCTTTAAGCACAGTTAAGGGGTTCCAGGTAAGCTTTGGCCTATGGCCTTGATTCTAACTGCTAAATCAACACATTTCTGGGTAATCTATGGAATCCATGGAATGTCTGGCCTCCAGCATCTTTCTATAGGTAGCCAATTTTTCTTAAAAGATGAAAAGGACCAGGCACGGAGGTGCATGCCTGCAATTCTAGTACTAAAGAGGCTGAGACAGGCCAGGCGTGGTGGCGCACACTTGTAACCCCTGCTCTTGGGAGGCTGAGACAGGAGGATCGCACAAGTTCAAGCCAGCCTCAGCTACTTAGTGAGGCTCTCAGCAACTTAGTGAGACCCTGTTTCCAAATAAAATATAAAAAAGGTCTGGGAGTATAGTCCAGAGGTAGAAAGCCTCTGGGTTCCACCCCCAGTACCACCAAAAAAAAAAAAAAAAGAGGCTGAGACAGGAGGGTCACAGGTTGGAGACCAATGTCAGCAACACAGTAAGACTCTCGAGCAATCTACCAAGACAAATGCCTTGAAGGCGTAGCTGCCGCTGAGTTCAACCTAGTACCAAAAAAAAAAAAACCCCAAAAACCGAAAGATATATGATTACAATGCACCAATAAAAAATATTAAAAAAGAAGTATATGGAAAGGGCTAGCTCAGATCTCTTTGTAGTTCCAGTGATGAGAGATGCGCTGTTTTGGCTCTTCAGACTCTGCTGAGTGTTATAGCAGTTGTTATATTTTGTTTTGTGTTGTCTAACGCAGACACAGAGGTGAGTGTTACACTCAGGGTCAGGATGACTGGAGCTGGGAGCCGCGGATCCAAGCAGGAAGGACAATGAGTTGTGGATCCAAGACCAGGCCTCGGCTCAAATTCAAGGTGTTGGGAGTGAATGAAGCTTCCTACAGGAGTCCTTGAAAGAGTGTGGACAGGTCAGTTGGCGCCGTCAGACTCAGGGACCTTAGGGCTATGCTTGGAGGATCTGGAGCCGGTTCTTGAGACCCATGTGGAGAAGTGTGCAAAGATGTCTATGAGTTGCCATCTTTCTTTCTTTCTTTCTTTCTTTCTTTCTTTCTTTCTTTCTCTCTCTTTTGTTCACTTTCTTTCCTTCCTTCCTTCCTTTCTTCCTCCCCACCCCTGCCTCAGGATTGAACCCAGAGGCATTCTACCTCCAAGCTACACCCCTAGTCCAATTTTATTTTATTTCTTATTTGGAAAAAAGGTCTTAATAGGTTGCTGAGAGCCTTGCTAAGTTACCAAGGCTAGCTTTGAATCTGCGATCTGTTACAGTTTGTACTGTTGTGGTTTTGGGGGAACTATTCCCGGGGACCTCTGTTAGGCTCTCAGAAACTATTCCCGACACCGCGGGTCCTTGTCCTGCACTTAGGATCGATATACGCTAGTCCGGACTCTCGCTGAAGACTTAAATGAGTTTATTACAAAGATAGAAATACAGGTTGTGACTGTTATGGCACCATTGGAAAGAGGGGAAGCTAGAACTTAGAGTAAAGCACCAGGCCACAGAGTGACATAGTGGGATGACCTGAAACAAGTCACCAAAGATTCTTAGACACAGAGTATTCTTATAATCAGTCTTCTGACCCGACTAGATTTGCCCCCTCTGGGGGCCAGCCTTTTTTTTTTTTTTTTCAGGTCTGGGGATGGAACCCAGGGGCATTCGAGCTCCAAGCTACACCCCCTGCCCTAATTTTTACTCTTTATTTTGAAACTGGGTCTCACTGAGTTGCAGAGGGCCTCACTAAGTAGCTGAGGCTGTCCGCGAACCACGATCCTCCTGTCTCAGCCTCCCGAATGCTGGGATTACAAGTATGCACCACAATGCCCAGCTCAGGGCCAGCCTTTTGATGTGGCAGATTCCTTCCTGTAGGTCTGACCTGTTTCTGGTACAGACCCCAAGCCTTTTGTTATACTCTAAAATATGTTAATTTATCATCGGATTCTGGTATCTCTTGAAGATTTATGGCATCTTCCCATGATTATTGAAGTCTGGGATCTCCTGAAGGTTTATGGCATCCTTCTACATCCTTGGGAAATCTTATCTTTACAATGAAAAAAAAAAAAAAGACCCTGGGACTGTAACGTAAAGGGTGAGTCCAGCGCAGTGCAAAGCATGAGAGAAGTAGTCAGCGTTAATAGTACAGTTCTCCCGGGGATGGAGCTAGGCAGTTCCGGGGGTGGGGGGGGACCTGGTGCCCCTCCGAGGCTAGGAGGGCAGGGCCCTTCTTTTAAGGTATGCATGGGGGGTGTGGTTTACTAGTGGGAACCAGCCTTTCTCAGCAGATACGCCTCCAGGGTTCTGCCCCCACACCTGCCCGCAGGGCCTCAATTTATCAGGGACTATATCTGTTGTCCTGCTACTCCCCCTCAGTGCCTGGAATCCTGCAGCCCTTCCCCTGAAGCTCCCGGCTACTTTTTTTTACTACCAAAGATATATATTTTGAAAATTGAAAATCTTTCCCAATACTGGTATATTAACACATTTTGAAGCCTCTTCCCAATACTGGTACATCGTCTTCCTGTCTCAGCCTCTCAAGGACTTGGATTATAAGTGTGCACCACCATGCCCAGCTGGACCATTTTTCTAATCTACTTTATTAATAGTCATTTTCAAATTCTAATGTACTTTCAACATTCATTACATGGCATTCTTCTGCAAAGATGAGCTCTTTGGGTTTTGCCCTCCTCTGTATCTGTGTATATCTGAGAAATCATTATCTTCAGGAGTGGGGTGCACACAAAAGGATACATTTCTTTAGCTCTCAGATTTTTTTCTTTTTCCTTTTTTTTTTTTTGTGGTACAGGGGATTGAACCCAAGGGCATTCTAACTCCAAGCTATACCCCCAGCCCACTTCCCACTTTATTTATTTTTTTATTTTTTTATTTTTGTGGGTCTGGGGATGGAAGCTGTGCCCCTGTATTGGGAAGAGACATCAAAATGTATTAATGTGCTGGTATTAGAAAATTGCTTTGATAATTTCCAAAGTGTAAAATATAGTCAGAGTTTAGGTGCTGTGCTAGCACTCAGACAGGGAGGGGGCTGCAGCGATTACAATGCAGAGCTCCTCTCTGTCTTTGCCAGTCATTGTAATCATTAACCTATAGTAAAGGCCTTAGAGTCAACTGAAGCCATTAGTCCTAAAACTACAATAGAGGCAACCGGTGCCTCCGTTTACCTCCTCTCCTCTGGGATCCGGCCTGGGCGTAGGAAAGGTAAACTTTGTGTGCGGCTTCAAAGCACCCTAGTTGATGAGCAACCAATACTGCCCAATACAATAGAGCCGAGGGCCAGGAGATTCTTGACCCTTGCACTTGGGAAGTGCACTGTCGGGAGACAAAGAGGCACCACCTGGCTAAGGAATAAGTAACTACCCACTGCCTTGGTAACGCCGATGAGGAAGATACCAGTACAAGATCTATTTAAACGTTGGGGTCCCCAAAAGGGGCGGGAGTTCCATTTTCGGGCTCCCCAGCATGCAGGTCAGCACGCTGCTTTTTTTCTCTTCTCTATTTCCTACTGATCTATTCCCTACTAATTTGTAATAAAGGTTTGTTAAAGCTGCACCGAGCCACCCGTTAATTTTTCTATTCAACCAACCCTAGTTGAATAAGAAAAAGAACCCCACCATTTCAAACCGTAACAGAAACCAGAGGCATTTGACCTCCAAGCTACACCCCCTGTCCTATTTTTTATTCTCTATTTTGAAACAGGTTCTCACTAAGTTGCGGAGGGCCTCACTAAGGAGCTGAGGCTATCCACAAACCGTGATCCTCCAGTCTCAGCCTCCTGAATGCTGGGATTACAAGCATGCGCCATCACGCCCAGCCTGTTTTATTTTTTTGTGGTTGTTTTGAAATAGGGTCTCCCTAGGTCACTGCAAATCTCACTAAGTTGCTGAGTCTGGCATTCTACCTCCAAGCTCTACCCCAAGCCCTATTTTGTATTCCTTACTTTTTTTTTGGGGGGGGGGGTGGAACTCAGAGGCTTTCTACCTCCAGGCTATACTCCCAGACCTTTTTTATATTTTTAATTTGGAAACAGGGTCTCACTAAGTTGCTGAAAGCCTCACTAAGTAGCTGAGGCTGGCTTTGAACCCATGCGATCTCAGCCTCCCAAGCGCGGGGATTACAAGTGTGCACCACCACGCCCGGCTCTGGTATCTATTTTTGTGTACAAATTTCTTTTTATCTAAACACGTAGTGCTATTTGATTAGGTCCCACCCTAATGACTTCATTTTTTTTGTGTGTGTGTGATACTGGGGATGACACCCAGGGGCCTTCTACCTCCGGGCTACACTCCCAGACCTATTTTATATTTTATTTGGAAACAGGGTCTCTTAAGCCAGCTGAGGCTGGCTTCAAACCTGCGTGATCCTCCTGTCTCAGCCTCCCAAGTGTGGGGATTAACAGCATGTGTCACCACGCCCGGCTTCTAATGACCTCATTTTAACTAATCTCTCTTTAAATGCCTAAACGGGCAGGGGTGGGGGTGGGGGGTGTTGGCACATGCTTATAATCTCAGCATTTGGGAGGCAGAGACTGGAGGATCCCAGTTGGCGGACAGCCTCAGTTACTTAGTGAGGCCCTCCACAACTTAGTGAGAGCCTGTTTCAAAATAAAGAATGAAAAACAGGCCAGGGGGTGTAGCTCAGAGGTCAAATGCTCCTGGGTTCCATCCCCAGACCCACAAAAATTAAAAATAAAAAAGCCCTATCTCCAAATTTTGTTTATTCTGAGTTACTAAAGTTTGAGATTTCAACATAGAAATTTTAAGGGACTTTTTTTAAGAAAAAAACTTTATTTATTTACTTATTT